>NC_066875.1:33927973-34244464 GCF_022985175.1 Labeo rohita | reverse complement strand
CAGTCTCTTTTCTTAATGGAAAGGTCCTTGAGTCGGGATTCGAACACGGGACGCCTGGAGCTCAACAGCGTTATATGCCGTCACCCAGCCCACTAGGCTATTGGCGCCGACGATTATTACATTTTAAATATGGATTTTTTTTCGTAGAAAAATGCATAGATTCGCTAAAGGAGATTTTTATTCACCCCCCCTGAGCCATGTGAGGTAATTTTTATTGTGGATGGATGCGCTTTATTGGACTTGTTTTGGACTGATGAAGAGAAACACCTGCCCATTGCATTATAAAGCTTGAAGGAGCCAGAACATTTTTTAATATAACTCCGATTTGCATTCGTCTGAAAGGAGGAAGTCATATACACCTTGGATGAATTGAGGGTGAGTAATTAACGTGCTAATTTTCATTTTTGAGTGAACTGACCCTTTAAGTATGCAGATCATGGAGTAGGTAACAAGCTATAGAAAGGGAAAGATGCCAAAAATAATTGTCCATTGTCATCAACGTGATTAATTGCGGTCCCAAAGGAAGGAACATAAACACAGTATAACAAGCATATGCATCTTGTGTTCTGTCCTGATTCCAAAAACAAATTTGTTACTGCAGTGCTTGGAATAGCTAATGATTTTGAATAGTCACCTCTATAATGATATTTCCGTGATCTGTATGCTGTTATTTGATTATTGTAAGATGTTTTTCTCTATTTAGAATGTAAATGTTGACTTAAATAAGATAAAGATATTGATATGTGCTGCTGCTCTGCTGCAGTCTCAGGGCACGTCACTCCTATCCTGCAGCTATTACTGCAGATGCTGAGATACTAAACTTAGACGTGGCATCTGTCGGTTGGTTGATGTGAAAACTTTATGGTTTGTGACTTTGTTTTTTCCCCCCTGTATGACATTTGTTTAACGCAGAATTACTTATCAAAGCCAGTCATGCCCATCTCATTCCGTCTCTCCTGTCATTAGGTCCATCTCGCCATATGTGTTGGCAAAGCCATAAAAGCTACATGACGTTTTTGTTAATGTTATGCCTCTGCTGTGAGACGTGAACTGTTAGCTGATGTGAATCAATGTTTCAGAAGTGGAGCTAAAATTTCCTGGCAGTTTGAGAGGCTGTGCCAAGCTGAGGAGGCGTGTCGTTGGGACGCCGCAGTTTCTTAATGAACCCGGCACAGGTCACTTTGGCGTGTTTCACTAATCGTTTCCCCTGATTTTGCAGAGCTCACTATCGATCCCCATTCTTTTTCGTTCCGGGTAACTTCAACTTCTTTTTCCGCACCGAACACAAATTGCTGTCACTATTGATCTTTTTAGTGCCTTTAAAATTCATTTCATTGTGACTGTCTGGGTGGCCATAAAATAGCTATTTCTGTGATAAATTGCTGTGAAATAGTTCTTTATAAATATTTATCAGCAGGCTAATTTTGTGCCAGTGAAGTGATGGAAGTGCTGATGCTGCTGTATTCCTACGGGCGCATCTTTTCCCTCAGGCCATCGTGAAGATCTCGCTATATGGACAAAGGGGGTGCGCATAGGGCTTTGTTGATCAGTAGTTATTTAACTAAGACTTTTTTGCCGACTAATGACAAGGTGTTTGATGGGCTTGTTAATATTAGGCTGTTAAAAGACCCACCAGAAGTGCTGACCATAGGAAGCTCTGTCTCATAAATGAGGATGTAGACTGTTTCAAGGCCAAGGGTTCAACTTTTTCAACTTTTGTTTTGTTAGCTATTTGAAGACTTTTCCATAGTTTCCCCTCCAGGCGTTCTGGAACGAGCTTTTCCGGGGACTTTGAAATCCGAAAGAGTTCATCTGAGCAAATGTTGTCATGGTAATGCTCTGTTCGAGAGCAAAACGCCAGATCGGATTTTAATGTTTCGTCTGAAATTTAAATAAGTTGCATTAAAAACATATGGGGTTATTTTCTGTGTGATATTTCTTGAGTTACCATACGGGAGTTGTACTCACTTTTACTGTTTGTTTGCGGAGCAAATTGGCCTAATCATTTGAGTAATTATGTTTTAGCATTTGTTCCCTTTTAAGTGTCTCTTTACACTCACTGCTTGTCAATTAGTACATTATCTTCAGTCGGTCATGCTGCACGGTGGACTGGGTACTGCAGCTGAGCCTGTGAGCAACCAGGCGGGGCGAACAACAGTATTTGTGTTTGTGGACGACTAAATCTCTCATTCGTTGTTCCGGGACTCTTGTCCTTTCACTCCGCTCTAATTAGCTTTCTGCCGGGGTGCTCTTCAGTGTTGGGGGCTATCCTTTGAAATGTGCTGTGTAATGAACAGGGTGGGCTCTGTCAGTGTTGTTTAAAGTCTGAATCCCTTGTACCAAGACTTGTTTGGGCCTGTGAGTTCTTTTATATGCCAAGAGTCCTTATATTGGAAAACTGTCCTTTGTATCATGGAAGCTTAAGGTAGCCAGAATGGAAGGATTGTTTTCTTTTGCTTCACAGTAACGGCACCCTGAAGCAACCTTTTTTTTTTATTTTAATAATAGGGATGCTTTACTGGGGCTGGGTTCATGATGTCACTCAGCAGCAGATTAGAGGCCGTTAGTGAAGTGATGGTCAGTGTGTTTAGAGGGAGGTGTTTGATGCCACCAACAGGAAAAGAACAGTCATTGTTGCTGGTTAGATTCAAAATATGCTCAAGAGTAGAGATTGTGTAGGAGAATGATCTGTTTTATATATTCTGCCTGTTTTAAAGGGCACCTATTATGCAGAATTCACTTTGGCAGTGTGTGTACACAACCACCCTATAATGATAAAAATCAACCTGCTCCTTTTTTAAAATCTCTATATATCATAAACGGTGCCTCAGAGCGAGCCGTTTGCAGAATCCATAAAATGTGATGTCACATTTTACAGGCCCCGCCTACGACTGTAGTAGCGGAGACTCCGCCCTGAGTGAGCCGCGCACAATCCACCATGTTTATCTTCACACTAGAGCATTTAAAAGCCATAAACATTATTCAGTCCAGAGCGGTGAGTGATTTTCTGTTTTTATGTTATTGTTTGAGTCTGATTAACAGCATAAACAGCAGTAGGTGCCACTTAAGTGCCACTTAATACACAGATATAATATAAACATGCAGCTGTTTACCTTCACAGACATAAGAGACTGTGTTTTTGTAGCTTATGTGTTTTCAACAAACTTATGTGTATTTGTCAGTTTACGCGTAATAAGGCACGAAAGAGAACTTAGTTTAGTACTCACGTGCCGTGTGACAGATGCTTTCTGTGCTCATGCTTTGGATGTGTGCACTCAGAAAAGTGTATATCAGAAGTAGGGCTGCAACAATTCCTCGATTCTGTTTGAGTATTCAATTTTTTAAAAATTCTTGATTGCATTTTGCCCATGTCGAGTAATTGTCAAAATACCGGAAGTGGCGCATTCTACATATTAAACCCATTTAAAATCATCATAAAGCATAATGCTATTCAGAATTCACATGCACTACAGTTTAATTAAATAAATATATGCGATGCAGGTTTAATATATGCGCTTTAATTATTTACATGCGTGTAGGTTACGTACATGCATCTCAAAGCAGCTCTGTTCACAGTAAATGCTGCTCCACAAACTGTTATCATTTACATGTGTGCAGCATCTCAAATTCCATCTCTGCATGCTGAGTTTGGATTCATTATAACATTCATCTGGGAACGCAACGTGCTTCATCAGATCAGTAAATCATTTATAAACCTATGCAAACATAGGAGAATACATCATTATCTTTCCCAATATGCTAACTGTTCATCGGGATTTCAAAATAAAAGTGTAAACCCTCACTCTGAGTTTACACGTTTTGATGTCCACATATGAATTTTAACTCATTTTAAAGACTATTGTTTACTTTAAAAAATTATAATCATCCGATTACTCAATCGCCAAAATAATCGACAGACAAAATAATCATTAGTTACAGCCCTAATCCGAAGTTTAAAGTGATATGACTTTAAAATGCATGATTTCAGCACGCCATCATGATAAAACATGAGGTACGAGCTGTAATGCTTAAAAACAGCCTGTTTCTGCTTCCAGTCAAAATAGGCATTTTCAAAATGATATGATATAATGGTCTGTGGGGTGTTTTGAGCTGAAAATTCACAGACACATTCTGGGGACACCTGAGACTAATATTACCAATACTATTTCTAGTATTACTAATATTACTGTTAATATCTTGTAAAAAGCAATATAATAGTTGCCTTTCAATATTTTGACATTTAATTAATTGTAATAGTTTCTTAATATTTTTTTGTAAGTATCTTATTAATACTATTGTTAATATTATTATAACAAAATATATATTTTATACAGTGTGTGTGTGTGTGTGTGTTTCTATACATATATATATATATATATATACACACACACACACACACACACAGTTTTAATAACATGTAAATATTGTGTTTATTTAAATATTATTAACTTGATAAAATAATCTGCATATAATGTCATTTTATTACATTTATTTTATTAAAATGTGTAATTATATATATATTACATATTTACATTTAATTGACAGTCCTTTTATATATCTGTCACTCCTCCATAGCCCTTATATGACAGGAAAAAAAAGTACTTCTGAGTAATAGTTCCTATTAAGAACTCTGTAAAATGGCTTTTTGAATACGTTATATAAAACCTTTAAAATCATCCAGTGAAACCAGCTTGGAAAAATGAATTACAATTGGACAATTTCTCTTCTGAAAAATGGCACAGTTAAAGTAATTCACTGCAAGGCTGAGTAACCAAATCCCACAGTGCTTCCCTCTTACAATTGATCTTTTCTTCCTCAGTCTGTCCTCTTGACTAAGATATATAATGTTCATAAAGCTATAGATTATTATAGTGTAGAGTGTATTTCTTAGTGAAATTCATGCCTAATGTGATGCGTTTTCTACAAAGTTGCGTAAATGTTTTTGCTGCTGACTTGGGCTTTTATTCAAAGCTTTTGTTGCACTATTTATTTTAATCAAATCCTAGTACGGTGCAAAAATCTACATATTTATCAAAACAAACTCATTATAGTTTCACATCCAAATGCATTTTCAGTCTATTTTAAATGAGCAATAGTAATTGAAATAAGGCTGTAAAGGCCATTGTTCCACTAAGCTGAATGTTTTTTTTTTTGGGTGTCTGATTCAATATTTGCTTTCGAGCTGTGCAAATAACACCTGCCTTCCTGGTCTGCATACCTCGTGTTTTATCTCTTGTGAGCTAACCTACTAGTATTTACAGCCCGCAGTCTGGCCAGTAGGATGAAATGTGGCAAAAATGCTGTTGGAGAGACTCTGACGCAGGTGCAGTGGTGTGTGCCTTGACTCAAAACAAGGTTTTGGTTAACAGGGGTGAAACACATTCCTCTGTATCGAATATGGTGGAATATACAGTAAAATTACATTTTTGCAGTGATGTTGTCAAATCATCAGGGTTTTCCCTCCAATTGTCAGTCATTTTTGCACAGGAAACTCTCAAAGCAATAAAACAGTCAGCTCTGTACTTTTGCCAAGGAAAATTTGCCAGTATAATAGAAATAAGAGATGCTTTCTGGGAGAGCAACAGGCTAGTGCGATAGAACCAGGTTGGTCCTGGGTTATGAAGCTTAGGGAAATATTTATTTTGGGACAGTAACACCTCCTCCCAATTTAGTTTTCTGCCCACTGACGTCCTCATTAATGGGCTGTAGTTTGGCAAGAGACAGAGAGGGTGGGAGTTAGAGAGAGAGAGGGAGGGAAAGTTGGAGAGGCGAGGGGTAGATCTGATAAGCTGTGTAGCAGAGCTCGGTTCTGGTCATGAAAGAGTTTGATCTCTGAACGGCCGTCAAGTACTTCACGGTGAGTGACACTCCTGGCAGGCTGTTCTCAGGAGAACTCGTGGAGATTGGAGAGTTTTGGCTGCTTCACTTCAGCAGGATATCAGCTTTCCCATCAGAGCGATTCTCTCATCCTGCCATCATTTCAGAGGACAAACCCAGAATGTGCCCAGGAGGAAGTAGATAATCTACTGCACTCTTGCAGGTGAGAAATCTTTAGGGCAGAATGCTCTGCAAAAGATTGAGAACTCTAAAACTTTGTTTACATAGTATAAAAGTGACTGTACTCCGTGTTCCTATTAGTACAGCTGAAGTGATGAAGTATCTTAGATACTGAGAGGTAATACAGAATTACACCTGAGCTTGTTCGTAATGAAATTTGCTACAGCCTTCTAGCTGATCGTTGGCCTCTGAATATCTGCAGTGAAAAAATCTAAATCTTTTTAAAAAAAAATTTAATAACTGTTTAGCAGCCTTCTTAGGAAAGGAAATGTGCAGCTGAGAAATGATTAATTACAAACCCCCTTGAGTGTGCTTTGTGATAATGCTATCTTGATTTGGCATTGGAATTGTCTGTTACTTTTTATAGTGTTTTCATGTAAGAGTCTTGGCATTGAGGTGACCATTAGAAAAACAAGTCATTTAAATATACACTCTTAAAGGGGACATAGCATGAAAATCTGACTCCTTCCGTGTTCCGGGTCCCAGCTGCATCTACCAACCCAGAAAACTTGGAAAAGGTCAACCCACTAACATTATTTTGATAAGCTTTTCTGTGCAAGCGTGTGAAAAATCAAGACACTCAGATTTGCTCTCCCTGTGCAGATCTTATTAGAATATTACAGCCCCTTAATCTGCACATTTTCACCCATGGCGCCACGTTTTGTTTTAGCAAGTGACAACGGTGTACTAGTTCTAACGCCATGGCAATAGTTTGAGTAAAGCATGCTAACTGTTCTGTTATATATTACACTGCTGCCAGCCACACAGATCTAATATAAACATGATTTCTTTTCCAGCTGTTTACCTTAACAGACATAATAGACTGTTTTTGTAACTTACGTGTTTTTAAAGGGGGTCGTCGGATGCCCATTTTCCACAAGTTGATATGATTCTTTAGGATCTTAATGAAAAGTCTGTAATGTACTTTGATTAATAATTCTCAATGGTTGTGGAAAACAACACTCTTTTTAACCTTGTCAAAATCAGCTCTGCAAAAATCATCCCATTCTGAGGTATTGTTCCTTTAAATGCAAATAAGCTCTGCTCATCCCGCCTGTAGATGTGTACATACACTGCCAAAACACATTAATGTTCAAACAACATGTAAAAGTGAAGTTTGCATCTAATGACCCCTTAAACACAAACTTGTGTTTATTTGACAGTTTAAACGCTTCTAAAGGCTACTAAAGTTTAGTACTCAGTACTCTTTAGTATAATTTTGGATGTGTGCACTCAGAAAACCCTATATCAGAACTAATATGGCTTTAAAATGCATGATTTCAGCACAATAGAATTGATAATCAAAATTTTTTTTTAATCAGCGTATCTGATTTATGAACTATAAAGAAAGAGCCCTATTCTGGAAGAGGGGGCGGGGAGCAGCAGCTTATTTGCATTTAAAGAAACATGCACAAAAACAGTGTGTTTCTGCTTGCACTCAAAATAAGCATTTTCAAAATGATAAAATGAATTATCTGTGTGGTATTTCGAGCTGAAACATCACAGACACATTCTGGGGACACCTGAGACTTACATTATATCTTGTAAAAAGTGCCATAATAGGTCTTTAGAAAGTAGGGTTCCAAAAAGGGTTCTCAGTGGGAGAACATTTTAATTATTTGAAAACTTTTTTTTTTATATATACCATAAAGGAAGTTTTGTGGGGTGGAAGGATTACGTGGAGCCATATGTCAATACAAAAAGTCATTTAAATTTTTTTTTTTTTTTTTTTTTACGTGTAGATTCTAGGACCATCAAACCAGACGAACACATAAACATTTCCAACTTTTTTAGAAGACTGACAATGATTTAAAATTCTTCCTTTTGAAAGTCTTCCTTTAAAACACTTTTAAATACAGACCTTAAATATTATGAGACACTGACAGGTCCCATAAAGTTGTTGTTGATGCAGTGCAGTGGAGTTTTTTTCTGCATTATGACTTGAACTGCAGTACTAGGAGATATCTGGGTATGTTTTGTGTAGCTGTACTGTTATCAGCAGTTTTGTTAAATAATGTGTTGATTTTGCTCTATATAAACATGGCTTTTGGTTTCACAATTGCCTGTTCGGCTCTTGTGAGATGCCAAATGATATGTTCATCCCACGGGTAAGAGCTGTCATAGTACAAGGGGAGTGGAGAGGTGAGGTAATGCTTCTCTATGTGGACTTTAATCTACTGTATATCAACAGGCCAGACTGCACCACCACACAACTTCTTCCACTTGACTGTCAGGATACTTGTGGTTTCTATAATACAGGGCATAATGTCTGTTACATGTTGTCTGTCTTTCCATCATTTTTTTTTTTAAAACAATAAGTGTTTCAAAAGAAAAAACTAAACAAATTTATAGTTACGTGACACACCTTACTCTAGTTTGTTCTGTTGGTCATATGCTTTGCCATTTTCTCTAGAATCAAGACAAAGCAGCAGTCTAACAGGAACAAGTGTTAACTCATAATCATCAATCACAATGTCATATGCTGCCTGCATCATGGCTAAACAAACAGCACTACTGTTTGCCATTCTGTTTATCCTCCAATGCCTAATGCAGGGAATTCCATAGCAAGTAGTTCGGAAGTAATATGACGAGAACAAAAGAGCTAAAGAATGCAGATTACTAATTAACAATGGAAAATCGCTAAAATGTAGTTTACCAAAGAGCATGGCATGATGCTTTAGGAACAAAGCTAGGGAAAGAGGAAATGTGCTTGTGTTTTTGTAGCCCATTGCAGGAAGGTGCCCCAGTCTGTGCCTGCCAGGCTGATGACGACTGAGCGAGGTACAGTACCTTGTGTGCATCATCGTTTTTTGTACAGGTTTCACTTCTGGTTTGTTTTACTGTAGTTTATGACCTAGAAAGCTGCTTCTCAGATAATCAGCACTTATGTTTGGTTTTGTTGTGTTTGGTAGTCTAAAAATAAGATTACCACAGTAAATTGTGTCATGATGTGAAGAGTTTTTATACAGTTTTATTCTTTGGTGGAACGAAGCTTGTCACAATTCTTAGAATACTGACTTTTTGTCTTGCATTTGGATGTTCTAATTGTTAATCATCTTCTTATTCTGTGATGGAAAAAAAATGGCTTTTTCTGTTGTTATTTTTATCATACATTCTACATGATCTGTTTACAGTGATTGTTGTTTAAAGTCACTTTGTAAAATCAAATCTAGCTATTATAATCCATTAGAATGCAGCTTCTTATACCTAACTCATATTCACTCTATAGGGGCATGAAGTTTGAAAAATTCATAGAAATGGCAAATATAATTTAAAAGAGTCTGATAGCAGGTCTGCGGCTGACTCCTTTCAGATGTGGATGGCATACCTAAAAAAGAGAGGCCTGGTTGCAGTCACGCAGCTTAAGAAAGGGCTGAGAGCCCTGTAGTGATGGAGAACCTTTCAGAGAAAGGTCTTTTAATGTACATTACAATGATAGACTGACCGTGCTTACTGCAAAACCAAGGATGCAGCATTTCAGGAGCACTTCTGCTGGTTTCAGTGCTTTAGCAAACATTATTTGCTAATATTTTTTTTGGTGTGTGTTTAGTGTTTTATAGTGTTAATAAATTCCACTTCATATTTTTTCTTTGCATTAAAATTTTTATTTGGTTTGGTTGTGATGATATTGATCATTATATACATTAATTTCACAGATGAGTTAGCAAAATTGACTTCAGGATAGTGTTTATTCAGGAACTGGATCGGGCAGCAATATAAAACCGTTGTTGTAGTGAAGGCTTTGTAGTACATGCTTTCATGTCAAGTGTTCTTTCATGCAGCCACTGAAAAGCTTTTATGCAGCAGAGTTTGCTGATGCACTAAATGTTCAATTAGAGATAAAAGCTTGTTGTAGTGTTTGGAGACATATGTTTGCATTCAGCCGAACTGTCTTATGAGGACGCTTGTACCTCGGATTCCTGTGGTATGATTGCTCACTAAAGAATGAACTTGACAATATTGTGTCACTGGGGGTGTGTGATGACATGTTTCGCAGAGGCAGAAAAGTGGTTTCCACACCCTGTTAAATTTGACAGTGTACCGTGAAAGGTGCATGCCTAAGCTTTCTTGTCATGGTGAACGTGCCACCACCATGGAAAGAAGGGATGTTGAGATATATCTCTTGCGATATAGATCACTTGCTGTTAATGTCTTGTAAAGCAGTTTGAGCATTCTGAGCCATGCTGCTCATGCAGGCAGCAAAGGTTGGAGTCTAACTTATATAATTTTCTGTTGTCTTCCAATCAACTAAGTGCCAAGAGGGAAAATAAGTTCTGTTTTTTGTGTCGCTTGCTTTGTATGTGTACCCTTTAATCATCTCCAGATCAGAATGTTGAGTGCTGTTGCTACGCTGGACTGAATGTCACCTTGTACACTGACGTGACCAATCCAATATGGGACAATATGGGACCTCTATAACTAAAACAAACAAACAAACAAACAATAAATAAATTTTATATACACATACAGTGGAGATCAAAATTAGAACCAACTGCAATTTCCTGCTTGAAATTTAAAGTTATCCTGAAAGCAGTAGAAGGGCAGTTTTATTTAAGCATATTTAATAAATGAATTGCATTCTGAACCGCAGTATAAAAAACTTACAGAACATTTGCACCCAAGTTATTGGTGTTCATATGGCAATTGGTGAAGTTCCCTAATTATATGACAAACCCTATTTTACTGGCAGAATTCCTCCAGTTTTTACTGAGACTGCAAGATGGTGACTGAAACTGCCACAGGAGGTTGTCTAGATGAAGGTTGAAGGGATGACACTCAGGCATTGCAAGAGAAGTTGGTCACTCCAAATGTGTGATTTTTTTCGAATATTGCAAGTTTACAATGATACTAATTCATTCAAGTCCCCCAAAAAGACTAGTCATCCACCTAAGTCAAATGCATGAGAAGACAGGATAATGCAAAAAAAGTTGGGAATCGGTTCAACACTGCAGCTGGAATTGCTTGTTTCGGCATGTTTAAATGGATTTGTTCACCCAAAAATGAAACTGTATGTTTGTCTGCTTACCCCCAGGGCGTCCAAGATGTACGGACTTTGTTTCTTCAGTAGAACAAAAACAAAGATTTTTGACTCAAACCATTGCAGTCTGTCAGTCATATAATGACAAAACCAAATTAAACCTTGTGCCTCGTGATGATACATTGAGGTCTTAAGTCACGAAACAATCAGTCTTCACAAGAAACTGAACAGTATTCATATCATTATATATATATATTTTTTTTTAACTCTGATCCACCGCAATGTCCAGCTGTCCTGAGCATGTTCACAACAGCTGGCGCATGACATGTCAGCGTGCTCTGGCATAGTAGACGCATGTGTGGAAGCAATCATACCCACAATCTCTCTGCACTGTGTAAACCATAGATGTAAAATATGTGTAGATGCCCCATTTGACCGCTCCAAGCGTGTAGATGCATCCGCCGTCATGGAACGGTGAACTTGACATCGTTCTATAGGTTTGCAGACCAACTTCTGTGCAGGACTCTGACATTTTGAATATTCAGTGATTACTATAAAGAATAACATCAAGTTGACCAATACAATACGGCAGACAGCTTACGTATAGTGGCCCATAGAAACAGTTGCTAATGAGGCATCTATGTATATATATATATCTATGGTGTAAACAATGAGTGACGTATACACGTGACAGGTCGCGTCCATGCATGCGTCTACCATGCTAGAGCACGTAGACGCGTCACGCACCGGCTGTTGTGAACGTGCTCGGAACAGTTGGACGTTGCAGTGGATCAGAGTTAAAAAAAAATTATATAAATACTGTTCAGTTTCTTGCACAGACCGATTGTTTTGTGTCTTAAGACGTCAATGTATCATCACGAGCCGCAGGGTTTAATTTGGTTTTCCCATTGACTGCCATTAAATGACTGACAGACTGCAACGGTTTGAGTTAAAAATCTTTGTTTGTGTTCCACTGAAGAAACAAAGTCACCTACATTTTGGATGCCCTGGGGGTAAGCAGATAAACATTAAATTTTCTTTTTTGGGTGAACTATCCCTTTAAGAGAAGTTGGATTGAAAAGCGCACTCTGCAGTGACCAAGCCTTACATTTGCAGAAAGAATCAAAAGGCTAAGCTCGCCTTTGAGACTTGAAGCCCAAGTGTGTAAAGAAATCAGTGAAATGTGGACTAGGACCGTGTCATGGTTTGGGGAATGTTTTCTGCAGCAGGAGTTGGAAGTCTTGTACAGCTACATGGCAGGGTGAATGCAAATGTTGATCAGAACCTCCTTCAGCAACATGTGGTACCTACCCTGTGAGCATCTCCTAATTAGCCTGCAATTTTCATGCACGACAATGCCCCAGTCACACTGCAAAATGGGTAAAGCAGTTCCTTGAAGCTAAGAACACTGAAATAATGTAAGAATAATGAAATGGCCCAGAGTCCTAAACTAACCCGATTGAATATCTCTGGAAAGTCCTTGGTGACAAGGTTACGGCTGAGAAACCCACTCTCAGTAAACTATGGACGAGACTCCAAAATTTAAGTTGTAATCTTCTTTCTTGCTACAGTGGTTATGCTTCTCTAATTTTGATCAGTGTGTTTTCCACAAAATAAAGTTGTTGAAATAGCTTGTTTTTTTTGTCAAACATATTAGTAGAACAGTGGTATACCTACAGCTAATATTCCTTCAAAAATTTTGAGCGATGAAGATTAACAATATTTCAGAAAAGTGTTCATAGATTTTCTTCTCATTTTGATCTCCACTGTATATAAATGGCACATTTGCATGCCAGCTGGATTTTAATGGCTCAGAAATATATATTTTTTTAGTTAAACAATTAGTGTTTTTTTCTTTGCTCATTTTGTCATGACCTTTATTTTTGTGCCCATCCCTGGTCCACAGTTATAATAGCAGGAATTGGAAGTCTTTATATACTATTATAAATTTCATTAATATTTTAAAGTAGCTTCTTTTAATATTATCAGTTTTCATTTGGTTTTGCTGATTTTTGTTTATGCTTTCTGTTTAGCTTTATATTTTATTGCAGTTTTAGCCTTGGTAATTTTGATACTGGTTTAATTTAAAAAACTTTAAATTAATTTAAAAATTAAAAAATCTTGTTTCCTTTTCAAAACTTTTTTTTTTTTTTCCTTTTTAAATTTCAGCCTCGTTTTAGTTCTAACATCTGTTCTAACTCCTGTCTACCGTGAAGGACATCTCTTTCCTATGATCACTAATGGACCCGAAGCATGACTGATCTATCAGCATTGAGTCCACAGAGAGTCGCAAGGGCAATGTGATTTAATATAGTTTTTTTTTAAACATAATGGAAATGATGATAGGCAGATAAGTGACTTGAGGTGGAGCATTTTCCCCTCATATAGGACCACATATACTCACTTGGGGATCCACCTTACTCATCAAATTACCACCACTCGTTCTCTTTCATCCAAACACACAGTGTGAAGAAAGAATGAATAACTGAATCGATGACAGCAGGCGCATTATGTGTGTTATTTCACAGTCCTCTCACCCTTAGAAGCCCCCTGTCTCTGTCTTATTACACCTGATGACAGTAGGATGTTTTAATGCTCTAGTTAAAACGGTGAACGACCCTGTGTAATTGAAATCAATAAAGTTTCTGCAGTGGTTTGTGCTTAGCCCCACACTTTGTGTTAAATAATATGAGTGGGCTTGGCCAAGGCTTCAGCGTTGCCACACATTCTGCACTCCTGCGGGAAAGTCATCAGAATTCCTCAAACTTAGTGTATTCCTGTAGAATGTTGCTCTTACGGCTACAGTACCCACAGCGGGGGAGGGAAGCGCCAAATTATATATGGTTAATATCAGATCAGCTCATTTTGTTTTTCTTCTCTTGTTTTTCCCCATTTCCCTGCCTTTCTTTTCGGATGCAGCCACAACCTGAGGACAACGACATTCAGGCATCCTGTGACGGGACATATCTCCTCAGAAAACACTGACTTCATTTTACAAGACCAGTGAGTACTTCTCTTCCTTTTATTTGCACAAAATGTGCTTTACGATGCACACTTCCTGCTTTCTCTGAGGGCATGTGGTTAAGAGGTCAAGGCAGGTTATTTGTATGGCTAGCCATGCTTTTGAAGTTCTAAAGGGCCTTTGATTAAATGAATAGTTGCAAGATTTTTGAATTGTTCTTTAGCAGATGTGTGAGTAATGGAATGTATAGTAATGATTCACGAGCCACTGATAACTGAAATCTGCAAATCAGCTGGAAATGTCCAGAGATAATGGTAATGATGGCCATTACTGTTATTGCATTTTCCTGTGAAGGTGATGTAGGTATTTTCTAGCTTAGAGCTGCACTATTCCAATTGAAGATATCTGGTAATCTGTACTTTATTTTGACTGCATCTCAGCATCTCAGCAAAAGAAGTTGTTTCAGTTTTCAGATTGAATTGAATGTGATGAGGGAGAAAGATTGGGTGTTATACCAACCTGGTCTAATTGTTTAATAGTAGGTATTAGTGTGTAACGTTTACAAGCACAAAACATTTTTATACATTTTTATTGATGCTGAAACATACAGTTTGGGCATATTTCAATGTTTAAAGGCTGCTAGAAGGTGCATATTCAAAACAAACAAAAATAACAAAGGCGAATTTCGATGACGTCGCAATTGAGTGTGGAATCATGGGAGTTGTCGTCTTCATCCCCACAGCCAATGCAATCTGTCGGGACTCGGGCAGAAATCATGTTCATGGATGAGCTAATGTATTAAAGACTTATTAAGGTCACTGTAGTGTAAAGCATGGTGGGGCTAAAAGTAACAAGGATGCTAGAGTGACTGCTAATGAACAGGATTCCCATGGGTCCTTAAAATCCTTGAAAGTTTGTAAAACTAAAAAAAAAATATTTCAAGGAAAGATTTTGAAAATAAAGTCAATGCCGAAATGTTAAAGGGTTCATCGGATGCCCATATTCAATATGATATGATTGAAATGATTCTTTAGGGTCTTAATGAAAAGTCTATAATATACTTTGGTTAAAATTTCTTGGTGGTAGTGTAAAAAACACCCTTTTTACCTCAAAATCAGCTTTGCAGACATGAACCTGTTTTGTTGCATGTTACTTTAAATGCAAGTGAGCTCTGCTCACCCAGCCCCTCTCTTCTGTGGGGTGACGTTTTTCCCGGTAAATATATTTCTAAAGATGCTGTTGACATGAAATTTTCACAAGATGTCGATAACCCAAGCAATCCATACATAAAAATAAAACAAAACTAATAATTTTAGAAATTAAGTTATGTTTAATAAAATTGAATGACACTGGGAAAAAGTATTGAACTACTGAAACTGATTTAATACTTTGTACAAAAGCAAGCTTTAAGACGCCTCCTGTATGGAGAAACTAGTCGCATACATTTCTCAGGTGTGATTTTGGCCCATTCTTCCACAGAGTCTTCAAATCTTGAAGGTTCTGTGGGCCTCTTCTATGAACTCTGATGTTTAGTTCTTATTTTCTATTGAATTCAAGTCAGGTGATTGGCTGGGCCGTTCTAGCATCTTTATTTTCTTTTTCTGAAACCAACTGAGAGTTTCTATGGCTGTGTTTGGGATCATTGTCTTGCTGAAATGTCCACCCTTGTTTCATCTTCATCATTTTGGTACTGTATGTGTTGGGACTGAACCAGCTAATATTCATTTCCACTGACTTGCTTTAGAATTACTGAGCCGGTGTCTGCCTTTTTGCACCTCCCTTTCTTCATGTGTTCAATACTTTTCCCTGTGTCATTACATTTTATTACACATAACTTAACTTTCTATACTTATTTGTTTTGTTTTCTTTGTATGTATGGATTACTTGGGTTGTTACCGACATCTGGTGAAAATTTCGAATCAACAGCATCGTTAGAAATATATTTACTGAGAAAAATGGTGACGTGTTCAATACTTATTTTACCTGCTGTATTCAAAAGAAGAACCTATCCAGACAGTATGCAATTTCGAATGCAGACTTAGTTACAGGTTTAAATCAATCAGTCAATTGACTCATTCAGAGTGGTTCTTGATTTACTCACTGAACCACAGATACTTTCATGTCCAACTCATAATAAACAGAGAACCAGGGAATGTTAATGAAGTCAATAAGGAACCTGAATCGTTCAGTGGAATTGGAGACTTGCGTGAAGTGCTGTTGTGGATGTATTTGTCTTTGAGATTAGTCAATATCAACAATAAATATACAACAAATAAAAGCTGATTTACTAGAATATTAAAAATTGTTTTGTTTTTTTTTTACTATTCCATTAAAATGCGTGCCACAGCACCTGTTCCTCTCCACTTCCTCTCAATTAATTTCTGTCTTTCCATATGTCAGTAAGCTGAGCTGGGATTTCTACCTCATCAGTGGTGTGAGGGTTAAGAGAGCTCAGATTTACATGCCCCGCTGAGACAGATCTCATTCTGTTACTTGCTAACACCGGAGGAAAGAACGAGCCGAGGGTTTGCTGTTTATTTTGAGTGTTCTTCTGCCTGCCGAAACAAACCCAGGTGAAAACTATTACGAAGTTCAGCCGCCTGCCTCGATTTCCCTGTTATCACTCTATGTTCTCCATATAGAGGTGGGCTCATGGATTCAGAATGTTTTGCTCTCGTAGGAATATCGCACACGGCCATGAAGGCCATTTCTCATGCAGATGACAGGTAAGTAAATGTTGCTGCCAGGGTTGATTGATGCTTCTCATTAGGGGCACAGTGCGTGGAGGCCCCGTGCCAGGTTCAGGCTTAGATTAACCATCATCGAGAGAAGCCGGAGGCGCCACTTGAGCTTTGTGTCACAGAGGGATCTAGTTATTAGTTTACCAGCTTACAGAGCTTGTTTGAGTGCCCAAGAGATAAAGATCATGGCCAAATGTGTTAAGTGAGAGAGGAAGTTTGTCACTCGCAGCTGTGTTGATAAGACGGTGAGACTTAATGTTCTGTGGTCTCTTGCATGCCTGTGGTTTGTAGAAGAGAGAGATAGTGAAGTTACAGGACATAACTGGAATAGTTACCACTTCTGGCTGCTCATATGTGCTATTTTAAGCATGAGTCCGGCCTCATTCACTCTTCTCTCCCTATCAACCCTGCCTTTTCCTTTAGTGATCTGGCTATGGAAACTAACCTCACCCTAACAGCTGTGATCAGTGCTGATCTTTGGGAAAAGCCTCCTGAAATATGTTATGATGTCAGCAGAGACGTATCAAAATCATTCATCACAAGCAGATTGTTGCTGTAGGTTGCCATGGGTGTGTGTTAGCAAATTGTAGATTCTGAATTCTGGAGAATATGTATTCAGTGAAGTCGACTGGCACAGACACACCCTGCCTAAATATGTAGAATGCTGATATTTCCGTTGATCTGGGTGCCCTTAATACCGCTGCATACCCCCACCCTTCCTCAGTGAAGGGCTAAAATGTGTTCTGCGATCCCATTGGTGGTGATGTCAGTGGAAATGTGTGCAGTGATAGGAGTGATCCCCAGATCCCCTGGTAGTGCAGTACTATTGATCTGAATGGCTAATCTGAGCACAGTGCACATCTCAACAAACACTAGGGCATGGTGCATTGTCTAACACAAAGGCTGACTGCCTTTTTGTATAAATTATTCAGTCCTTTAATGGCCAAACTCCATAAAACACTTACTGGTGACTTTTATTAACATAATTAATGAACATTAGTGCATTATATAATGTTTAACAGATCATCAGTTAATGTACATTAAAGTTCATTTCACTTTTGAAAATGGTCGGTAAAGTAAAGAGTGCTGATAAATATTAGGAAAAAAATGTCCTAGAGACATCAGTAGTATTGGTATCAGTGATACCCACCTTCAGTCATAAAAAAGGTGAAAAAAAGAAAAAAAAAATACTGTCTTTGTTAATTCTACATTAATTTGAAGAAAAGTATATTTAAAATATTTAATGTTGGGTGTGATTAATCGCAATTAATCACAATTAATTTCAGAATAAATGTGTGATTAATTTGTTTTTTTAGGATTTTTTTAAATCCATTGACAGTACTAGTTATATATAAATATTATTAATAATGTTAGATCATTTGTGGCATTCTGCAGGCAGATATTTTTGTTTAATGGTTTATAAACTACAGTGCCTTGCAAAAGTATTCATACCCCCTCATTTTTTCACATTTTATGTTGGTGCCTTAGGTTAAACTGCTTTAAATTACTTTTTTCCAACATCATCTACACTCTATACACTTTAATGGCAAAGCAAAAACAGGTTTTTAACATCTTTGCAAAGTGAATAAAAATAAAGAGTTAAATGATTCCATTGCATGAGTATTCGTACCCTTACCTGGGTTACTTGAAATTTGACTCCGGAGCATTCGTATTGCTTGTAGATGTTCGAGTGAAGTTAACCTGTGGCAGATTCATTTGAATGGTCATGATTTGAAAAGGCAGAGATGTCTTAATAAAAGGTCTAACAGCTGAAAATGCATATTAGGGCAAAAAAAGCAACCTGTACGAGCCTGTAGAGCTCAGAAACACGATTGGATCAAGCAACACATCTGGGGAAGAGTTCAGAAAAAATTCTGCTGCCTTGAATGTTCACAGAAGCATGTAGTCTCTGTTACCCTTAATGGAAGAAGTTTGGAGCAACCAGGACTCTTCCTAGAACTGGCCTTCTAGCCAAACTGAGCAATTCATGGAGAAGGGCCTTGGTTAGAGTGGTGACCAAGAACCTGATGGTCACTCCATTTAAGCTCCATGATCATATGCAGAGATGGAAGAGAACTACAGAAGAACAAACATCACTGCAACACTCCACCGAACTGGGCTTTATGGTATTTTGGCAAAACTCAATCCTCTCCTCAGTGAAGACACATGAAAACACACTTGGAATTTGCAAAAAAGCACCTGAAGGACCCTCAGACTGTGAGAAACAATATTTTCTAGTCTGATGTACCTCAATTCCAAGCATCATGTATGGAGGAAACCAGGCCTTGCTCATCACCTTAAGAGTACCATCTCCACAGTGGTAAAAAGTGTGGTGGTAGCAGCATCATGCTGTGGGGCTGTTTTTTAACTGTAGGGACTGAGGGACTCGTCAGAGTAGAAGAAAAGCTCAGTACACCAAAATATTGAGATAGCCTTAATGAAAACCCAGTCCAGAGCATTCAGAACCTCAGACTGGGCAGAAGGTTCACCTTCCAACAGAACAATGAGCCAAAGCACACAGCAAAAATGGTTTATAGACAACTCTGTGAATGCCCTTGAGTGGCCCAACCAGAGCCTGGGGTTGAACCCAATCAAATATTTCTGGAGGAACCTGAAAATGTGTGTCTACTCCATCCAACCTGACAGAGCTTGAGAAGTGAAAAAGTGAGGAGAAGAATGGCAGATAATTGCCAGTTGCTGATGAGCAAAGCTTGTTGCATCATACCCAAAAAGACTTGAGGCTGTAAAGGTGCTTCAGCTAAGTATTAAGAGTTAAGGGACTGAATACTTTTGCAATGTATGTAATTTTTTTGTGGTGTATGGAATGTAGATTGATGTAAAAATAAGTGATTTAAAGCAGTTTAACATAACATTCGCAAGGCCCTGTATATTAATTGACCATTATCCTTTCTTTCATGCCTCTTTATCACGTTGTTCAATAATCTGACCAAATGAATAATTCATGTCCTTTGATTTATATATTTGGTAGGTAGTTGTGCAATAAGCAAGATATTGTACAGTCAGCTGGGGTTTTTGGTAGCAGTTTGAAAACTCCTGTATCATCATGTAAAGTAAGTGGAACTAATTATATACCACTGCATGCTATGTATTATGTAACTTAACCAGGTTATTGGGTCTGAGGCTCCTCCTTTTTGAAGCTCTGAGCATTTGGGAGCAGAATGGGGTCTTCATGTAAGCTTCAGCTAGGATCTTTGTCATCTTTCCAGCAAAAATTCAAGCCCTCTGTGCCTATCCATTCAAAAGACAGTGCAGGTAAATAATACAAAGCCTAGATAAAACACTAGTAAGTCCCAGGGTGCAAACATACTTCAAAACAAATGTGGATGGAAGCCAGTTTGCGCAGTGAAAAAAGAGGCTCTTCCCATGACAATGCTGCTGTAGCTTCCTGCTGTTTTGATGTTGTACATAGGCCACAAACACCTCCTGACTCTGTCACACTACAGGAACTTCTCACATTCCTCAGGAAAAAAAAGCTGTTAATGGTTTTGTTGAGGGGCTGTCTGTGTGCGCATATGTCAGTTTTTTCGGACAAGGGTTATTGTGTTTTACTGTAAGCTCCAGCGCCTATGAAAAGCGTGGAGTCAGCCTGACATGTGGCTTGGAAATCTGCTTGCTTTAGTGAGTTTTAGCAGCATAATCAATTTTTTTTTTTTTTTTTTTTTGGATTGATGACCTTGTTCAGTTGCATCATGCATTACTTCTCACTGGTTTATTTTCTATTATCAGCACTCATATTTGTAGATTTGTGTGAACAAAAACTGGCTCAGCTTCAAGTGTGATGCAATAGAAATTTTTAAAACATTATTTATGGTTTAGTTTATTATATTTTATCGTGGTATAACTGAATGTTATGTTCGTTGTTGATTATAAAAGAAAATACATAGTCGTTGGGCTTTGGGTTACACAGTCTTATGCATATAAGCAGGCTTGAATATGGTGAAAAAACCTTATACTAATATGCAATACTAATATTTTATTAAATGCAAATAAATTCAAGTGGAATAGATAATATTCTGCCAGATACAGCTCTATTATGCTATTACAGCTTTTCCCAACGCTTCTCCCCTCACATTGGGTCAATTATACCCTTATGTCCCAAGTGTGTTATTAGATATATGAAGCTGATGATTTAAGAGCAGTAGGTTTTTCACTTATCTGCTCTCTCAGCGTGTTCTAGATTCAGCCCACTCATACATCAGAGTTCACCAGATGTGTCCACACCTTCTGTGTGATTTCAGTGATGGTGTGGGTTTCAGATGGTTCTCTAAAAGAGTGTCCCTGAGAGACAGGGCTGTCAGTAAGAGAGCTTTGTGTTACTACTCTGAAGGCCTCTGAGAGACTACTGCATTTTATAGACTCAATTATATGCTCGAGTACCAGTGCTGCTGTTTTTGTTTCACTTACTGTAGGCCTAGTCTCGCATAACCAGACTTTTGACTGTCTGGTGCACTTTTGCTATTAATTCAAGCTAAGAGTCACCCGTTTACACAGGAGGAGACAGTCTGACTAGCATGTGAGATACTAAATGCTGTCTTGTTTTGTTTTTACATGCCATTTAGAAACTGTTTTAAAAATAGCAACAAATTATTTGTAGTCCATCTAGAAAGTAATAAAGAATGCTGTATTTTTACAGTAAATTCTCTTTGTATTTTATGACTCACCAAAACAGATACACCGTTCCAATTATTAATATAGCTGCAAGCAGCGTTTACCAGGGTTCAGACGCTTAAAGGCATTTAAACATATACAAAAATGACATTACATATTATTCAGCAAGCCTGTAACTTCCTAAATCAATGATTCAAAACAGCATTTCACTTTTCACAGCAAAACAGCAAATCCAGGTAATTTGCCATAGAAATATGAAGTTTTTAAGGTTTATGACTGTTAAAGCGTCAGCTTTGGTCTGTTCTCGCTAAAACTTTGCATGCTTGTTTAGAATCACCTGTTGCATGTGCTCACCAGGTTTTGTGAAGTTTAGAGTTTTTGTTTAGGCTTTATAGGGTTTTGGGTATATTTGGACAGGCCCCTTTTCTGATGTGCAAATATCCTTATAGATGTTTGTGGCACTTTGAACCAAGACCATGCATACCAATTTTTATATCAACAGGACAAACGGTCATGGTCGTTTTTATGTTTTTTTCTTCTTATAGCACTACCAAGTGGCCAAGCTCTGTGCCTGTTTTTCATGTGACCTCAGATTCAGTTCTTACGTTACATTTCTTTATTCTGTTCAAAAGTTATAGACATTTTAGTAAAGGCTTTTTTCAGCCCTGCCCCTTTAGAAAATTTTTGCTGGCCCTTTGCGATTTTTATTATTTTTTTTTTTTGTTATATTAATTATTGATATTCACTCTTGAGAGGATCTTCCTGCACTAGTTTGGTTCTGATCAGGTGAAAAACCTAGGACTAGTTTGCAAAAGTAGGTTTTTCAAAAAAAGCTAAATACCTGAAAATTTATCAGGGTGACGGGTGAATCTGAGGCATGCGTTTTGTCCGGTGTGAGCCGAAGGACTGTTAAGCAGTTGTGAGCGATTTTGTACTTTTGATTGCTGTAGTCACCTCCTTCTTGGCGATTTGGGCGAGTCTTGGTAATGTTGTAGATGGTTTTAAGTCTCTATAACTTATGGTTTGGTCTGCCCGCTCAGTTTTACATGGAGATTGCTGATCCTTGGCCACTCTAACAATTACAGTAGAGTTTCAGCGCTACTTGCTTGAACCCCTAAATATACTTGTTTTTTACTAGTGAGTGCCTTTAACTAAGCTTTTATCTTGCAGAGATTTGATGCCACCAATAGGTATTGTTCAACAACGTGGATAAGGTTTTAGTGGTGTACAAAGCTGAAATCAGAGCTGGAGCTTACAAGGTAGAATGAGGGAAGAGAAAATAGATGTGAGCAGCCTGGTACCGTGTGAACAGCTTTGTTTCCAGGTACACTGACCAAAAAAACTTGTGCACCCTTACTCCTGGAAGATGTGTTGAGCCAGCCAATCCAACTCCAGTCCGTTTTGTATGTATTATGCATCAGACAGACTATAGGCACTCTGTGGCTTTGCTGTCTGGCTCTGCCCCCAGAATTAGTTCAAAGTGTTTTGTTTTCAGAGTGCCCGTCATATAAACTATTTACCCAATAACAAATTAATTTAGCATGTTTACGGGAAAAGGCAACTGTCTGTCCGATGAATTATAACTCCCTGGGTACCAGTCCAAAATGCCTTGTCATTTCCTTGAAGGAGATTTAGAAATATGACAGATGTTTAGTTGAGCGGTGCAGCTCTCTGGTGGCGTTTGCTGTAGGTTATACCTTTCCTTGCGGTCTCTGAATCTGACACTTCTCTTTGACAGTATTTGGAAGTTTTTTATTTGTTGCCTGCAGTGGCAGCTCTGACAGTTTGTTTCACCTTTCTTCTGTCCTCTATTCCCCCTTCTCCCTCATCTCGCTGGCGTTCCACTCTTCTCTCTGCTGATTTACCCAGAATGTTACATTAGCATCACCTGAATCTCAATGCAGCTTTTTATGCAGTTCTCCTTATTAGGGAAGAAAAATGGACTCAAATACTTCCAGGAAGCAGCCTGGCATTAAGGCATTTGTATCACAGCGATCAAGGCTCTGGCATTTCACAAACGTTTGGTTTATCATTTACTATTAAACACCCATTTAACAAACAAACATTGCTTTTGATAAGAGTGTTTACACTCTCTTTACTGTAATTCCAGGGGAACTGTTAGACTCATGCAGTGTAGTGACCGTGACCTATCATGTGGCTTCTGCAAATGCCCTGCATTCTTCATCCGCAGTGCATTCCTCCACTCTCCTCATCCATAGGGTGCTCACAACCAGACAAACTAAATATGGGGTTCCTCTAGCTTCCAAATGAGGGACAGTAATACCGTTTTGACTGTGGAGTAAAGGTTAGGGTTTCAGGTGGACAGATGGATATAGGTAGGTAGTTAGCTGGATGGATAGATATGTTGGTAGGTACAGTTGAGGTTAAAAGTGTACATACACCTTGCAGAATCTGCAAAATGTTAAATTTTACCAAAATAAGAGGGATCATACAAAATGCATGTTATTTTTTATTTAGTACTGACTTGAGTAAGATATTTCACCTAAAAGATGTTTACATATAGTCCATAAGAGAAAATAATAGTTGAATTTATAAAAAAAGACCCTGTTCAAAAGTTTACATACACTTGAGTCTTTATACTGTGTTGCTAACTGAATGACCCACAGCTGTGTTTTTTGTTTAGTGGTAGTTCTTCATGAGTCCCCTGTTTGTCCAGAACAGTTGAACTGCCTGCTATTCTTCAGGTTAGCTTTTTTGTGTATTTAAACCCTTTTCAACAATGACTTTATGATTTTGAGATCCATCTTTTCACACTGAAGGCAACTGAGGGACTTGTGCAACTTTTGAACAGAATGGAGATGAGTACATTTTTCTTGTTTTGCCTAAATTCATCATATTTTTTTCATTTAGTACTGCCCTTGAGAAGCTACAGAAGGTACTTGCATGTTTCCCAGGAGACAAAATAAGTTAAATTTACCCTGATCTTCAAATTCAAAAAGCTTTCACCCCCTAGCTCTTAATGCATTGTGTTTCCTTCTGAAGCATCAGTGAGCGTTTGAACCTCCTGTAATAGTTGTATATGAGTCCCTCAGTTGTCCTCAGTGTGAAAAGATGGATCTCACAATCATACAGTCATTGTTGGAAAGAGTTCAAATACATAGAATAAATTCTGAAGAACAGCAGACAGTTCAACTGTTCAGGACAAACAGGAAACGCATGAACAACTATCACAAAACAAAAAAACACAGGATCATATTTATAAATTCAACTATTATTTTCTCTTGTGGACTATATGTAAACGTCTTTTATGTGAAATATTATTATTCAGGTCAGTACTAAATGAAAAATAGCATACATTTTGTATGATCCCTCTTATTTTGGTAAAACAAAAAACATTTTGCAGAATCTGCAAGGTGTATGTAAACTTTTGACCTCAACTGTATGTTGACAATAAAAGCAGCAGACATGCTGAATGAAAATGCAGATGCACTCTCTGACATTAAGTAGCGCTTTTGGACAAGCAGAAAATCAGCAGTTACCACTGTAAACAAAACAGTGCTGATAAACAGTATTTTATTAGGCATTATACAGAGATAACATAAAAAAAGTGAACAAAATCTCTCTTTCCCTTTCATTCATAATCTTTCCCCCTTTAAACTGGTGTCATCCAAGCGTACATTTCTGAGCAGATACTGAGTGACATGACGAAATTGTATGCATGAAAGGTCTCAGGTGAAATGAGAAGAGTTTGTTATCTGCTCCAAATATCCACTTTCCAAAATAATGTGTTATTTTCAGAAAGTAACATTAATGTTTTCAATGTCGACCGGTCGGCTATTCTAGCACACTTCGAGTTTGTAGGTACAGGTAGTTATAGGTACTGTAGGTAGGTAGGTATGTATAGGTGGATATAGCTAGGTAGGAAGATAAAGATAGGTATGTAGATGTACTGTATGTAAGGTAGATAGGTACTGTATAGATAAATTGATGGTAGATAGATAGATACTTGATTGACAGGCACTGAATCTGTCTTTAGCATATTTTTGTTAATGTGTTGTCACTGTTACCATATCTAGGTCACCTGAGAATACTCTCACTAGAGCGGTGTATGCTGAGATATTGTCTGTTGACTACTATTCCCTGTTTGCCCTCAGGGAAACTGTTTGTCAGTGTGTTACTTGAGTGGTTCTGAGTCTCTGCTTTACTTTTTGGGGTATTAAATTACAAAAATGTGTCTTGATTTCACTGTGTATTAGTAACCACACCTTATACATTTTTAGAGATCATATCTTTTTTGTTCTGACTCTTGCAGGGCAAATTTACGCATGTCCAAGCCACCACCAGAGCCGAGGCCTCCCAGCATGGTCAGCGAGTCCTCTGTTGCCATCTCCTCATCCCCTGCAGACACCACCTCAGGATCCAGGGTGAGAAGTCAAGCCTCGATCACTGCTGGTTTAATGCGGTCTGTCGTGGTGCTGATTCTCAATAAAGGCAAACATTTACGCAGAGCACTTCCGGTGCCTGAAAGTGCCAAGCTGGCTAATTATCTAGAGAGCCTCACCATTCGTAATATGTGTGTGTATCTTATATTAAATCATATTGAAAACTGATAATGTTTTTATAGGTAATAGAGGAGAGTAAATTGGCCTCATCTATTTTTGCTATATTCCTCCAATTTTGATAAATGACCCAAGAAGAAGGTATAATAGGTTACTGATTTTTTTAGCACCAGAGAAGCTGGACTTAAACTCCTGTGCGGGTCGACTGCGTTGTGCAGAGGTCATGAGGTAATATTGCATAGAACATCTGCAGGGGATTGAGAAATTTACAGAATGTCTCTCGCTACTTCCTGCTAATTAAATCTGAGCATGTGTGGCACAGTTACACTGTAGGTGCAAAAGCAGTAGAACTGTTTTACTGGTGCCCCTAATAGTCTTGGTCTGGTGCATGAATATGCACTGCCATTTATAGAGTTTTTCCAGGCTGTACAGAATGTGCGCTATACTAGAGGTCAAAGACCTGACAAGCTGGCATATTTCAGACTGGGTCTGAGTGTTTTTAATCAATTTAAAATATGTAATTAATAATAATATAATATAAATATAATTAATTATACATAATTTTAATTAAAATATATAAAAGGGTGTGTGTGTATATATGAATCTACATATGTATGTGATATATGTGCACAATTTTGTTTATATAGTTTTTAATTATATACATTTTTTAAAACATACATATATGTATTTTTAAATATTTGAATAACGTGTTGTTTACTAGGGATGTAATGATATTATCAATATCGTGATATTGTTAATGTGATATAGCAAATCTGTCTCGATGTTATCATTGTCACACAACGATATGACACGATAGGTCTTCCGGGCAAAAAGTGTTGTTTTTAAAATATATTTAAACTTCTTATTCTAACATAAGGTTTGTGTTTTGGGCCATATGACCCTTCATCAAGTCTGTTTTTCGCGGTGCATTTTAAAGCGAAGCACACGCGCTGTTGTTTTCCGTACCTCAGAACATCTCTGTTTACAGTGAATGAATGCAACAAACTTGTTTATTGCATGTAGTGTGAGTTTAGAGTGTGTTTGGGAATGCAATGGCCACCAGTTATGCTTTATTTTCTCGGCAGACGATTACAGCATTCCACTAGATTTGTAGTGAGACATGTTTTTGTAAGCCTGTTTTCACTAAAGCTGGAGTTTTCCTTCAAAATAAAAGCTCTACTGCCATTTCCGTCTAAATAAAAGCTTAAAAATGCAGTATAAATTGCTGACAGCTAGCAGTTTGAAATGTAGTCCAAATTCAAAATGTCTCTTTCAAGTGTAGAAATTAGGAAAAAAGTATTGTAATTTAGTGTAAAGCAAAAATAATACCTATTAAATATTAATTTTCATTTATTTTACTGTGCACTTGTTTTACAATATATGGTTATTACTGTCATTGTTGTTATTATTATTGTTATTCTGTTCTAATTTGTTTGGCTTGCTAAAAACACCAGTGTGAATGTAATCTAGACTGAGACAGTATATCACATATAAAAAAGAGACTTTTTTATATATAAAAAGAGACTTTTTTATATATAAAAAAAGAGACTTTTTTTCTTAGTTTTCTTAGTTAAGAACATGGATTGGAGCTCTAAATTTTGAACTCTCAAAGTGCATTAGCTAAAATTATTTAACTTTAAGTTTTAATATGTTTTCTTTTTTTTTTTAATATAGCAATAAATATTGTATTGTGAACTTCATATCGCAATATTATCATGTTGTGAGATTTTGATATTATTACATCTCTATTGTTTACTATAATTCCTTTTGCATGCATACATGTCTTAGTTTTGCTCAGATCTTCTCTGGTAGTGGAAATGCATATATTTCTTCCTTTTAGAGAGGGATTTTGATACATTGAAGTTTTAATGACCTGGCCTGACACACATTGACTGTGTCACAGTGTGGTAAAGAGTCTGATGCTGGCCTGTCAATGACAGGACTGTGTCAGCATCATATGAGCTTTCACAAACCGATCGATCAATCCCAGAGGCCCTCATCTCTGCGCGCACACACACACACACACACACACTTTACTGGTAATGAACCAGACTCCTGGTGGGCATCATTTTTTTTTTTTTATAAAAATGTCATTTTACTGTGTTACGTAAGTAACACATTTAAGAAAACTGTGTGGACCCTCTGTGCATATTTGGGTTGACAAATGATCAGTTGAGCCGAACTTCATAGGGCTATTATTGTAAGCATTTTGCAGTAAAAGTGTTTTCCTTGGACACAAATTGGCCCCAGAAAATACTTTTGGATGCCACTTCATCATATTGGTGCATGTGTATATATGCATTTTTAATCAAATGAAATAAAACAGTTTTCTTTTTTCTTTTAAATACCACAGAGTTTGAAACCCAGTGGGAAGGTGCACTGCTTTGGCAAGCGCGACCACTCCATCAAAAGGAACCCTAATGTCCCAGTGGTGGTGAGAGGATGGCTCTACAAACAGGTGCGGCCCTCAGAAATCAAACCCTTATGAGAGTGATTACAGAATCTGATTTTGATCTGAAATGAATGGTGTTCAGATGTTAGATTAGCTCTTAATTAGGCCTTTTGATGAACTAAGACCCACAGGCAATAAACTGATTAACTGAGCATGTTATACAACATAACATTAAATAAATATTCAGTCTGAACAGAGGGGACTCCAATTAAATGCTAATAATTATAATATATTTACATTGGTTGGTAATGATAGATGATGAATTGAGTGTTATTTTTATTTTAATGTTTTTGTTTTAAAAGATAACATCTGAAAATGTTTTTGTGGGCTGAAATGTTACTGTTCGTTCGCCATCAGGATAGCTCAGGCATGAGACTGTGGAAGAGGAAATGGTTTGTGCTTTCTGATTACTGCCTGTTTTACTATAAAGGTGAGTTTAATATTCAGCTTTAATTAGCTGCAATTATCTAAAACAGTCTCTAATTTTATTGCACGATAATCACTTTATTTTTATAAGTAAAACACTCCATTTCTCTAGTACTTTATTATCGGAGTACCTATAATTTACTACGTTTTATCTCTATTGCTTGCATAGATCATACTGGTTAATCATATGATATTAACACAGTCCACATTAAGTAATACTGTTTTGATCATATTTAATCTTTTTGCTGGGCAAAGTGTTTATCTGTTTGATAGTGTTGCCAACTATTGCCAAATTCTAATCTAACCATTTTCAAACATTTTCACCTAACATTTGTACTTTGCTCACAGATAGTCGAGAGGAGACAGTTCTGGGTAGCATTCCCCTGCCCAGCTATGTCATTTCCCCTGTGGAACCTGAGGACCACATCAGCCGCAAGTACGCCTTCAAGGTAAGAGCATCCTGATAATATGCACTCTAATGCTACTCTGTTCCTGTGTGTAGGCTCACCTTCACTGGCTTCATTGGCTACGCCCACAGGAAGTCTGTGTCATGTGGCATATTATCAGTGGTGTTGTGTGGGCAGCAGTCAGAAATTACTGATTAATGTTGCAGTTGTTTAGCTCCTGTCTCTGCCCTTTTCTGACCACACAGATCACTAAGTAAGCTTTGTTCGCTCAGGGTGCTCACAACCTCATAAGGGACTCAACTAAAACTCTGCTTGTTTTAACTAATTATGTTCCTCTACTCAGTTACCTAATATATTCTGTATCATTTTTCTTGTTATGAAAAAAAAAAGATTTCTGGCTCTAAAATTGGATAGAATAAGCCAGGTTCAAAATGTCTCATATTTTATATGAATACATCAGGCTGTACAAACTATTAAAATTTAGAAGCTGTAAATAGTATAGTTAGTGAACTTTAAGGAAGGAATTGTTTTTAAAAATAATTTATATTTTTAAGTACTCTATTATGTACTATATTTAACCCTTGTGCGTCAATAAGAAAAAGTTACATATAGTGGCCAAAAATGTCTGTGTCAGAAAATTGTCATAACAATTTGAAGTTTGGGAGCACAGAGTTAAGTTTGTGCTCCTCATTTTAAAAAGGACCCATGGCAGATTATTGTTGAAGTAGAAAATTTAAAAAGTGAAACCAAACAAAAGTTATAGAGGTTTAAGTTTATGAAAATGCTTTATTAACTATATTTTATATGAAATATATATTTTATGAAACATGTTGAACTCTAAACTTGCTAGAAAATCAAAGTCATAAATCTAAACAAGTTGTGTTTCAAATTTGAGGTTGATATCTCAAAAAATGAGCTTTCAGTAAGACTTTGTTTGGGTGCAGTACCATATTTTCCCCATTAGATGCCAGCAAAACTCACACAGTGACACAGTGGTTGGATTTGTGATTTGCAGTAGTTTTTTTCTCTCTTAAATATTACAAACTCACACAAAATTTTATTATGACATCCATACCAACACACCCACACAATTATAGCTGCATTATTTATCCCGTTGGCTCTATAATATACAGAAGCAGAAAACAGGAATAAAGCGAGGATTTGCTTTATTGGCCAAATCTGAAAAAATGGCACCATCTGGTAAAAAATTGTAAAAAATTTGGAATGAAAGTCTGTTAACAAAAATTGCATCATTTTGCAGTTAAATCGCACTGTGATTTAAAAATAGCAGTTTTAATGGGTTTCAATGGGGACGTTTTTGTCTTTAAGGTCCTGAGAGGAACAATTTTTTTTACCTAGTGCAAAATAGATTTATTTAAGGAAATGGGGGTGAAATAGTAAAACTCCAATAAAATACACACCTGTGCCAAAATTTATGCAGCTGGCAATAACACAGGCAAAATGATAAAAAAAAAAAAAACTGAAAAGGACAAAAACGTCCAAAAGGTTGCACAAGGGTTAATTATTTAAAACAACAATTTTAAATTATTTATTGATTTTCTTTTTTAATCATATTGCTGATACCACCAGTTTTTAAGTTTTGTAATGAGCTTTGTGTTGTCTTCCAGCATGCTTTAAATGTGGTAAAACACTGTGTCTCAGAGCTCATGACTTATCCTTTAAATTTGGAACAGCCTGTCTTTTTTTCACCAGTATTGTTCCCCTCGATGTCTGTCAGCACAGTGCTGTCATCACTGAAGCTGCTGTTTGCTCACAGGAATTCACAAATTGTTCAACAAGTTTTTCACAGTCCTGTTCTCTTTCACAGAGTAGACATGGGAACATCATTATCTAAACCCTTTTCTAAGTGAGGCCTGTTGATGGCAAGCTTCCATTGAGCCTCACAAACTCACTGTTTACTGCGGTCTGGCGGACAGTGAAATAATGTTTAAGAGCAGAATATCCCAGAAGGCTTCGAATCATTTATATTATACCTACTGCTCTGGAAAATCAAGTTTGGCTTAAACCTTTGTACCATGGAGGTGGAAAAACAGCAGTTTTTCTCTACTAACCTCTAACTTTGTAATTTGTATCAAGCTTTGCTTTTTTTTGCTAAATCTACCTCAGTCTCCTCCTGAAGCAAAGCCTCTTCTGAAGAACAATACTCCAGGAATGTTTGATTCCATCACTGCAGCTCATTCATTTCCCCCACTCAGTCATCCTTCCCTATGGGTACACGGTGCATTGTTCAAACTCCATTACCCTGCCTGTATTCCCCAGTGCTGGAATTTGTTTGACTATTGTGCCAGCAGGCAGATTAATTATACATCTACTCTATTTCTAATATCCTCTCTCTTACTTGCCCTACAGTCTGTAATGTACCAGAGCAAGGTGAGAGGCCTTGTTCTCTCATTGGCGCTATGGGTGTTAATTAGCAGGTTGTTAGTTAGGAGATCTCCATCAGTGAAACTAGCCAGCAGCTATTTGAACATCTGGCTGCTTTATTTTCATGTGAATTAGACCCCAAGGTCTGCTGTTTGTCTAATGTTTTCTACTCTAACTGTCTTCTCTTAGTCAGCAATTAATTAGTTTGCCGGCATTTTGTATATGTGTCTTGCATGTTTATTTTCTGCAATATTAAGATATCTTTAGAACTGTCTGTAGTAGGGCTGTCACAAATGCCTCAATTCAATTTGAGTATTCGTTTTTAAAAAACCCTGATTGCATTTTGCCCGTGTCGAGTAACCGGCAAAGTACCGGAAGTGGCACATTCCATGGACGAGAATCCATGAAACGCATTATAACGCGTAATGCTATTGTAAATGCTATGATTTAGTTAAATATAAACGTATGCGATGCAGGCTTAATGTATGCACTTTAATTATTGTAGCATGTGCATGTAGCGTGTAGATTACGTATGTGCATATCACGGTAAATTCTGCTCCACACAAACTGTTATCATTTACATATGTGCAGCGTATGATTACTTGCTTTTGATACTTTGTTTGAACTAATTATTATTGCTTCATTGCTATTATATATGCTGTTATATATGTTTTTAGCTTATGTCTATTTTTATTATCACAAAAAAAATTATTATAATTATTCGATTACCCAATTAATCATCAGAATAATCGCCAGATTACTCAATTACCAAAGTAATTGTTTGTGACAGCCCTAGTCTGTAGTAAGGTTAACTTTTTATTTCAATATAATCTCTTGGTCAAGGCAGCATATTTGAGTTACTAGTGAACCCTTTCTGAAATCTGCATGACCAGTGCGATCTGAATCTTGACTCTAGTGATTAGGTTCTTTTTAGTGAATCAGAAAAGTTCAATTCACGTATTAGTAATTCTTATGAGTATGAGTACTTTTTAGTGAGTCAGCTGTTTGGTTGTTGACATTGTGTAGTATTTTCTACATTTTATTGAAAGAAATGTTTTGGTTTCAACAACATTTTAACAATATTTGTTATGGCTGTTGTTTGATACATAAATAAGGCCAATTGGATTGTGAATATGTCACATATATAACGCATATATATTTGTGTTTATGTTTTTAAGTTAAGGATTAGTTCACTTCCAGATCAAAAATGTACAAATAATGTACTCACCCCCTTGTCATCCAAGATGTTCATGTCTTTCTTTCTTCAGTCATAAAGAATTTTTTTCTTTTGAGGCAAGCAGTTTAAATGCTGCTTCAAAGGGCTCAAAACGATCCCAGCCAAGAAAGAAGGCTCTTATCTAGCGAAACAATTGGTTATTTTCTAAAAAAATATATGAGAATTTATATGCTTTTTAACCTCAAATGCTCATCTTGTCTAGCTCTGCGATGCGCATCCGTACTCTGTGCAGTCCCGTTCAATACAGGGTATGTTGAAAAACTCCTATCTCATTTTCTCCTCCAACTTCAAAATCGTCCTACATCGCTGCAGAAGTACCAACCCAGTGTTTACAAAGTAAACGCACAAAGAAGGTCAAATGGACGATTTTGAAGTTGGAGGAGAAAATGAGATGTGAGTTTTTTATACCCTATCTGTCTTGGAACTGCACAGAGTACGCATGCACATCAAACAGCTTGACAAGATAAATTGTAAATGTTTGTAGAAAATAACTGATCGTTTCGCTAGATAAGACCCTTTTTCCTCGGCTGAGCCCTTGGAAGCTTCATTTAAACTACATTTTGCAAGTTCAAATTCACAGAAAACTCCTATTTTCCTCAAAAAACAATTTGTTTATGACTGAAGAAAGAAAGACATGAACATCTTGGACGACAAGGGGGTGAGTAACTCATCTATACATTTTTGTTCTGGAAGTGAACTAATCCTTTAAAGGTACTAAATGTTAACAGAACTAACAGTTAAGGAACTGGAATTGTTAAGAAAAATCAAAACTGAAATCATTAAATTCTTTATAATTCCCATCCCTAATTTGTCACCATTTGAGAATATAAAAATTACCATGGAGTCATGAAAGGTCTTATATTTCATATAGAAAATGATGTGACATATATTCGAATTCAAGTATAGACGCACTCATGATTCTTATCTTTAAGTGATTCATTTATTTAACTACAGCAGTTAAATGTTATGATGTTTATTAATCATCTTGTCCTGTTCTCTGGAGTGTTGTACTTTTGCCTTCCCAGTGGCGTGGTTCTGCTTAGCTCTGCTGCCTCTAATGTTAATTGCGTTTCCCCTCACCCTGCTTATCTGACTGATATTTCACAACCAGAGACATTTCAACACATCTTCTAGTTTTGGTTAACATTTTTCACATAGGCCGTGATCCACCTCCCTCTGTTTTTGCACAACTCACTCTTATTCTCTCATTCCTATTGGCCTATTGCTTCCTGTTGTGACCTGGTGCATTATGGGAGCTGAACCGGGTGCATCTGGTGGAAGGGCCATCTCCTGAGTCAGCCTCTTGCATGAATAGGTATTTTAATTTCCATTCATTACTATCAGAGGATCTCCACTCCATCACCATCCCGTGTATGGCATTTTCCTAGGCAGATGAAAAATGCACATAGCCGATGTGCATTGATGTGTTTCAGCATGCATGCGACTCATTCCGCTTCCTCAGGAACAGGCAATGCCAGCTCGACAATCCGGTCTTTATATTCATCTCCCTGATGTGAATATGGGATATGCTGATATGTCCTTATGAACTTGTGAATCTCATAGTAAAGATAAGGACTGTTGCAGTCTGGCATTGCCCAATTCCTTTTCTCACTTCATCACTTGCATCAATATTTCCAGTGCTGGTTATCATCCACACTTTTCTACACTCTCATATGCTATTCAGTCATTGTTCAATTCTCAGTCCTGTAACTATAATATAAAGTGTGTCTGTTGTTAAATGTTTGTAATTATATTTACATTTTTGTATATACACTACAGTTCAAAAGTTTGGGGTCGGTAAGATTTTAAAAATGTTTTTATTTAATGTTGTTGCATTAAAAAAACAGTAATATTGTGAAATATTACAATGTTAAATTTTATACTTTTAAAAATATTTTAAAAGGTAATTTATTGCTGTGACAGCAATGAGTTCTCATCACCTATTGTTAATTTAGAAATTATTCTAATATGCTGATTTGCTTTTCAGAAGCAAACAGTTGTGCTGCTTAATATTTGCATTTTGATCAGTTTAATACATCCTTGTTGAATAAGAGCATTAATTCCTTTAAATAAAATGAATGACCCCAAACTTTTCATGTGTAACACATGTGAATTGTTATTCTGTACTATTATGTATGTTTAACCAATTTAAAAATTTCTCACAGATACTAAGGCCAAAGGATAGGTTTTCAAGCAGTATCTTCTTGAATGTTTAACTTAAAGAAATAGTTCAACCAAAAATGAAAATTCTGTCATTAATTACTCGCCCTCTTGTCTTTCCAAACCTGTAAGACCTTTGTTCGCCTTCGCAAAACAAATTAAGATATTTTTGATGAAATCTGAGAGCTTTCTGCACCTGCATAGACCAGGTTCAGGACCCAGAAAGGTAGTAAGGATATCGTTAAAATAGTCCATGTGAAGTCAGTGGTTCAACTTTAATTTTATGAAGCTACAAGAATATTTTTGTGCACAGAAAAAAAAAAAAAATAATAACGTGACGTACTCCACCTCCATTTTCTTTGTGTACAAAAAGTCTTCTCATAGCTTCACAAAATGAAGGTTGAGCCACTGATGTCAATGGACTATTTTAACAATGTCCTTACTACCTTTCTGTGCCTTGAATGTGTCAGTTGCATTTCTGTCTATGCAGGGTCAGAAAGCTCTTGGATTTCATCAAAATGATCTTCATTTGGGTTTGGAAGATGAACAAAAGTCTTACGTGTTTGAAACTAATGACAGAATTCTCATTTTTGGGTGAACTATCTCTTTAAGTATAATTTCTTTCTGAGGAATATTTCAGGTTATTTACAACGTCTAATCTGTGCATTTGTGGCATATTTACAAATATAACTTTGATTTGTCCCCTTAGTTTGTCCCCCGAACAAAAACATATTTTTATGTCGGACATAACTTAAATGCAAACACAGTAACACTTTTTATGGCTCTTCTTTTGCAGCCGTTGTATATTTAAATTTTTTTGCCAGCCCTGCCTCCATAACTGTTAAACTACAATTGTTTTTGGTTATTTTTTACAACCTTAGGAACATCGTTTTTATGCCACAGATGCTGTCCATAGATGCTAAGCAGTAAATAACCCAGAATATTCCTTTAACTTCTGAAGGGGTTGAGTGATCGAGCAAATTCCTCAGATTAATTACTGCATATCCCTCTTAGAGGGATAACCCTGAATGAAAGCCCACGACTACATGGGTAATCTGAGGTCATTAACTTCTTAAAGACAGGAATGTGAGAAGAATATATATCAGCAGACATGCTTTTCTTCAGTAGCTGATACTTGGAATACTGTATTATAACAGGTGCTGAAATCACTCAGGTTTTGACTCGCATTTCTCATTGTTTGTTTTTGCTTTCTGCTATTGTGAATTGATTTTGTTTATGTAGACGTGTGTGTGATTAAAAGAATTTATTACATTAAATGAAAAGCAGTTTTTTATGGAATAACACAGAAGATGTCTCCTGACGTCCTGACAGATCACTGAAACAAGTATCCTGGGATATGACACGTGTCTCTCTGACAGCCCTAGGGTGTGTAAACAGCAAAAGAATGCAGGACACTATTGTTTAGACAGTCTGTCAATCATTTTGAGTGTTTAGATTTGCTGAAATGTTTTTCAGATGACAACGCGCACGTCATATAGACTTCTCTGGTTAACACATATGTGCCATCAGGCAAAGAACTGCGACAAGTCAATGAGAAAACAGTAGGGTAATATAAAGATTTCAGGAGCAGATATAGGATATTGAAGGGGCTGTTTTAGCCATTAGTGTGTGACAGGTAGGATAATAGACTCCTGGAGAGGCTGAAGAGATGTGCCGTGAGCAGAAATGCAGCTGTCGAGTTGTGAATTAAGAGACACCTTCGATGTAGCCCAAAGGCCGCCACATTGACTTTCTACAGAATGAGTCAGTGTTACCAGATTGTAAGCTCTGTGTGTGTGTTGTTGTAGAGGTGGAAAAGGACGGTCTGCAGCCTGTCTGAATGGGTCTGGGTGTGTCTGGCAAAAGCGCTGAGCTAGACTCTGTTTGTAAGCGTTTAGATCTGTGAGCGGTGGCCGTACCCCCATCAGAGAGATTAGACCAACAGTTGCATTTTGGCAGTAGCAGATTTAGTGAACAGCAGGTGCATAGAGCTAGTTTAGCTGGGGGGCTGTTAGCTCTGGCATTAAACACAACACCAGTAAGAGAATTAACAGCTTTGACTATGTGCGTAAGTATTTGTGTGCATCTTTAACGTTGTGAATTTTAACATTTGTGTGGTGTGTTTGACGTACAAGTGAGCTAAAAAGCATTTTAACACTTGATATGTGTGCACTTGATGACCAAATGCAGAGGGGAGGGCAAGTTCAGAGACACTTGCGTGTAAACCTTCTGCTTGAGTAAATTCTGTATTTTTGAAATATGTGAATTATATAGAAAAGAATCATCTTTATCCTTTCTGCAGGAGTGGCTCACAGAGTTTATTGATTTATCATTTGTTTTATGAGTACTGAAGGCTGGAGTTCAGATCTTCAATGTTGATTTCATGACATTGATGGTTTTTATTCTATGGAAGCCTTTTTCTACCTCAGGATTAAAAGATAATTGACATTACATCCTAAAATAGTGTCAATATTACAGTTTAATTTCTTCCAATTATGAGTTTATTGCTTAGAAATGTAATTTTATACCTCACAGTTATGACACTTATTTCCCACATTTTTTAAATGAAAGAAATGAATACTTTTATTCAGCAAAGATGCATTAAATTGATCCAAATTGAGAGATGTTTGTAATGTTAAAATTGATTTCTGTTTTAAATAACTAAACCTGCTGTTGATCAAAGAATCCTGAAAGAAATACATGTATAAAAAGCTTCTCAAAAATATGTGAGCAGGAGAGTAGCACATAGACTTCTTTTAAAAGCATTAAAAATTTTATTTTGAACGGTAGCGTATATATATCTCACAAATGCGACTTTTTGTCTCTAAACATTTTCACAGTTACCAACTTTTATACTCTGAGGGATAATGGACTTCCATATTCTGAAGTGTAGTCTGACTGCGATAGATTATTTATTATTAATTAATTATTTTTCAAAGAGCGTCTCGGTCCTACTTTATATTAGGTGGCCTTAACTACTGTGTACCTACATGAAAATAGAAGTACAATGTATTGTGTTCATATTGTATTTCAAAACACTTTTGCTTTTGGGTAAGGTTAGGGACAGGTTTGGTGGTATTTGTCATTTTAAGGATGGGTTACTTAATTTAAATGTAAGTACATAGTATAAGGTCACCTAATATAAAGTGAGACCAGTTTCAAATGCTTGCACAGTACAGATCACTAGTGCAGATCATTTGACTGAAGTGCATGGTAATATTTGTAACAATGATAATGTAGTTATCATTGGTTGTTAATCCTCTTACAGGCCATTTCCTCAGCTCTGATCAACAAAATAAGCAGACCAGTTCAGCATGACTCTGAGCTTGCTACAATGATGCTGTCACAGCAAGACTGGGGCCCACTGGTCCGGTGCCTCACGTGCAACCTCTGTCCATGGTCAGAGCTGATAGTCCCCTCTCTCTTTCTGTCTCTCCCCCAGGCCTGCCACACAGGAATGCGCTCCTACATTTACAATAAGAATTCTCTGATTGGCTCGCAGGCCGAGCACTGTGGCATGAGGACCTACTTCTTCAGCGCCGACACACAAGAGGACATGAATGGCTGGATCCGGGCCATGAACCAGGCTGCGCTGATGCAGAGCCATGGCGTGAAGAGGTCAGTCACCTCCTGCTGCTGCAAATCCTTTCTCAGGGCTGAGGTCTAGAAACTAGATCAGTATCTCAGAGATTTGTGCAGTATTTCATTAAATATACCAGGAAAACCCTTATTTTATTTTATTTATTTTTTATTTTTTTGTGAAACAGTGATTTTATTTGTCAGACATCATACAAACCAGGAAAATCAGATAGCAAATGCATAAGATTTACATAAAAACAATGCAAATGCAAAATTACATAAAAACATCCGAAATGCATCAAAATACAAAAATATGATAAATACGTAATACATATCAGTTTATTAAAAAAACAACCTTTTTAAATAAATCTTCCTGGTTGTGCTGGATTCATAGAAATTGTTTTAATAAAAAGGACCTCTTGAAACAACTTATCTTTTCTGCTGACATGGCCAAGGCTGCATGGTTAGAGACAAATATTACCCAATAATATCACTGTGTAATGTTTTTCAAACCCCTCGTAGTTTAGTCAAATCTCTATGGATTTTGTTCTTACAGTTCTTTACATATGTCCTCTTTAAGACATTTTGAGAAAATGACCTAGCATAGTATTTATTCTCTCCACTGCTGTCTCCTCGTTCTTTAATTACCCCAATTACTGTCACTTAAACTTTATTTTTTATAATTCTTTGATTTTTTCTTTTTTTTTTCTTTTACCTTGTTCTTGATTTTGTTCTTTTACCTTGGCCTTTATGTAATGTGATAATATTTCCAGCTATGAGAGTTTCATGCACACAGAAGTGAAGTGGCCTTAATGGTTTCTGCACTACTGTTAAGTTATTATAATTCATATAATGTATTTGATGTAATTACAATTGATATAATTGAGGCTGAGGCCGTTCAGTGATGTCAGCCATCAATCAGGGTTAAAGGTACAGTCATTCTTGACTTTCCATTCATTTCATTCCTTGACATTCCATTCATTATTGAGCTCCATTCATTTTTTAATTCAACTCAGAAGACTAGGAACACGAGCAAAAAAACGTGCCACGTAAATATAACACCATGTCTGCATTTGTGATCGTAGAAACGAGAAACAACAAGCACTACTCTGCACTGCTCAAAACTTGCGTTTGAATAGCCAGTAGCAAATTATTTAAATCTAAAAACGTACGTACAGGCTGTGAGTCAGAAACACCAGACTGTCCTTGCAAAGTTGGAATTGCCCCACCTTTATAGTATGCTACGCTCCCAGGTTCAGGAAACAGTCCTGCATAAATTGCGTGCCACACACTTGAATATTTGTGTTGTACTGTTCTGGAACAGTGTTAAATATAACTTAACCACTGATTTCTTTTTGTGTACTCATTTGAAAGGCGAAAAAAGTACTTTCGCATTCACAACGAAACACACAGTGTCTCCACAACATGGTGGTGGATGCAACAATACTACAGCAAGAATAAAAGTTAAGCCTTTTTTTCTTTGCGTATACATTTGGGTGGTGTTATGCAAATCTTCCCACACTGTGACATAGACGTGGGGGGGCGTGTTTGAATAAGCCGTTTTAAGAAGGCGTGGCAGAGTCTTAACTTTTATAAATATCTCTTTGGGTTTGAGACTTTAATCTTTGCAATTTTACAGATCTTCTATATGCACAAACAACAACACTCCAAAGACAAAGGAAAGCAACACATTCTCACTCTCAACTCGTCGCTTTTTTTATGCTCAAGGTACCTCTATAGCATCGCTTTTGGACGTGCAGGGAATATTAATACTTTTTGAAAAAATAAGACTGTAGCTGTATCTGCCAGTTATATCTTGTGTTTTATTGACAAATGGTAGGTTTAGGGGCAGGGGTTTGGTTACGTGCTCATAAATGTTTAAATAATGAAATGTAAATAAAACTTGTGACTGTTTACATTGAAAAATCACACGCCAACATATATGCAATAATGGCAATATTATTACCCAATATATAATTTAATCATGACGATAAAATTCCCACTGCCTTTTGCGTCAGCATTATGACGCCAAGGGTCTCTTATTTAAAGCACATCAAAAAGTGACGCCAAAGGGTCCTGACCAAGCATCAATAAGTTGGGAGTGGGAATGTGTTGAAGGAAAACATGAAATCGCATCATATGACCCCTTTAAAATTTACCTGGTTTGCAGTATTTTGAGGTCTAAAGCAATTTTGAATGCTTGTTGTGATTGCAGCTTTGCTCTTTGTGCTGACTCACTTGTGTATTTTAAATTGCTGCTACTTAACTTTTTAAAAATTCATTTTGAGGATTTGTTGTATGTATATTTGAATTAAAGTCACTGGAAATGCTGATGGTATTAATAAAAAAACTGAAGCTGTATATTCTAGTATGTGTTCTAGTAATTTAAAGGAATAGTTTACTCAAAAATGAAAATTTACTTATCCTCAGGCCTATATCCAAGACGCAGATGATTTTGTTTCTTCATCAGAATGGATTTGGAGAAATTTAGCATTCCATTACTTGCTCACCAATGGATCCTCTGCAGTGAATGGGTACTGCCAGAATGAGAGTCCAAACAGCTGATAAAAACAGCTCAATAATCCTCAAGTAATCCAATGGACTCCAGACCATCAATAATGTCTTTTGAATAATCCATCTTCTGTTATCCTTTCAAATTAAAAGTCCACTGAGGTGCTGATTTTTTTTGTGTGTTGACATAAATTCAATTGAAACAGGAAGACAGGATGTTACATATCAATCAGTCCCGCCCTCTTTTTTAAATAGCCAATAGCATTTGTTTATATCACAGCTTGGGACAGAGCTGATTGAGCCTGGTAAAGCTGCATTTAACAGCGTATGACACCCACAATCTTGATATCACTATAAAATATAGCATTCTGTGCAGAATTCAAATTGGTCTGATATGTTTTGTGGTGCTGTTGTGTCTCTGGACCAGAGCTGGGGTGCATTTCCCAAAAGCATCATTAGCTAACTATGGTCAGAAGTTCCATTTAAGTTGTAATGAAGCAACTTGCAAGCATAGTTGCTTTTGGGAAATGCACCACAGGCTGTGTGTGTGCTGCGGCGGTTCATGTGACACAGATCGAAACCAGACTTCATTTAACCCAATGGAAAGCATATTTACACTGTCTGAATCGTTTCCTATCAACGGTACAATGCACTACATGCCATTTACCATACAAAAAATACTAACTCTGTGAATAAGTGACCGATTTTAGCTGCAACTTTAGTGTCTATTTATAGTGTGGGGGGTGGGGTCGGATTTAAGATAGCATTTGATTTGACAGAAAGTTAGATGAGTAGTGCAGGGTTGAAGTCATCAAAAGAGACTGTAAGATCTGAATGCTTATATCTTGTAAATGCAAATTTTGTCGTTGTTTTGGTGCGCACTTGCTTATAGATAATATTACAGCTAACATATATATATGCTGAAAGCCAAAAACAAATTTTGATTTCATGTGGACTTTAAAATCCACTGACATATTTGTTTAGAACTTTCGTAGACTGTTTTCGCTTCTAAATGGTGCTTTATTTTGTGGATGGTTGTGATGTTGTTATCAGCTGTGTTTGGGCTCTCACTCTTACGGTACCCATTCACTGCAGAGGATCCATTGGTGAGCAAGTGATGTAATGCTAAATTTCTCTAAATATTTTCTGATGAAGAAACCACTTCATCTACATTTTGCGTTAGCTCTGAGGGTGAGTACATTTTCAGCAAGTTTTCATTTTTGGGTGAACTATTCCTTTAAGCTCAAGTCTGATCCACAGATGGGGTACAGCAAAAGCAGTGTGGTGTACTCACTCATCTGCTGCTGTTGTGCTGGTGCAGAGGCACAGTGCCATAGTTGTGTACACTTTGACACTGCAGCTCTGGGGAGGAGTATCACTGCGGCACGCTGCAGCCAGCTGACTGTGGGCCACCAGCCCAGAACACAGCACTCGGACTGGGGCGTAATGTTAGTGTGCTACCCCCATGCTTTTCACTTCCAAGAGTGCAGAGAGGGTTTGTCCCTAGGGCTTTCCTTATAGCTGGGCTTTTATAGTATACGTAAAAAGGAGAGTAGGTGGTTAATAACCATGAAGGTGGTTTATAATGTCATTTATGGCTGGCAGGGCTAATGTAAGTGGCTGTATTTGTTGGATTTTGTAGGCAAATGCTTTTACACAAGCATGTTGGCAGTGTTGCAGTATGTGCCAATCTGATGCCAAACCACCTGTCTGATCATGGTGAGGGGTGAAATGTCAATGTTAGTGCTGCTGTACTGTTTTGATGTGGTGCTGTAAGGCCCTTGATTTATTTGATGGAGGTTTTGAATGTAATATATTAGTGCCATCTAGGGATAGATTCACAGTATTGCATGTGATGACTTTACCTTTATCAACTAGATTTTTAAGGTTTTTATGCATTTCAAGTTTGCTTTTGTTTTTTGTTTTTTAAATTTCATTTGTAAATCAATTTTTAATGAGTTTTTAAATAGTAACTTTTAAAATTATTTCTAAATTATTAATGCCTTTGTCAGTTATGTGTTTGGGCTGATCTAATAAAGAAAATGCGTAGCTTAAATGAACTGGTGAAATGAAATTAAATGATACATTACAGTCATGTATTAATTTATTACACTAAATGTATTAATTAATTATGCCATATCCGGCCAAATTAGACAAATTATACTAAATTATAAGGTTATGTCGCCTATCATCTGTTTAAGAAGAAAAAGTTGGTTCACAAATGTACATTTTCATCGTTTACATGTCTTTTGAAACCAAATCTGTCTTCATTTGGACACAAAAAGCCTTTGGTTTCCACACAAAAAAAAAAAAAAAAAGATGGCTAGACAGCTGGTTCAAGGTTAGTTGCCTGCACATTGAGTTGTACATTCAGTTATAATGAATGGAAAAGTCTAAATTCATTTCTGTCCTGTTTTCTTCCTAATACTGATACATCATCAGAAATAAGCTTTAAAGGGATAGTTCACCCAAAAATGAAAATTCTGTTGTTAATTACTCACCCTCATGTTGTTTCAAACTTGTAAGACCTTCGTTCATCTTTGAAACACAAAGATATTTTTGATTAAAACCCAAGAGCTTTCTGACCCTTCATAGACAGCAACGCAACTACCTTGTTCAAGGCCCAGAAAGGTAGTAAAGACATTATTAAAATAGTTCACATGACATTAGTGGTTCAGCCTTTAATTTTATGAAGCTACAAGAATAATGACTTTAATCAACAAATTCTTCTCTTCTGTGTCAGATTTTATAAAAAATATCTTTTTTTATAAAAAAAAGTGTTCTGAAAATGAAGAAAGGTCTTACGGGTCAAATGTTAACTATTTGTTTTCTGCTGATAAATAACTCGCTTTCTTTCCACAGAGAAGCTGAAAGACTCTCCAAACCTGAACAGCAAGCAGTCTCTCAGAACAACCATTTCAGCAGCGGCATCAAAAGCTCCTCCCAGGCCGAGGGCCTCCAGCAGACAGTGCATGTAGAGGTCGCAGAGCTGAGGCCGGAGCGAGATGGAGAGGAGTGCTATGTTTACAGCAAGGACATGTTGGAAGATCCTGTTAAAATCACCTCTGGAGAGATGGAATTGGAAGGGATTTCCCCATCAGGTGCCCATTCTCGCCCGCCTTCCACAGTGCCCACTCACAGGAACGGACTGCCCTCCTCGGGCGTACCTCCCGATCAGAACGGGAACGTGGTGTATAAGAGGGGTCTCGTCCCCCGTACAGACACAGAGAAAAAGGTACAAAGGAAAACTGCGCTGGCTCAGGTCGAGCACTGGGTAAAGGTGCAGAAAGGAGACCCCAAAAGGTCAGTTTTGTTTGTGTAGATACCATTATATGTGCTGTGATGAGGGGAAAAAGGTTAGGAAGTTGTACAGTGTTATGTGTAATACTTCAATTAAATGATGTAATATTTGGAATTCAAGCCTTTGCAGGATTCAGTTCACGTATAGTTTCTTATGAAGGAGCTCCCTCTAGTGGTTATGATCTGAACACACTAAATATTAAAGGGATAGTTCACCTAAAAATTAAGATTCTGGCATTAATTACTCACTCTCTTGTTGTTCTAAACCTGTAAGTCCTCTGTTCATCTTCGGAACACAAATGAAGATATTTTTGATGAAATCCAAGAGCTTTCTGACCTTGCATAGACAGCAACGGTACTACCATGTTCAAGGCCCAGAAACGTACTGTAGTAAGGACATAGTTAAAATAGTCCATGTGACATCAGTGGTTCAACCGTAGTGTTATGAAGCTACTATAATACTTTTTGTGCACAAAGAAAACAAAAATACAACTTTATTCAACAATTTCTTCTCTTCCGTGTCAGTCTTTGACGTGCATTCACAAGATGTTCATCAAAAATATTTTCATTTGTGTTAGTGAAGATGAACAAAGGCCCTACGGGTTTAGAATGACATGAGGGTGAGTATTTAATGACAGAATTTTCATTTTTGGGCAAACTATCCCTTTAAAGGCAATGTTTTCTGTTCTAGAAACAGCATTCTAGTAATTACAGATTCTATTATTTTGTTTTCTAAACAATGAGAAATCACATTTACATTATTGCATTTACAAAATATAGAATTGTTCTTATTTTCTGTTAGTTTATAATAATAATAATAATAATAATAAAATGTGCAGTTTCTCTACACTGTTTCTCAGATCAGAATAAAAGCATTTTATGGAAAAAATGAATAAATTTATGTTTTTATATAAGTATTTTATTTAAATAAATTTTAAAAACGACTTTGTATTAAACATATAAGTTTAAGATTAAGATTTAAGATTATATCTGTTGTTATCTATACTATATATTAATAATAATAATAATATATAATAAAACTATGTTCATATTATTAGTTATTTATTAATAGTAATAATAATAATAATAATTTTATTTGCAGCTCAGAGTGTTTATCAGGTCAGAATAAAAAACCCTGTGTTATATACACTACCAGTAAATAAAAATTCAGCTTTGAAATCACTGCAATAAATTACATTTTAAAATATGTTCAAATACAAAGGTTATTTTAAATAGTAAAAATGTTTACCAATTTTACTGTTTTTGCTGTACTTTGGATCAAATAAGTGCAGGCTTGGTGAGCAGAAGAGACTTATTTAAAAAACTTTAAAAATCTTATTGTTTAAACACCTTTTACTAATGCTAATTTACAGTGAGAAAAACTGTAACTTTACTTTTTTTTTAAATTACAGCCATCCCACTGCTGAGTACACCCTACCCAGACGGACACCGCCTCTGCAACCTAAATCCGTGATGTTGGAGACGTACCAGTCATTGCCAAAGACCACTCGCCATCACTCCGGAGGCAGTTCCCCACCAGTGCCCCGCAACCTGCCTAGTGACTACAAGTACGCCCATGACCGTCTTAGCCACTTTCGTATGTCTACTGATGAGCGATTGGCCACTAAAGAGGGCATGGTGTGGCAGCTGTACGAGTGGCAGCAGCGCCAACAGTTTCGCCACGGAAGCCCCACAGCGCCAGTCTACACCGGGCCTGACTACATGGACACATCTGCCTTCAGAGTCACTCTGGAAATGCCACGATCCATATCTGTGCCCCCGTCACCGTGTGACATACCCCCACCCGGCCACCCTTCCAAGTCCTTGTCCCCACGCAGGCCCCACACGCCCGCCGACAGGGTGACGGTGCGCCCGCTGGATGACTTTGCCACCGTGGACACTCCCAGCTTGGGTTCTCCCAGAGGAATATGTTCCCAGATCTCAAAGGTAGGGAACGTGGAGCAGTTCACATAATCTCACAATTTTAAATTAGTTGTGGTGAGTTCTTCTCTTTGTTCAGACCACCAAAAGCGTTAAGGGTTATGGGAAAACCGAGTTTCCCTCAAGTTTTCCTTTTTACTCAAGCTTTGATTTGGACTTTGTGACAGGATTCACACAGTCCTCTCTCAGGGCTTGACTCCCAGGTGGAGAGGGTGTGTTAAAAGAGAGTGTTTTTTGTTTATGTGTGTCACTGAAGTTGCTTTTGTGACAAATAGTAGCATCTGCCAGCTACACCCCCCGACATGAGAGCGCCGCTCCCAGCGCCACATTCACACGCGGCAGCAGTCACAGAAGCCTCTGTGCCTCTTACAAGTTAACATACTGTCACTACCATTTCTGCTCTGCATACGTCAGGACTCGTGTGAACTCACTAATTACATGCCTCCAACAGAAAGATTCACAGAAGCTGTCAAAACCAGATAGGAAGAAAAAATAGACCTTCAGTCAATGCACAGTGATACCACAAAGAATATACAGCAGAATCGAAAAATCTGAAATTCTAGTGAAAGTGCTGTAATTGTTTCGTTACATATTATATTATCAGAATACACAATTTACATTGTCCTCTCCCCAAATTTGTCACTACCGAAACACAGTAATGTATAATTTAAGAAGGGTTACAATGACATATTAAGATTTTGCTTTTATATTTTTTTCTGTTTTATTAAAATGTTTTCAGAGCTAAATCAATAACAAGTACAATTTTAACAATATTTCAAGTGTGATTTACAAGATTTGTTTTATTTAGAATCCAATTTGTCTTTGTAAAAGGCAAAAAGTTGATTTCAAACTTAAGGATTCGTTAGTTTGAATGTACGTTGAACTAAAAACTATCATAACATCTTAGCTGATAATTCAGTATACTGTATTTTTGACAAAACATCCTATGTTTTGGTCATGACAGCACATCTTCGGTAGTGACAGTAATGTTTTTGTAGTGAACTCTTTACATTACAGAGTTTTAACTTGCATACTAAAACAAAAACATACTAAAAAGTTACATAACTTCATTAAAATTTTGTTTATTTCCCTGCAAATAAAGGATTATGTTTTCTCTTTTGACTGTTTCGGTAGTGAAAATTTTAAGGGATAACACCCAAAAAGCCACTACCGAAACACCACCAAATGTTTAGGTTGTGACTATAATGTACACATATAAATATGTACACATAAAAAAACTAAATGTTATGAAATAAGTGTTTAATTATAGAACAATGGTGTTCGGTAGTGACATTCTTGTTTTTGTTTTTTTTTTTTTTCATACTTTTGAACACATTTATCTCAAAATGATGGGGCCTATCTATTCGGCATGTAGCTATGAGAGAGAGTGACACAGGAAAATTAGGGGTTAGGGTTCGGGACAGCTGGGTTTCAATAAATAATAAAAAGGATCTATATAGAAAATAGAAAAACAGAAAACATCTCAGTTTTGAATACTTAAATGATTTTTGAATGTGTGGTTTGGTTGTGGGACAGCAGTTTGCACCAATTCTGTAGAATGTCTTAAACATTTTAAAAAAATACAGATATTGGAGATGCATTTTTTCCGATTAATATAAAGTCATAAGCACAGCATATATAAAATTAGAAAAGAAATGTTGTTTTCTAAACGAAGATTTAGATAAACTATATATATCACACCGCAGGATGCGCTGTCACTGCTCAACTTGTGATATCGACTACCCAGCTGCAGATGTCTGTCTATGCATCTTAAAATCTAGAGTGTGTATTGTGGCGCTGTTGAGTTTGTGTGTTTCATAGAGTGTGTTTTTATAGCTGCTGTCGTAGAGCATATCTCTGTGAAGGATAACTAGACTGTGTTTAGCTGATAAGATTCGCCAAAGGCTAAGCAAAGCACCCAATAAACCTCCTCAGCAGTGGTCTCTTTCTTCTGATCTTGTATTTAAATAAAAAACCTATTATACAGCAAAAATGCAGTACCGTGGGATTCGCATTGGAAACAGATTCTACAGTGCTACTCTGCTTGTAGCAAACAAATGTTATTTTAAGAAAGCAGGTTGAAGATAATTTATGTGTAGTTAATTAAATCTCTTGTTGTTTGTGTCCTTTTGAGGTGCTATGATGGGCCTAGATGAAGAATTTTGTATGTTAAGCAAAACTGTCAAACCCTCAAAGCCCTGTGGCACATTTGAAATCAAGCACACAGTTTCTTGGCTAAAATAAACAGATGAATGAGTAAAACGTGCTCTGCTGAGCCCTAGTTTTGTGCTAAACTTTAAAACTGACTTTTACTTGACTTTAAAAATGCAGTATGTATTAACTACAAGAGAGAATTTGAGGATAATATGGGTAGAACTGTGCTTTTCAATGTAAACATCACCATTCTTTGAATTTTTGTGTTGTCACAGACCTCACAAATAGAGAGGAGATCCATGCCAACAATGGGGTACATCACGCACACAGTCAGTGCGCCAAGTCTGCATGGAAAAACGGTAAGACTTTCATAAAGAACACGCTGTTTCAGATGAGCTATCTAGGAAACATAGGAGATCTGCTTGGTTGATGACATTTTGGCCACGAGGAGCTTTTTGCTTTCTAGTTTTGAGACGTTGAGTTCTGTGCCGTTAAAGACTGGCAGTTACAGTTCGCCTTAGTCTACTTCTATTGGCCAAATTTCACAACATCTTGGCGCCGCCCTGGTGGTCACCTCCTGAAGTGCTTTCTCTCCCGTCTCCCCGCTGTCCTGCAGCCGGAGGAGTTGACCCTGCTGCTCATCCAGCTCAGGAGACACCGGGCCAAGATGGCCAGCGTGCGCAGCGACACATTCACACACCTGCAGAACCAGCACAACGGCCTCTTAGGCCCCAGTTTGCAGGTTAGAGGGTCATATTTCCCCCTCAACCCACCCTGAGCCCCCTTCCCATCTGAGCATATCATGCCCTTCTTTTCCTAACTCCCATACCGTGCTCATCTTACTATCGTACGCTCTTGATTCTAGTTTGATGGATTACGTTGGTTTGGTGTTAGCTCTCCGTTAGCATGGAGTCTGCAGTAGAACATGTTACAGCTTGGGCTGCGCAATGTGACGTAACAGCCTGTCGTGTGATTTTGAAGATCTTTACTTCTACGTTTTGCATTTTTTGAACTTTTTTTTTGTATTTTCTTCCTCTCTTGTATTTTGGATTGTCAGATTGCTCCTCTGTTAACAGCATGTTGCTTGTTGACTTGCCTGCATTCACATGATTGAATGGTTTCATGAATAGAAAATGTATTGAAAACATCACTGGTTTACTTGTATATGCAGTTTTGGGTATAAAAAGTTAGGAAAGTACCCAAGAATTAGTGTAAACATTTGATAGAACAGACATAAGATGTGCCCCCTTCCACTCTCAAAATCTGTCAGTTGTAGGGTTGCACATTAAAACTATTATTCTACAACATTTACAGCATTATTGTATAATACTTCTTGTTTTTCTCCAGTGAACTTTGACCCCTACCGCAGTGCATCAGTTAATGTTCAGATTAAAGTTTTGGGACATTCAATGGTCTTCTCAGTATGACAGCGTTTTAGTGGCACGTTAAAAAATCAAAAATCTAAGATTATGAGATTAAAGTCGTAATATTTAGAGAATAAAGTTGAAAATGCAAGATTAAAGTCATAATATTTTGAGAATAAAATGAAAATTACGAGAATAAAGTTGAAATATTTCGAGAATAAAGTCGAAATTGCGAGAATAAAGTCTGTTTCGAAAGTAGTGTCAAAATAAAATTCCGAGAGTTAATTTTGACTTTATTTTCAAAATTTCAGCTTTATTCTCAAAATTTCGTCTTTATCCTTGAAACTTTTCAACTTTATTCTGGAAATTTCGACTTTATTCTCAAAACTTCAACTTTATTCTCGAAATTTTGACTTTAATCTCAAAACATTTCAACTTCATTCTCAAAACATTTCGACTTTATCCCCAAAACTTTTCGACTGTATTATTGAAATTTCGACTTTATTCTCGAAACGTTTTGACTATATTCTCAAAATTTCGACTTTATCACAGAAACTTTTCGACGTTATTCTTGAAACATTTCAACTATATTCTCGTAATTTCAACTTTATTATTGTAATTTCGACTTTATTCTCAAAATTTCAACTTTATTCTCAAAATTTCGACTTTATCCTTGAAACTTTTCAACTTTATTCTCAAAATTTCGACTTTATTCTCGAAACTTTAACTTTATTCTCGAAATTTCGACTTTATTCTTGAAACTTCAACTTTATTCTCGAAATGTCGACTTCATTCTTGAAACTTCGACTTTATCCTCAAATTTTTGACTCTATTCTCTACATATCAACTTTATTCTTGAAACATTTTGACTTTTCTTGAAACATTTCGACTACATTCTCGTAATTTCAACTTTATTCTCAAAACATTTTGACATTATTCTTAAAATTACGACTTTATTCTCAAAATTTCAATGTTATTCTTGAAACATTTTGACTTTATTCTCAAAATTTCAACTTTATCTTCGAAAATTAAAAAATTAAAAAAAACAAAACAAAACAAAAACAAAAACAAAACAAAAAACTATTATGTACACCTAGTTTGGGGTCAGTAGGTTTTCTTTAAATGTGTTTGAAATGTATCTCTTATATATCTATTATTTGATCAAAATTACAGTAAAAAACAGTAATATTGTGAAATATTATTACATTTCAAAATAACTGTTTCCTATTATATTTCTGTGATGACATTTTCAGCAGCTATTATTCTAGTCTTCAGTAGGACATGATCCTTAGAGAAACCATTCTAATATGCTGATTTGTTGCTCAAGAAACATTTCTTATCATTGTCAATGTTGAAAACAGTTGCTTAATGCTTTTGTGGAAACTGTGATATATTTTCAGCATTCTGTGATGAATTGAAAGCTAAAAAAAAAAAGCAAAGAAATTTCAGACTTTTGTAATGTTATTTTGCAACATAATAAATATCTTCATTGTTACTTTGGATCATTTTAATACATCCATGCTAATTAAAAGTATTTATTTCTAAAGTAAAAAAAAGACCAAACAAAAGTACATTTTGAACAAAAGTATATTTATTTATTTATAAAAGGGATATATTTAAATAACCATGATGTTAATTATCATAACCCAGAGTAATGAATGACTTGTCAATCACTCATGATAACATGCACTTGCACAATGTGCAATAATGTACCAGCATTTGGATTTACAGTGTGCATGAAAGTCTCAGTCTTGCATGTTGTACTCTCAACCATGTGTCATGTGACCTCTTTCTTCATTTTCCATTTAAAGGCAGATGACACTTACATCCAGCTGAAGAAGGACCTGGAGTATCTAGACCTGAAGGTGGGCTCTAGTGGATCTGCCTTCACCTTCCTCCACCTCTCATCTTCTCCCTCTCTCCTCAAGGCATAAATTCTTCCTGATTTTTCCCCTCTCCTTATTCTCTATAACAGCTGCTCTGCTCTCTAACACTGAAGGATGCATAGAGAGTATTTTGAAATTGATGATTAAATAAATTTACATCAGTCAATATTCACAGAGAGCAAAGCGTGCTGTAAGCTTTTACTGCTAAACCTCAGATTTTATGCTGCAGTTTAGCAGTAAAAGTCTTTGTGGATGCATGGATCTAGTGACAAGTAATGGTTCCCAGGTCTAGATTTTGACATGTGAAGATCACATGGATGCTAGAATCTGATTCTGAGTTGTTTTTTTTATGTGCAGTGGCATCAGTGGCCTTTAGAGCTCTTTTTTAGAGTTTCTCCACTTTTGTCACAAACTTTATTATGTTCACAGACTTTTCCGATCCTGTTTGATATGGAGTGCATTACTCGTTTTAATTATTAATTCATAATTCAAATGTATACATTGCCTAAATTTACACCCACGGTTCACAAAAACCCTTTTATCTTCATTTCAAACAGATGAAAAGTATTGAACCTCTCATCTATTCGGTACACAGTGCATTCTGTCTGAATGTAAGGATGGTGTGCGTAAAAAAATGTGACCCTGGACCACAAAACCAGTCTTAAGTCGCTGGGGTTTATTTGTAGCAATAGCCAAAAATACATTGTATGGGTCAAAATTATTGAATTTATGGCAAAAATCATCAGGAAATTAAGTAAAGATAATGTTCCATGAAGATATTTTGTAAAAAATTCCTACTGTAAATGTATGAAAACTTAATTTTTGATTAGTAATATACATGGTTAAGAACATTATTTGAAGAACTTTAAAGGCAATTTTCTCAATATTTTGATTTTTTTGCACCCTCAGATTCCTGATTTTTAAATAGTTGTATCTCGGCCAAATATTTGTCCTATCCTAACAAACTATACATCAATGAAAAGCTTATTTATTCAGCTTTCATATGATGTATAAATCTCAATTTTGGAAAAATGACCCTTATGACTGATTTTGTGATCCAAGGTCACAAAGGTGACCACTTCATATTGTGATGTTATCATTGCGTGCCTTGCACATGCTCTGTAGAGTCATACCCAAGTGCATGTGCTATTTTTTTTTTTAAGGACACCCAAGGTTGTTCTTATGGTAAAATATCAATACAGCTCTGATTGAGAGATTGTTATAGTGATTGCATTGTAATTGTGAACATTATGTAAAGGCTGTGCTAATTATTTCCATGAAGACATTAAGCATCAATGAATTATCCTAGAGTCTGAGGTTTTCTGTTAATGAGTGAACGTTCACAGACAGCTGCTCTTACTTATAGAGTATCCCTTAGCTAACCCCTGTTTATCACTAAATGATAGTCTTTCAGTGGGTTGCAGCTTGTCGTAGGCTTCACTCCCACATGGTTCACGTCAAGTTCACCGCTGATGAAAAGTATTGATACCTTGCCAAATCAAGAGCAACGCTTTGGGTGGATCATTGCGGCTATCCCCAAATACCCCAGTTGCTGTTTGTACGTAAACACATCGCAGAGCTTCCAAAAAAAGTGTTGGTTTGGTTTTTTTTTTGCTGTTGTTGTTTTGTTCATCTGGAGATATTGTGATCTTGTTTGCTGAAGCACAGTTTGTTTACATGATTTCAACAACCCTTTGTGCAGTCTTGATCGATGCAACCTTACAGCTTCTTAGTCTTGATGTTGATGCTAATGTTTTTGCAAGTGTATGAGCATTTGCATTTTGTCAACAGGTAACTGGACGTGACTCGCTTAAAGATCGACCACCTCGGCCTGTTAAAATAGCTGAAAGTGACATAGATGTAAGTTGCGTTCTCTATTTATTAAAACCCACTTTCTGACCCTGGTCTCCCCTCTCGATCTCTCTGTTTGCTTTGCACAGAAAGCTGTTAGTGAAGCCTGAATTTGTGCAAGTAAACACAGGCATCGGAGTAAGGCGGCGGTGCACGCTGTGGGGAGAAGCACGCTCTCTCGGTGTCAAGAAGAAATTGAAATTATTGACGAGGGCTTTTTATATTCAATGCTCAATTTAAAGAGAAAAAAACATGCAATGGGAGTTTTATACTTTGGGCTTGTAAATTTTTCAGTTTGATTTTTGTATTCGAGTGCTCTCGCTGTTTTTTGTTTGATTGGAGGTAAATAATCTGGAAGTCCTGGCTTTTCATCATTAACATTGTTTCAGTTTAACAATTTATAAGAATTTTGTTGGTGGATTTATCTGCGTGATGAATATTTAATGTCGTTAAAACAACAATATATGGCTGTAAAATAATAACAGCTTAATAATTAATTGGAGGGAATGATAAACAGAGTGGAGAATAAACAGGCAGTGTGAAGAAGACTGTAAACAAGACACTTCTGCAGCTTCTGTCTCTCCCGCACGCGCACACGTACCCTATAACCCATTTTTTCACTGAGAAAATGCTGTTTGTTTCTTGCAAATAATGACACCAGAATTGTCTTGGGTGCATGGAGTTTATGCTAATGAATATCTTCAATAGTGGGAAATGTTGAATATGGAATAGCAGAAGAATGTATTCCGTCGGCCCTCTGTTTGATTTGTTTGTATGCTTTAATGGATTCGGTTCAGTCATGGCCTCTGTTTGGTGACCATGCTTTGTTGCTGCTTGTGATTGTCTCTCCAGGTAAAGCTTAGTAGGTTATGCGAGCAAGACAAGATCCTACAGGAGCTGGAGGCCAGGATACGCACACTCAAAGAAGATAAGGTGCTTGGTTTGTTTCCTTACCTAAATTCAGTATCCTAAATATCCTATATTGAATTGTGTATCAACTGAAAAGTTGTCTTAGTCTTCTGCAGGGCTATACAATTATGACAGAACTCACTGAACTTACTGTATACACTACCATCTAAAAACGTGGGGCCAGTGAGATTTTTATTTATTTGTTTATTTATTTAAGAAGATAATACTTTTATTTAGCAAGGATGTGTTAAATTGATCCAAAATGCAGGGTCAGAAAGCTGACCTGAAGGTCTTAGGGGACAAAATTAATGACAGAATTTTCATTTTTGGGTGAACTGTCCCTTTAAATTATTTATTAGACTCACTGTCTATCTGTGGTTATAATAGAAACATTGTGGTTTGTCATGTCAGCTGCTTGTAAATTGCACTCACAGAGTAAAAAGTGGTAATGTGCAATTTTTGGCTTGAAGATCTGTTTTTATTTATCTAACCCTTTAAAATTTACTGTTGTAACCTAATAATAAATGCATTTTTGACTTGAATCAGGGTTCCTACGGGGTCTGAAAAAGTATTGAAAAGAGAAAGCGGAGTATGGAAAAATATTTGTGTTTCCAGAATTTTATGAAAATAAAGGTTTCATGGCAGCTGTTTAGTGAATCTTTAGTAATTGTCATTTATGACTGAATGAATTCACGGTGCACGTTTTCATTATGCAAAATGCAGATTATAAGCATTTTGGGTTTTCAGATGTTTATGTGTGTCCAAGAAACCATTAAACTTATATAAGACAGTATATGGGACATATAGCATATATGACAATGCAAAAAATTCCCACGTGCATGTAGCATGTAATGTAAAAGTATGGAATTTTAAAATGGAAAATGTGTAGGAACCCTGCTGAATAATTGTGCAGCCCTAGTGTCCAACCTGATGTCTTGGTCCCTATTGCTAGTTCTTTTTTTAACATCTTTATCTGTATCCTTTTCTGTTTCTTACACAAATCTAGGACAAGCTCGAGTCAGTTCTGGATGTTTCCCATCAGCAGATGGAGCAGTACCAGGATCAGCCCGCCCATGCAGAGAAGATCGCATATCAACAGAAGCTGTTACGAGAGGACGTGGTCCACATCAGGGCGGAAATCTCACAGGTGTCCACGGTGAGGACACATACCTGTGTTCATACACTCACAGAAGACTCAAGAACATCCATACTAATGTCCCATTAGGCTGGAAATTAATATTAGTGCAATACTAATATCAGCTCATTGCACTTGTATGTTAAACAGGAGATGGAAAACGCTTGGGTAGAGTACAGCCAATTGGAGAGAGATGTGGACAGACTGCGTTCAGCCCTTCAAGATCAGATGTCCCACAGTGCTCTTTCTCTGGTCAGAATCAGAAATTAAGTCAAAAAATGAGAGCAAGCAGTTTTAACTTTTTTTTTTTTATTAATCTAAAATGAAGGACAGAAGTCTTTCTTTACTCAAGCCTAAAATTGTATTTTAGCTTTTATCTCTTTAATGCATGCTTCCAAACTAAAGTATCAATACTGCTTGAGCGGCAGAGTGTATCAGAAGATGTTAAACCGTGTCAGCCTCCTTTTCTATTCAGCATGCACCTCTCAGTCCGGTAATTGATAGAGAAAGAACAAAGTGATGAAAGAGATATGGAGCTCTCGGAGCCAGAGTGAAGATCTAATGTCAGTTTTTGATCAGCGTGATAGAGCCGTAAGAACAAGGCATAGAGTGTCTAAGATTATTGATTTCTCAAGTGTTTGTGTGAGAGCACACACAGACACAGTCAATAAATTATGGCTTGTTCTGAAAATACAAATAAGAGAAAATCCTATCCTTTCTTCAGTGCCCCTTTGAGCTCTAAATTTGCCTCTTAGAAAATCAAAGACAAGCCTTAGGGTTGTCATATTTTTTTAAGCTTGATCGTAGTGGTATGTTCTGTTCTATTCTATTCTGTTCCACTCTAATTTTTAGCTTCTAGTTTCTGTTGAAAAAAGAAATTATATTATATTTATTACACTGACCAAAATTATGAACACATCACTTTTGTTTTTGCCCCCATTTTTCCTGAGCTGAACTCAAAGATCTAAGACTTTTTCTGTGTATACAAAAGGCCTATTTCATTCAAATATTGTTTACAAATCTGTCTAAATCTGTGTTAGTGAGCACTTCTCCTTTGCCGAGATAATCCATCCACCTCACAGGTGTGGCATATTAAGATGCTGATTAGACAGCATGATTGTTGCACAGCTGTGCCTTAGGCTGGCCACCATAAAAGGCCATTCTAAAATGTGCAGTTTTACTGTTTTAGGGGGGTCAGGGGGGGTCCGAAAACCAGTCAGTATCTGGTGTGACCACCATTTGCCTCACGTAGGGCAACACATCTTCTTCGCATAGAGTTGATCAGGTTGTTGACTGTGGCCTGTGGAATGTTGGTCCACTACTCTTCAATGGCTGTGCGAAGTTGCTGGATGAATGGCACAGCAATGGGCCTCAGGATCTCGTCACGGTATCTCTGTGCATTCAAAATGCCATCAATAAAATGCACCTGTGTTCGCTGTCCATAACATATGCCTGCCCATACCATAATCTCACCGCCACCATAGGCCACTCGATCCACAACGTTGACATCAGCAAACCGCTCACCCACACGACGCCATACATGCTGTCTGCCATCTGCCCTGTACAGTGAAAACCGGGATTCAGCCGTGAAGAGAACACCTCTCCAAAGTGCCAGACGCCATTCGAATGTGAGCATTTGCCCACTCAAGTCGGTTACCACAACAAATTGCAGTCAGGTCGAGACCCCGATGAGGACGACGAGCATGCAGATGAGCTTTCCTGAGATGGTTTCTGACAGTTTGTGCAGAAATTCTTTGGTTATGCAAACCGATTGATGATCTTGGAGGTGAAGATGCTGGATGTGGAGGTCCTGGGCTGGTGTGGTTACATGTGGTCTGTGGTTGTGAGGCCGGGTGGATGTACTGCCAAATTCTCTGAAACGCCTTTGGAGACGGCTTATGGTAGAAAAATGAACATTCAGTTCATGGGCAACAGCTCTGGTGGACATTCCTGCAGTCAGCATGCCAATTGCACACTCCCTCAAAACTTGCAACATCTGTGGCATTGTGCTGTGGCACTCTAAAACCGCACATTTTAGAGTGGCCTTTTATTGTGGCCAGCCTAAGGCACACCTGTGCAGTAATCATGCTGTCTAATCAGCATCTTGATATGCCACACCTGTGATGTGGATGGATTATCTCAGCAGAGAAATGCTCACTAACACAGATTTAGACAGATTTGTGAACAATATTTGAGAAAAATAGGCCTTTTGTGTACATAGAAAAAGTCTTAGATCAGCTAGAGTTAGAGTCTTAGAGTTCAGCTCATGAAAAATGGGGGCAAAAACAAAATTTAGAATTTTGGTCAGTCTAATTTATATTATATTATTCTGAAATACTGAAGAAAAATGTATGTATTCCTAAGCATAATGCTGAATTTTGATTTTTATATATTATATATAATATAATTTGAGTTTCTATACTAAAATTAACTTAATTTAGGTGTATATTTGTGTATCTGATAATATATTGAATTTTATATAATTGCATAATTATTCCCTATTTGGCTAAATAAATTACATTTACTTTAATGCTGAAGTATGCGTGTTTGTATCCTGTTCCTTCTTGTTCCAGTTTCTTATATTTTCTTTTTTATTACGTTTTTTCTGTTTTATCTGTTTATTCCATTCTAAATTAATAAAATTAAATTCTGATTAAATTTTTTGTTACTCTGCAGCAAGAGAAATCTCAGCTGAGGAAGGAGTTGTGGCGGATCGAGGACGTGCTTGCAGGCCTGAGCTCCAGCAAAGCCAACTACAAAGTGACCATTGACTCTGTGCGGAATCCAGGTGAGAGCGGGCCCCTGCCTGCCATCACCCCCATGCATTGGAACACAGACCGAGGTACTGAGTTCAAACATCATCACACACAACTCTGCTTACTGCATACAGACGCTACTAATAATCATACATTACATTTTCTCTATACGATATCGATGGGTGGAATATTTGCCTGACCCAGAGAGGAAACTCGTGCCTTCAGCGTCATTGTCCGCAGTGCCTTCTCTGTCTGCGAGCCCATCCATGGGTGAACTGAAAGCTGCTCAACCCAGTCCACATCTCAGTCCAGTGCAGTCTACCCAGCAGCCCTTGCAGCTCTCACATACAGCACACAAGCCAAAATGGGTGAGGGAGTGAAACAAAGTAATCAAGATACTCCTTCAGTCCATTTATCTGTATTTATGGACTTTTCATGTTTGCACAATGCAGCCTGAAGAAGATGCTCCACCCAGACCCCCTCTCCCTCACCTCTACAGTCCAGACGAACACCCTCCGGCTGTGCCCCCTCTCCCCAAAGAGACCTCCGTCATCCGCCACACATCAGTCAGGGGCCTGAAACGACAGTCTGATGAGCGGAAGCGTGATCGTGAGATCGGGCAGTACACTAATGGAGATCAGAAGGTTTGTGCCACTCATTGCTAACCAAATACAGCCAGTTGTCAGCTGTGTATATAGAAAAATGTCAATGTAGCGCTGAGCTCTATGTTCCTGGGACTCTAGGTTGAGATACGAGCGTTCTTGAGCGAGCCTGAACTACTGGCAGTTGGTGGACAAATTGGGGGCTTGAGCCGTGATAGTGGTTACCAAACTCTACCAAACAGAGGTACACACAGACACATACATGGCAGCCACAGTCTCAGACTCAATTCCACACTAGTGTACAACACTTGTTTGAAAAGGTGGATGCGAGGTTTGCTTAATGGAAGCCACAGTACAGTGTTATGATGATGTGAAAACAATCTATTGATGAGTAAATTGCTTATTTTTGAATATTTACGTTGTAAATATTTGTCCTCCTAAATTCCATTACTACCAATGGGAGCGGAAATTATTTTTAAAGAAGCTAGTAATGAATTTAGCCTGAACTTTACAAAGGAACCAAAAATGTTACAAAAATAATTTTCGCTACCATCATTTTCATCACGGAATGCTGTTTAACACAATACTGTACATGATTTTAGATGGAAATGATCCTGTGATTAAAAACGTGAATGACTTTCAGAAAAAATTACAGAATTTTCCATTGGTGCACTGTCGTTCAAAATGTTGGGGTCAGTACGATTTTTTTAAGGTATTAATATTAAATTGATGAAAAGTTACAGTAAAATTAAAGTCAGTAAAAATGTAAATAGATGCTGTTCTTTTGGACTTTTTCTATTCTTCTTCTATTCTATGGTTTCCACAAAAATTTTAACAACCGTATGATGAAATATGAAACATTTCTTAAACACCAAAATGGCATATTAGAATGATTTCTGAAGAATCAAATGCCACTGAAAACTGTAGTAAAGACTGATGAAAATTCAGCTTAAAAATCTTTGAAGAAACCTTGTAGATTTTTTTTTCTGTATTTTTAAGCAAGTAAATGCAGCCTTGGTGAATATACAGTAAATATGGAAGCCAGTTTCTGCCACTGAATAAAAAATGTTAAAAAAGGTAATTGTGACTTTTTATCTCACAATTCTGACTTTTTTCTCGCAATTGCGAGTTTACATCTCACAATTCAGATGTTTTTCCCTCAGAATTGCACGGCGGAAACTCGCAATTCTGATTTTTTTTGCGTTTGAGTTGAATTTGTCTCACAATTCAGAGAAATAAAGTCACAATTCTGAGAAATAAAAAAGTATTGTGAGCTATAAAGTCACAATTCGTACTCGCAATTGTGAGTTTGCCAGGCAATTCTGAGAAAAAAGTATGAATTGCAAGAGAAAACTTTTCTCACAGTTTTGAGTGTTACTTGTAGTTCTAACTTTTTTTCTTACAATTTTGACTTTTTTCTTAGAATTGTGAGTGAAGTCCAATTTTGAGGAAAAAATGATTTTTGCTAGTTCATATCTCACAAATCTGACCAAAAGTGGCAGTACTGTGGCTGAAGAAACACCCAGTTAAGCAAGTGTACCAAGTGTGAACATGACATCAGGCTGCTCAGTGGGCATCAAAAACAGTTGACAATTAACCATGTTGTTTGAAAATTATGAACTCCCAGTTCGGAATTTTAAAAAGCATTTCGTAACAAACCTAAAAGATTTGTCTAATCCAGTTCAACTTCTGCTAGGCTTGACAGGCTCATCTTCAAGACTGAACCAGTCATCAAACATTTCATCATTTGTCACCCTCAGAAGAGGACTCACCACCACAAGCTTGAAGGTAGGAAGCCAAACAAGTCCTGAAAGTGTCTATTGAGAGGCAGGGGGGGCATAAAGGGTCCGTCATAGTTTGCTTTGGCAGAGCTGACAAGCAGCAGGTTGATTAGATGCAGCAGTAGTACAAACCGCTGAGCACATGAAATAAAAGCAGCCAGTGTGGGCTTGGGCCAGACTGTACTTTGCGAATGAATTACTGCGGTAGTGTTGCCATGCGGACTGTGAACACAGTGTGTGTCCCCCACCCTGATGGATTCATGAAGAAAATGTTAACAGAAATGAGCACAGCAGAGCTTCAAAATGAACTCCTCTATTCCTGATAATTTATGTTTTTCCCCTTATTTTCTCTCTTTCTGACTGACTGTTTTACACTTATTAATAACAACACACTTCATACAAAAAACAATTACATTAAATTAGTTATATATTACTATGAAATATGTAGTTATGTATAGTTAAAATACATAATATGATTTGATTAAATGTACACACAGTACAGCACATTTTAATGCTACACGCAAAAACTGAACATTTAGAATACAGTATGGGTATAGACTATTATTTCTATGATTCCCTATGATTTCCGTGATGTGGGAAATGCGAATGTAATCGTGGAGTCCAGTCATAAAAAATTACTTTACTGTATAACCCAGAATGTCACCGAATTTGTCAAATTCTAGATGAATAAATCAAACTTAGGTCAGTACACTTAAATCAAAACACAATATGGACGAGTATCTGTGAATATTAAGCTGCAGAATACTATTTAAATATGAATCTTGCATGTTCTTTGTGAATAAATGGTGCAGATGACCAAACTATCGTCATATAATTTACAAACAGAAACTTAAAGGTCTTCTACAGCAAACCGTCAAAATAAAAGTTCGGTTTAACTTGAAGAATCTGTCACCAAAATATATTGCTGTATTTTATATAAGTGTAATGTTAGTACCACTAATGGTAATATCTAATTATCAAAACATTATTTTAAAGGAATATTTACCAGAATTTCTGAAAACACAGTATTTCTGAATTTGTATAAATATTTTTGTGTATATATATATATATATATATATATATATATATATATATATATATATATATATATATATATATATAAACTATTTAGAAATACTTTTGATTATTAAAATTTAATAAAGTCATTAAAATGTAATTCAAAAAATGAATGGAAATCAGAGAATTTGGTAAAAATAAAACTACATTTAAGGAAAAAAATAAAACATTTCATATGGCCTTAAAAATGTATTTTTTGCTAAACTTTTAATAAATTGTTGTTAAATTTTGTAAGTGTCATGATTTCAATTAATTGGATATGATGGATACAATTTTATTTAACCATTAAAACAGAGTGTAGAAAAATTCAAACGGGGGGGAAACGAATTCCAGAAAAACGGAATTTGGAAGTAAAAAAAACAAAAAACAGAACTTGGGAAAAAATAAAACATGCTTTATAAGGCCCTACATAGATAGACATCTAGTGAATATTGATTGAGTACTTTTATGGTTAAGTCTATCGTTTTCCTCTTTTCTTTTTCCTTTTAATTATCAAAACATTAATTTAAAGGAATATTTAACAGAAATTTTTATTAACACAGGTAATTACTCTGTATTATGACATCTTAAAATAAAGTGTTACCACTTTTTTTTTTTTACCAGAATTTCTGAGAACACAGTATTTCTGAAAAAGGGAATCAAATTATAATAAATTAGTTTTTTTTTCACATAAAAATATTTGTAATATAAAAATCAATTATTCCAGAAAAACAGAATTTGTAAAAAAAGAAAAAAAAAAAAAAGGAATTTGGGAAAAAATAAAACATGTTTTATAGGGCCCTACATAGACAGACATCTAGTAAATATTGATTGTGTCCTTTATGGTTGAGTCTCTCATTTTCCCTTTTTCTTTTTCCTTCTCCTCCTCCCTTTCGCAAATTGTTCACATTTCTCTTTTTGATTCTCTCTCTTCACACTGTTCTTTGGTGCGGCTTGTTTCAGCATTATTAACACATTAACTGGTGTCTCCTAGGAGAGACCAAAGAGTGCCTTGGAGCGGCTTTACTCTGGGGAGCCCGTGCAGCAGCGCGGCCGCATGAGCGCCGAAGAGCAGCTGGAGAGGATGAAGCGTCACCAAAAGGCTCTCGTACGGGAGCGCAAAAGAACGCTCAGCCAGGGCGAGCGGCAGCCGTCCTCATCTCGTACCTCCTCCTCCTCCACATCCAGACCCGTGTCTGCAGACCTGGGATCAGTACGTTAGAGCACAATGACACATATTATCCTCCAGAGAGAACTGTTGCCCTGACATAAATGCACATTCAGCTATTTACACTGTTTTGATGGAGAACTGTAAGATTTGGTGTTAACATGATCAGCAATTTACTGAAGTAGTGTCTGCCGTAGGTAAGTGGGTATGTGGGAGGTGTTGCGGAAGGAGCTGTGAGAGATTTTATTATATGTTGCTGGGCCACATGGATTGGGCTACAGAATAAGAACAGATGGGAGTTATGCTATTTATGCCAATGAAAGACGTGGACTAATGTGTTCAGAGAAGTAGTAAGGAAAGTTGATAAGCTACTGATTCTCATTACGCTCTTAATGTAGTTTCAAAATGATTTGATGATTTGTATGAGTGTTTAATTTTAACCTTGTGACATGGATCCTTAAGGGAGCAGCTCCCTTTGTTCATCTGGGATAGTGAATCAAAGTAGAGTGCTTTTACTTGGGGGAGTCTTTGAATAGGCAAAAGCCAACACTAACATCAAAATGCTCTTTTAACCCCTATAACAATATCCTAATGCTCAGAGTTGTGTGAAATGGGGTCTGCTGTATTAGTGGGCTCATCAACTAAACTAAATTTCAACCACAAGCTCTCAAACCTTTAGCTGTTCATCACTCAACCGCAATAATTATAGCGTAACTAAAGCGTGAAACCAGACTTTGTTGTGCTTACCTCACTTATTTATTCTTTTGTTTTACACTAATTTCACCCAGTTTCACTTTTCACATCCAGCTTTCTAATATGAGTCTTACAAAACCTGCCAAATCATTTTATTTCCTGCAATTTGGGTCTGATTTGAGTGCTTAGAATAAATGACTTGATCATTTTTTTTATGTCATTCATTTAAATGTCATTTTACAAAACATGATTTTAAAACCAGGTTTAGCTTTTCTGGCTTTTTTTAAAAAATAAATATTTAAAAAAAACTTGTTTTACCAAAATGTATTGAATGTGTACACAATGACTGGCCTGGGTAATATATGAATGACTTATGTGTTTATAGTTGTACTACTTATTGAGCATGTTTTTCTTTAATCATGTTTGTTCATAATAATATAACAGCAGATTGTAGCATAATTTGGAAAAAGAAAATCAATTGCACAGCTCTGCTTTCTTTATCTTTTATGTAGATTTTTGCACATCAGAAAATAAACACTTTGCAAGTAAAAAAAGGTAAAAGAAGGCAGTTGTTTTTTTTTCTCTCTGCTGTGAATGTGAAACCACAGTTTATTTCATGACACACTGGTTTATTTTCTTTCCAGTAAGCACAATAAAGCTTGGGAATGAAGCATGTAAATGAAATCACAGATTGAGCTTTTTATTGCATCTTTCTTGGTTTGCAGGAGTGCTGTTCACTACGGTTTGAGAGCTTGAACATGAGACACTTCAAACGCAATCAGTTCAATCACTTGTACATGGTACAGAGGTGCAGGAGCGCACTGGGACAATATACCATTATGCTCAAGGTTGCAGTTTAACACAGTTTTGCGTGTTGTTTTTGTACAGGGCTGTCCTCTTTAAACTTTTTATTTTTTGTAAAAAAAAAAATTTGGTTTAATAGTGTGTGTACTACATATGTCTGTCACATCTGTCCAAGAGTAATTAGAAGTGTTACACTCTTAAAAATAAAGGTTCTTTATTAGCATTGATGGTTTCATGAAGAACCTTGAATATCGTATGCAGAAAAGGTTCTTTATAGTCAAAATAGGTTCTTTAGAATTTTAAAATATCCTTCAAAATGGTTCTTTGAAGAACTGTTCACTGAAAGGTTCTTTGGGGAACCAAAAATGATTCTTCTAAGGCATCATTGTAAAAACACTGTTTTGGAACCATTATTTTTAAGAGTGTATTATACACTTTACCTGTTCTGTAAATCAGGAGAAGAACAAGAATATTACATTTTTAATGTCCTGGATGTGTGTGAGGACTGAATCAGCCGTCTCAGGGCTCTGTGTGTTTGTGTGCCTTCAGTGGAGGAGAGAGCAGGACTTTGATTTGCAGCTTCTTGAGCGGGCCGTGCAGGGTGAAGAGAGACTGGTCGAGCACAAAGAGAGACAGCGCTCTCACTCAGACGAATGGCTCACCCTGAGCAGCACACCCCTGAGAGAACTAGATCTGGAGCCTTTGGACTACCAGCTGGATCTCAGCAAAGAGGTAACCCTACTGCTTAAATGAATAGTTCAGAAGAAGACTCTGACATCATTGCCTTGTTATGTGTAACAGAAAACCCTCGGTCGACATGGACTTTTGTTTTATGGAGAAAAGATGCAGTAAAAATTAATGTTGAGTGAGACTGTCAGTGCTTAAAACGCTGCCTAAATTCTCCTTTTCTGTTCTGTTCAGGGAGTAAATCCTGACAGAATTTTCATTTTTGAGTTCTATTCTATTGAGTTTAAAGGGCAAATATCAGTTATAAAGTACTGTTGAATGTTAAAACAGTTAAATGCTGTTACATTATTTTGCTTTTGATTGTTTCATATTCATAGAAAAAAAATATTTGGTTCACTTCCAGAATAAAAATTTCCTGATAATTTACTCAACCCCATTTCATCCAAGATGTGCTTGTCTTTCTTGCTTCAGATGACAAGAAATTAAGGTTTTTAAGGAAAACATTCCAGGATTTTTCTCCATGTAGTGGACTTCATTGATGTCCAATGGATGGAATGTCCAAATTGCAGTTTCAGTGCAACTTTAAAGGGCTCTACTGTGGAATAAGGGTCTTATCTAGCAAAACAATTGGTCATTTCTAAAAAAAAATTACAACGTGAAGAAATGAGGCAGAGATGGTACAATCCTGATCATGTTCACACAATGTACCAACCCTTTAACTGGCTGAAACAAACACTTTTACACATAACATATTTTAGGTGTTAATTAAGGTGTTAATTATAATTATGATTGAAGAAAATGACAATTATAATGTTTTTTTATTATAAAGACAAATTAAGATATAAAACAATAGTCATGTTAATATATTTTTGCTGCAATGTCTTCACGTTAAACTGAACTTTAATTTAGACGGCTTGCCGTGAATACCTTTACATTTCGGTGTGTATATGCGTAAATGTTAATCAGATCTCGTAATCAGTGGAAGATGTATAGAAATGATGATTCTGTGTAAAGAAATATCAACTAAACGTATAAAAATATCAGTATTTTTCCAAATATGTGCAGTTTTGAACTAAAAGCTCTAATGGACGCTGTTCATTGACTCTAGTGTGTAACTGCTTGCCTGAGTTTTGCCAACAACCATAGGTGTCACAAAATTTGGTGGAGGTGGCGGCCTCATAATTTTCTGTGCAGGAAAACCCTGCGTATATACCTTTTAACCGCAAACGCTCGTCTTGCACTAGCTTGACCTCGCACATTATTTAGTCATGTTGGAAAGGTCATGCATGACTTAAAGAAGGAAGTACGACCCAAAGTGAACGTGAGAAGAAAGTCAAATGCCCTTTACAAAAAAACTAAAAGAACAATGTCGGAAGTTTTACGCCCTATCCTACGTTTTTGAACCGGAGTACACAGACAAAGAACAAACCACATGTGACCTTTCCAACGTGACTATGTCATGAGTGAAGTCGTAGACGCGCATCACAGAGCTAGTGCGAGATGAGCATTTGTGGTTAAAAAGTACATTTTATTTTTTTCTAGAAAATGAAAGATCGTTTCACTAGATAAGAGCCCTATTCCTCGACTAGGATCGCGGAAAGCCCTTTGAAGCTCCAATTTGGACCTTCAACCCATTGATCCTTATTGAAGTCCGCTATATGGAGAAAAATCCTGGACTGTTTTCCTCAAATCCTTAATTTTTTTTTCAACTGAAGAAAGAAAGACATGAACATCTTGGAAGACATGGGGGTAAGTAAATTACCAGGAAATTTTTATTCTGGAAATGAACTAATCTTTTAAGTGATTGGTGTGTGTGTTTTGTTTCAATGCTTTAATAGCTGGCCAAGCCACAAAAGGTGGCCATCCCCGAGCGCTATGTGGACCTGGATCCAGAGGAGCCCCTCAGCCCTCAGGAAATGGAGGCCAGACATCGTAAAGTGGAACGAATCAAGAGCATCCTGGCTAAGTCTAGGTACTAGCAGATCAGTCTCATTTAACACAGCTGCTCTTATGGTCATCTTTATAGATGTGTCTTGCCATTATATACACTACTATTCAAATGTTTGGGGTATTTCATGCTCACCAAGGGTGCATCTGTTTGATCAAAAAACTGTAAAAATGTTAATATTGTGAAATATGATTACAATTTAAACAATTTTCTATTTAAATAGCCTTGAAGTGTAAATAATTATTGTGATGGCAAAGCAGACTTCAGTGTCAAGTCATTCTAATATGCTAAAAAACATTTGTTTGAAGTAAAAAAAAATTTAACGTATAAATATCTTTACTGTCACTTTTAATCAATTTAATGAATTCTTAATAAATTAAAAGTATTAGGTCCAGTTTCATAAATAAGGCTTAGCCTTCAATTAAAACATTTAAGTAATTTTTATAAATGTGCCTTAGAAAAAAAATTTACTGGTGTGCATCTTGAGACAAAACAAAGACACTGATATATTTTAAGGTCAGACTTACATTTTAGCCTAGGACTAGGCTTAAACCAAGTCTGTGAAACTGGGGGTTAATGTCTTTCTTTAAAAAAAAAAATATGCTGATAACATGTTTGTTACACTATATGAGAGTTTACTCTGATGTACCTGTTTTTGTGTGTATATAAGTGTCCAGAATATACCTCCTCCAGCAGCAGTAGACAAGCCGGTTCTGCCAGACGTAGACTCGGCTCTACAGGAGCAAGAGAGGATCATCACCATGTCCTATGCCTTAGCATCAGAGGCCTCGCTCAAGAGCAAACAAGTGGCAGGTAAACTAACCAGCAGCACTACTGCCAAATCTGAGCTGATTACTTCTATTACTGATTCCTAAAATTATCTTGTTAATGCACTTCATTTTCTATGGAAGCATATGTGGTGTTTTACATTAAATATTTTAAAGGGAATCAGCAGTAAATTTGTTTTTTGTAGTAAGTGACCTACTGTGAAAATCACAAATCATGTTAAATGCCAAGAGCAAGGACAGGGAGTTTAATGTGCACGGTGCATGTTAGGATAGGCTAAGGACAACGAACAAGAGTCCCATAATAACATACAATCAACAGTTCACACCTGTATGCTTGCCAGAGCTCCATTTGAATAGATTAATTTCAGATATGCTCTGCAGTACACCTTGACAAGTTCAAATACTCTGAAAAGATCAAGGTAAATGTGAAGAAAACACTTCAGAAATAGTTATTTGTAATGCAAATCTGACAGCGTCAATAAAGCTTCCTAAATCATCACACTGACAACTACGGCTTAACTGTGAACATTGGGAGAAGCGGTCCACCCTGTTTGAAAACATCGGCGTTGGAGGCGTGATGAGGAAGAAGAAAGAGCAAAGCCAAGCCTATCAACCGCAACGTTAATAACTGAACATTATTCCTTATTAGCGCAGATCTGACGAGTAAAGATGCTTGCTAATTGGGAGACATGTCGAATCTTTCAGGCTGGGAGGAATCTCTTGATGAGGCCATTTTTTTTCAGAGCCGATCAATGACCCAGTTGAATATGACTGGGGCTTGTTCACTCTGCATCCCGTGGCAGCACTTTGAACATCTTTCTGAACTGGCATAAAAGCACACCATCGTTTCATCTTTACTTCTTACAGAGGCCTCACTCACTCTGCCAGGTCTAACCTTCAGACAGGGAGCTGCGTGTCTCTCTTAGTCACACAGATTTACAGTCAATTCGACCTGACGTGATGGATCATAATGTTTGAGGCGGCGTGGCGTAGTCAACAATTATCACAGTGTTTCCACTGGAGAACATGTCAGAATACCTTATGTGAGGGATCTCATCTGTGAAGGCAGGTCAGGGTTTTGATCACCCACAGCACCATTTTGTGCATTTATTTTGAGTGCAGAATGTGTTCTTAACATACTGAATTGTGGTGCTTATTAGGACAACACACATTAGCTTGAGACATTGCCTGGATCTACTAACACTCTGTTTGTTATTGTCATGTCTGTTCAACAAATAAAAGGGGTAGAAAAGGCCAGATGTAGCTAAAACTGATACCAACTGGTCTAAACTAGTTAAGGTGGACTACCAGCTTGAGCGGCCAAGGACATCCTGGTTAAAGGCTGGTAAACCACCTTGGTTAAAGGAATATTTGCCCAAAAATTGAAAATGTATATATCGTTTCAAACTCATATGACTTCAAATGTATGCAAAAGCACCATCTAGGTGGTCCATGTGACTTGGTGTGCTATATTCCTAATCTTCTGTAGTCAAATGAAGAGCAGAAGAAAGTCATTTTTAGCAGTGAATATCCTTCAGTGAGCTGTTAGAGGGATAGTTCACCCAAAAATAGAAATTCTGTCATTAATTCTCATGTCGTTCCAAACCCATAAGACCCTAATATATTGTTGATGAAATCCGAGAGCTTTCAGATTTTGGATTTTTTTTTAGATTTTTCAGATTTTTGGAAAGCCTTTGGATTTCATCAGAAATATCTTAGTTTGTGTTCTGAAGATGAGCAAGATCTTACGGGTTTGGAATGACATGAGGGTGAGTATTTAATGATGGAATTTTCATGTTTGGGTGAACTATACCTTTAACCACTACAACTGGACCATTGAGTCAGTGAGCTGAACTTGAGAATCAGATCATTCAGATTCAGACCAGTTTTGTAAACTGGATCATCTGAATCACTGATATACCACTGTTGGAAAGATTGGGATTGGTAAGATTTATTCTTAATAAGACTGCATTTATTTGATCTAAAATACAATAAAAACAGTAATATTGTGAAATATTATTACAATTTAAAACAGCTGTTTTCTGGTTTATTATATTTTAAAATATAGTTGATTCCTGTGATGGTACTTATTAGTACCAATTACACATTTCTACATTTTCCAGTTCTTTGAATAAAATTCAGAAGAACAACATTTAATGGCAATAGATTTTTGTAGCAATGTAAAAGTATTAATTTCATTTTAAAAAAGGTGTCCAACTCAAAATATTTCTTTCTAGATTGGGTATTTCTTCATCCTGGACTCCAAGCACAGCTAGTGCTCTAGTTTTATTGTTATTATTATTTGGATGAACTATCCCTTTAAATTAGCCCATTATTTACTCACCCTCCAGGCATCCTAAGTGTATATGACTTCTTTCTTTCAGACGAATGCAATGAGAGTTATATTAAAAATTATCTTGCCACTTCCAATCTTTAGAATGGCATAGGCGGGTGTTTCTCTTTATCAGTCCAAAACAAGTCCAATAAAGTGCATCTATCCATAATAAAAAGTGTTTCACACTGTGCCGGGGGGTGAATAAAGGCCTCCTGTAATGTATTAAAACGTAAGAATCACTTTAATCTAGCTTGCGCCAACTGGTCGTACACGGAAGTCATTTTGGGTGGATGATGGATGCCAGCGTTGCGCATACACCAGTGATTCTCGCACAAACTAACATTTGTTTACAGGAGCAAAGGAGGCAAAGTTTCATTACTTTAGCAAAGGAAACCAGTCTCCTCTTGGTTTATATCGAAATCATACAACATTTTGAACTTCTGATTCGTGACTGCTGTTTTGTTTTGGTTTCTCGATGGCACATCCAAGTTCGTCACTTCTGAGTGGCGCATATGTAACACCACACAGAAAGGCTTCTGTATGCTCAGTTGGAGCAAGCTAAATTAAAGTGATTCTTACATTTTAAATTTGGATATTATGCTTACAAAAACGCATTGATTCGCTACATGAGTCTGTGTTCACCCCCCTTAGCTGTGTGAGGCACTTTTCATTATGGATGGATGCACTTTATTGGACTTGTTTTAGACTGATGAAGAGAAACACTCGCCTATTGCCATTCTAAAGCTTGGATGTGCCAAGATAATTTTTAACATAACTCCGATTGCATTCGCCTCAAAGAAGGAAGTCATATACACCTAGGCTAATTTTCATTTTTGGGTGAACTATCCCTTTAAGTTTGACTGGCTTGATGACGTCAGAGTGCTTTTGTAGCTATGTACTCACAAATAGCAGTTTGTAGTGTGTACTGTCAATTAACTGTGTCACTAGCTTTCTGTGTGTGACTACACTCCTCTGTTCCTGTTCCTGTTTCTGCTTCAGCCTCACCGCCGGTTAACAGTCCCACCTCACTCCCTCAACCTCCACCACCCCCTCCTCTTCCTCCCCCCACTCCTGTTGCCGTCTCTACGGCTCAGTCTGCTCCCCCTCCCCTGAGCAATGGATTTCACTACACCTTTGTCTAATCAGAGAAAAACAAAGTAAGAACTAACTGCTAACCGTTTAGCACGCAAATGTGCTTTTGCTAATTGTTCCCTGTGTGTTTTGGCACCTTTTCTGTCTGCATGCTGCATGATTGTGCTTCATCAGAGCCTGTGCTGTAGTATATAGTAACTTCATGAGTAGCATAGATTGGCCCCCCTCTAACAACTGCCTCCACATCTGGAGATTGAGAGGTGTGTGAATTGTGTGCAAACTGGCTTACTGTGTGCCGATAAGCCATAAATGCTGTCTTTTGTGAATTGTTTCTAATTAACAAAGACTCAGGGCATCACTAAGGCAGCACATGCTGTTGTGTTGCCAAACACAACTTGCTGTGCCATCTGTAATCTCCAAACAGCTTTGGTGTTTTGGTTTCTGTGACTCACTGAAATAAAGAACAGAATGGCAGACAGGGTTTTGTGGGAAAAAAAAGAAAAACAGCCCTTCGTCTTTGGACACTTTATATGTGTGTGCATCTTTCCAAAGCTATTTCAAAGCTATTATGCATTGTGTGTTCTGCTTCCTAGCATGCCCCAAATCAGTGACCTGCCCATTTGACATGTGCCTATTATGAGCTATTATATACAGCATATGAGGCACTGTCCACAAATGTTACACTTTTGGGTTCTGTTGAGTCTTAAAAAGCACAATTTTATTTGTTTGTCACGATGTTATATTATGAACCATTATCTAACATTTAAATAAACCCAGCATGAAAAGTGAACTAGTTAACTAACTAAATAAACTGAACTGCAGACCTCATACTGAGTGACAGTACATTATTGTTACTTTTACAAAACTAAACTATCTAGCTGCTAAATACAGTGTTATTGCTCTCAAAATTAACGTGTTTAACAGCGTTAAAAATATTTAACACTGCTTCTCTTTTTTTTAGGGACTAGTAGTAGTTCATTTTAAGCATTAATCGACTAATCGCACATTTATTAATAAACCATTTCAATCATAATAACAAGCCTTTAACTGCCTACATAGACTAATAAGCGCTCAAGTGCAGGTATAAAGCTTGCCACAGCACAACGGCAGAAGTATGATTATGTCAGGGGAAAAACAGTATGGAGGCTGCATTAACATTTTAATAATTAATTGATAAACTAGTGTTTTCTTTGTTTTGGGCTTAAGCGATGAAGTTGGCGACAAAGTCGTCATCTCCGCTGTAGTGGATGCGTCTGTATGCGTGTTTCAGTATTTGTTTTCCATTTGAATTGGTTAATTTAAAAATGTAAACATTTCGCACTCTATAGATATATTTTTCATGTCTGTAAGGCAAGTATACACTGAGTTTTGGTTAATTTTTTTTGACGTGTTTAAGGTCAGAGACCGAGATGGCAGAAAGCGTGTCCTGCTTCCTTACATTATTTTACAAAAGCGCATTGTTTTGTTGTTATTTTGTGCACACAAATAATGTAACTGCACTTGCTCTTAAAATAGCGTGCTACTATTTAGCTTCTACACTTCACACAGACACTTAAATAGCGCACATTTTTATTTAACATTAGATTAGCTTAACATTAAGCCAGGCCTCTTCTTGTTGACTAACGGTTAGTCGACTATTAGGGGGCAGCCCTAATTTTTTCTTGACAAGAAGTGCATTAATTTAGTCGCAGAACATCTTTATGATTACATGAAATGTCATATTAAATATGTCAATTTCATATTAAAGCATGAATGAATCTACGAGCATGTGCGTCAGAGCCACGTCATGTTCAGCAGCGGCAGCTGAATCAAATGATTTGCGATACGCGATCCGATTGGAGCGTATTAAAAACATGTAATGACATGACACTCCTTATCTGGTACCTGCCTAAAAAGATGAGTTTATAATGTGCGTTGTTAACAGATTACACTAACGTTAGGTTACTTACGCTATAGCGTTACTAGAGTTCGCTTAACCTCCGCCTATGGAGAGAAAAATGTTTTCAAAAGCATCCCACCTCTGCTTTTTTTCACAAATTGCAGCCTGGGTTTATGTGATGTGATGATTGTTTTATGTTCACTTATATTAGAAGTTGGTATTTTTTTTAAAAGTCTAATAAATGTTAAAATTGATGGCTCTCAATTATACTGTAATTTTGAATGGCTAAATGATTAAATATTAGGGGAAAAAAAGAACAGTTTCCTAGAGACATCAGTAATATTGGTATCAGTGATACTCATCTTCAGTCATAAAAAAATGTTTAACAGATATTAAAAATATACTGTCTTTGTTGTTTCTACATTCATTTGAAAATTGAATGTGAAATTATTGCAGTTTAAAAATATATTTAAAAACTTTTATGTTAGGTGGGATTAATTAATTTTAGAAAATAATGTGCGATAAAATTTATTGGTAGAAAGTAACAAAATCATATTCATTAGCATTAAACTATAGTAGGAAACATCTGAAGTGAATCAAAAAAATTTATGAAAGTTGTCGTAAGACAAGAACGGGTATTATTTTGGTTTTAGGACAACTTTGAAAGGTTTTGATCCACCTCAAATGTTGACTAGTATATATTCAGACATGTCCCGTATAACACAAAAAAAGTTAAATTGAATAGAAAATAAAACACCTCACCACAGCAGTATTTAGTTTGACCTACTGAGGGGGATAAAAAAAAGATGTAAAAATCTTATGCCGTATTTTGTACCGTTTGTGGACAGAGCCATGATTACATTGTGCTGTACAAAAAATACGAGTCAGTACATAACTCTACATTTTATATGTTTATTAGCCAATCCATTTAATCACTGAATGCCTGAGCTGGCCGGTTTATTCTGCTGTTTCAGCAGCATTTGTATGAAAGTGAGCTGCATGGTGCTTGTGTCATACACATGCATGTGTTGAAGTGTGTTTAACTCAGCATTTTCTCTATGTAACATGCTGCACAGAGAGAAGGAGGGTGGAGAGTGTTTACCTGTCTACTATTAGTAAGGTAATTCATGGGTTATAAAAAAATTGGCAGTTGAGTTGAAGACTACGCTGGGGAAAGAAAAAGTGGTGTAGCAACAGTTTCCTTACAGAAATTGCTAGTCAATTTCACAAAAAATTACAAAAAAGCAAAACATGAAATTGTATTTGGAAGCTTTGTTTTATTTGCAACTTTGTGTTGTTGTTGTTTTAGCACTGAAGAATGTATTACTTTAGCGCACTCTTATGTGTGGGTCTTTTTTCAGTGTATTGTGTTGTTTTGTTTTGCTCTGTTTCTTCACATTTCACATCTCTCCCTCTTTATCTCTTTTCCAGCCAAAGCTGTGTCTGGATATTGAGGTGCTGTCACATTCTGAAAACCCCACTAGTGGTGGACAAACTTAAACTCAGCTTATCGAATCACATCGCTCACATTTAGAGATGACGTTAGCGCACTTTTGGACTCACATGGGAACTCACTTCTGAAATGCATTTTTGTAGAGCTATTATTTGATATGGACTTCTTGCTGTGGAAACTGCTGTGCATATGCTGTACAAAATCTAACCATGATAACCCAGATATAGAGAGCCATTTTATATACATTACTGCACTTTTAATATGCACCGTATTGTAGAGAACATTTAAAGCTCATGTTTCACTTCTCAAGGCAAGACAGATGTTTGAAACGGTAACGTAATGGCTAAAAGTATTATACATGTGTAGCGCATTATGAACGTGAAGGGTACAAAAATGTCAAATGTCGATTGTATTTTGTCAATTCAGATGATATTCTTACACCAAATCACTTGAAATATTATTTTTATGTATCCAGCACTGCCAGTTTCCAGTTAGCTTGCCAAATGCATTTTATTTTTGTTGACAAAGTTAAGAAAAAATAACATTAATATTTTCAGACAGGATTTGTGGGGAAGGGGTTGGGGAGGGATATGCCACATACTTTTTTTAAAGAAACTGTAAATATTAAAGATATTAACAAGCCATTTGTCTTTTATTCTGCCTGTGTTCTCAAAGAATGAAAGAAGCAGAGAAAAGAATTTCTAGTTTTCCAGCTTCAGAAGAAAAATGATGTCAAATTAGCAATTTATGAAATTATTTTACATTTGCATTGCATTATAATAGGTCGTCAACTCCATTCTTACAAAGTAATTCGAAATGACACATTTTGTGAATATCTTCTGATCTCACCTTGTGTTTTATTCCCTCCATACATATTCAGTTGAAATAATACGAATAAAAGAATAAAACATAAGGACATGAAGAGAGAACTGAATTTTCGAAATTCCTTTTCCATGTGTTCTGTAACAACCTCTTATTTGTTATACAGAACAAAGGTTTATTGCCCGTAAATGTGAAATGTGCTCTCATCATTGCTTCAAGGATTTCCTTTTAGAATGTGCATTAAGTGTTTTGACCTCTTTGTTATAAAGGATTTAACGTCACACAGCTTTTTACATTTGCATACATCTGCATTTAATATATGTGTGTGCACACACAGATATATGTATAGAGATATATCTATATCTATATCTATATATATATATATATATATATATATAAATATTAAATGCTGATAGAAAAAAAAGTATATATACGTAGGGCTGGGCGATATGGCCAAAATATGATCACAATATATATATTTTTTTTTCATATCAATCGATATCAATATCAAATGTTACATTTTTATTTCTTTCAAATTTAAAGGCAGTTTTGCTACAATGTAAAAGTTGTAAAAACCAGATGGATAAATGTGGCTTTAAACTATTCTTTATAGTCAGAACATGACAAACACTTCATGTTTTTTTAAAATTCTTTACACTTTACAAAATAAATATCCTAATAGAAAAAAATAATTTCTTAGTTCTGCAGTTTTAATGAGTAATATTGTTTCAAATCAAGAAACAGGTTTGTGTTGCCTGATAATATTAATAATAAAACACAAAATAAGAAATACACATTTGATTGTAGCTTGAGTTAGGATGCATATGTAGATTTATGTTCATTATCAAAATCTGTAATATCTGTAAAAATTGTAGCAACCTAATTTTTTATAGTGAAATTTAATTATTCTGTTTAATTTTTTTTTAATTATCCATTGCTCTTCCATAGTATCATCCATGGATCATGACGATAACAGTTAAAACCACAAATATAGCACCTAAAAACCAAATACATTTCTAAATACACTATAGCTTAATCACAAAAAATACTATATTAATAATATAATAAAATTCCACACATATACCCACATTTCTGACAAAATACGACTGTGCAGTTAGTGCTACTACAGTAAATCTGGTAAATGATGGTGATTTGTAGATTAAAAAGCCCTCTGACTGTATCGTTGCACACAATGTTTTTCCTGTTTGTCAGTGCTGTTTCATCTGGCTTTAAACCGAGTCATTTGTGTTTTTCGCTAAATTCAAGCACTTCACACTAGATCACACAGCACTGTTTAGTAACCAAAACTCGTCAGAGGGTGAACGCATATAGATCTAGTCTAGTCATATGATTTCGCGCCGTGCCGCCGTTTAAACTTTGATCCGAGCGGATAAACGACTTTAAATGACTAGCTCTCTTTTGCTCCACTTTTGCCGCATAAACATTATATCGAACATTTATCGAACTCTTGTTAACGCTTATCGAGGAAATCGATCTATCGATAATTATCGTTACTGATTTATCGCTCAGCCCTAAATATAAGAATTTTTTTCAACTCCACATTTTGCTGACTGATTCAATGCCACTTTTGTTTATCTTTTGGTGAGTCAGTATGAAAACCACAGCAATTAAAAAGCATCCATTACATGATCGTGATTATCATTGTACCTGCAAAGGACATTTCCTGAGACATTCTTGATTGGACTTTTTTGAGTCGTAGTGTGAGTGGGTCTGCACGGCTGTTAGGATACTTTGTGTTGCAGCCCTCAAGTGAGATCTTTATCTGTAATTGGAGAGTAATTACAGTCTCTCCACTGCTGTATCTTGTTCTTTGAAAGCACCTGTGAGACATGCTGCTCCTCCCATAGCTCCACAGCAGGAGCTGCCACATCTCACTGCATCTGATTAGAAGAAGTGAGAGGTGGGCTATACTGTGTGTGTGTGTGTGTGTGCGCGCATTAGCGAGCCTGGTGGGCATGAGTTTGATCACATCCGCTTTTCTGCTTATTTTGCAATAAGCGGGCTGTTTTTCCTCCTCCAGCAGAAATCCACCCAAGACCATCCACAGAGAATTGTGGCATTTCCATTTATTGATGTTTGGCTGCTATTTCATATACATTTGTTATTCCGCACTCTGAATTTCAAAGAGAATAAGAAAAAACCCATTATGCAAATTCTGTCCTGTTCTGTTAAATGCACTGAATGTCTCAGGCACTAATGCTGCACAAAATATTTCACCCTCGTTCAAAGAAGTTTAAAGACACAAATGTATGTACGCCTACAACTGTATTTAGACGCTTTGTCGTCCAAGGCTTCAGCGACATTGAGTGTTTGAAAAACATTTAACCTTTGTTCAATCCAATTCATTTGAGTGTCTGCTGCATTATTCCATATCAAAGTTCTAGCGCGTCACAGGTCCTATTGTGTCCGCGATGTAATTCAATTCTTGGATGAATGCGTGGTTATTTAGCATAGAATAGAAGTTCCTTGGAAATGCAGAAGGAATGCTGTATTTAAAGTTGAATACTATAAATGTCCTTCATTTGAATGAATGAATGATAGATTGAAGAGATTGGGGCGGGAAAAAAAATTTGCTCTTTATTCACCGCCCAACCAAATGTGATAACTCTCAGGAGGATTGTGGGGATTTTCAGCAATAATGTCCATGGCAAGAGCTGTAGTCTATGCCAAGAATCATTTACAAATATGCAGTTGAGTATAGACTATTTGTCAATATTGACATGAATCTGGGTGGTGTTCTCTCCACAGGACTACTCCAAATGCTCTCTGGTGAATTGGAGGCGACTGTTTACTAAATGTCTAGAAGTGACTGAATTAATTAGCGTAAAACTGTGCGCAGCATTTCTCCATAAATTTGTCAAAACATGATGTGTTTTGGAGTGGCTCAAATGATTCCATTCTGTAAATGGCCACCTGTTTCAAAGTGAAATCGGAGCGGCCGGAGTGATTTTTTTTTTTGTTTTTCTTTTAAACTATGCTGACCTTGTCTTTGGAATGAAAGCTATGTTGACCCTGGAGTTTGACAGCTTGACAAAAAGTTCTGTTCTTTGCTTTTTTGAATCGAGCCTGACAAAACTCCAGTCGCAGAGAGAGAGAACTGCCGCTCAGCTGTGGAATAAACAGAGATAAAACAGTGCACAAAGAAAGCCAAAGAGCATTTAGCAGTGAAACACCACAGATGGCCCCTGTAAGGTCAAAGGCATAATACAATCCATGAACCTAATGTGTGGACGCAACCGTACGTCCCCTGAAAACAAAACGTTTACATGAAATTAGGCCTGGTTTTGCAGTACTCTTAACCCTTTTGGCAACATGAAAAAATGCCAAAGGTTTTATAAAGGGCTATATATTATAAACATTTATTATACATTATAAACAGATTATAATGCTGTATTACATACTCTCAAAAAATGTATTTATTTATTTATTTATTTACACACACAGCTGTTTTTTTTTTATTTTTGTTGTTTAGTGATAGTTGTTCATGAGTTCCTTGTTTGTCCTGGAGAGTTAAACTGCCTGCTGTTCTTCAAAAAAATCCTTCAGATCCCACAAATTATTTGGTTTTCTAGCATTTTTGTGGATTTGAACCTTTTTCAACAATGACTGTATGATTTTGAAATCCATCTTTTCACACTGAGGACAACTGAGGGACTCATTCGCAACTATTACAGAAGGTTCGAATGATCAGTGATGCTCCAGAAGGAAAAAACATGCATTAAGAGCAGGAGGGTGATAACTTTTTGAATTTGAAGATCAGGGTAAATTTTACTTATTTTATCTTCTGGGAAACATGTAACTATCTTCTGTGGCCTCTGAAGGGCAGTACTAAATGAAAAAAATATTATATTTAGGCAAAATATGAAAAATGTACACATCTCCATTCTGTTCAAAAGTTTTCACCCTCTTTCATCCCTCTCAATGCATAGTTTTTCCTTCTGGAGCATCAGTGTGCGTTTGAATCTTCTATAATAGTTTTAGTTCTATAATAGTGAGTCCCTCAGTTGTCCTCAGTGTGAAAAGATGGATCTCAAAATCATACAGTCATTGCTGAAAAGGGCAATTATGTGTTTGATTTTTAATTTACAACCTATTTTTGGTTAATTTTAAGATAGCCATATTGTAGTTTTTAATCAATAGTTGAGTTAAATAAAACTACCCAGAGGGTTGGGTTAAACATTTAAACCTAGTTACTAGTCTCTGGGATTGTCCATATTTCACCCAGCATTTTTAGAGTGTAGATTTAGGCGTAGGTTATTGGTTTTCCAGTAAAATCTAAAATTATTTTAAAAGATATTAATTAATAATGTCATTGTTAAAACTCTACTAACATATATACTACCACTGAAAAGTTTGGAGTCAAATATTTTAAAAATCGTCTTTTATACTCACTCAGACTACATTTATGTGATCAGTAAATACAGTAAAAACAGTAACATTGTGAACCATTATTACAAATTAAAATAACTTTTATTTTATAATGTAATCAGTTTCTGTAATGGCAAGCTGAATTTTCTCCACTTTTCAGTGTCACATGATCCTTCAGAAATCATTCTGCTATACTTATTTGTTGCTTTAAGTGACATTTATCACAGTTTTAAACAGTTGTGCTGCTTAATATTTTTAACGTCTTTTTTGTAACAATGTAAGTCTTAACTGTCACACTCGAATTTAATGCTCTTACTGAAAAAAATACTATTTTCTTCAAAAAATCTAACTTCTGAACAGTTGAATTATTTTTCTTTTGTGAAATAGTATCATAATGCATATTGTAGAGGGGTAATATTTTGAAAATAAGGACAGAACAATTGTTGCAATTATCGTTTGCCTAGTTTTTCTCTTGCACACATGGCAATGTGACGGATACATATAAAGCATTGTATTGAGGATGGACTGACATTCTAATAACTTTCTGTGCATAAAGAATCCCTTTTTGGTGCCTCCAAACTAGCTTCAGTTTCTCTCGAGTCCCTGAAGCTCCTTTAGACTGTGGAACAGGTCACACTGTAGCCAAACCTGTATGGATGCATAGAAGCATATGGAGCTGGAGAAGCCGCCACGTTGTAACATGCCACATTAGACATCTGAGGCAAGTAGCATATGCCAGTTAATGATTTCTATGCACCTGTTCTCCACTCAGTAATTTTCTTAGTGATATCCATTGTGTGCACCCAACAAATCAGCTATGAAATCACAAATTCACTCCTCTCTGGATCCAGCCACGTCTCTTCGGGCGCTAATAATTCAAAGGCACACAATTACTGTGTTTTAAGTCTTCGTGTTGTCTCGACATGGCATTCCCAACACTGCAGGGATTCTCATAACGTCTGCATCTGACTTATGCATTCACCTAAGGGAGGCTGAGATTCTAATACAAAAGGTACTTTGAATCCAAAAATGGTATCTTATGCTCTTTTATCACCATTGATTTACTATCTATATTTTCGGAGAGAGGTGCTGAATAATTGAGGAGGTCGGCTCAACATCATTCAGTGTTCTTTTATACACATTCCTGCATATCTAACAGAAGAATAGATAAAACTGGAACAGAATGTAGGCGGATAATACCTCCGAGCCCCGCCACAGCTTCAGTAGTACAGCAGAGCAAAGATTTACTCGCGATCTAAAATGTCAAGCCGTCTTTGTTTGTTCTCGACAACAATAAAGATGTTAATATTCACCGAGACTAACGTTTTGGCTTTCGGATTCAAACAAGCGAACAAGATGAGAGAGAAAACGCAACTGTTCCAGACAAACGATTACTCCTGCGTGCGTAAAAAAAGAGCTGTGCGCAACAAAGCAATGAGACGTTTTCCCTAAATGCCCGGCATTTACAATACCTACAGTGAATTGGCTTTTTGTAAACATAAATGAGGTAAATGTCCTTGGGCTTTTCAGTTGATCCAACAGTTCTTTTAACTTCAGGAAGCCTTTTTGCTGCACCTCTCACATCAAATTAAAGCAAAGCACTGTCTCAAGGCAGAAAAACACAACACTTCGGCTTGCTTTTCTTGCTGCGTTTGCGAAACCTGCCAATTAATCATTGATGAAACCATTTAATGAGGCTCACCTAAAGCTTCTAGTGTTCTGCACCGGCTCCGTACTACGCGTTTCTTAAGGGGGTTTTCAAACGGGATGGGAAGCTTGTGAGCATATTTACCCTCCATTAACAAAGTCTCTTGAAATTGTCTTCCAGGGTCAATAGTAAGAGCCTTCACTTTCAGTTGGAAAAGCACAGTTAACAATCTATAATCTAATTTGACCAGAAATGTTCTGTTATTGCACTTATCATGTAGAAACACAGGGCGAGTTGATTTGTCCCAATGTAAAACTTGGACGAAGTCTTGCACCATTGGTGTTTGATCAAAGTCGAATCAAATTCCAACGTCTCGACAGGGGATCTGGGACTTCGTCATTTAGATTTGCATTTATGTAGATTTACACTAATTGGAAAGAACATATTCATAAACCGTCCTAGAGTAAAGAAGCCGAAGCCCTCAGTCATGATGCAATTAAGAGCATGTAGCTTTCTTTCATTTAAACATTTAATCAATCAACTGTTCCTTGTTAACTTGAAAGGAAATATAAATGATAATACTAATAAAAACTTTGATGAAATCTAGAGTGACAAGTCATATTTAGGTCAGCAAATGAGAACAGAGCGTCCCACTTTGCAGATCCAAATGGGACCGGGATGATTTGCATGTATGCAAACGAGGCATGTATTAATTACATAACTTCACTGTAAAAGTGCAATGCTTCCTTGGCTGTTCTTGCTTCCTATAAGGAGCCAGTCAGAGATGATGGCGCTAACTGTATTTTGGAGTATGTGGAAGATAGAGCGTTTTGTCCTCGGACTCAAAGTGACAAAACCGTTTTATGTTTGACCTTGTGAAACATGCACGATCTACAATGACCGCTTTCACAACACTCTTCTGCCATTATTCTCTTGCTTTGTAACCTTACAGAAAGATTGTGCTTACAGAACAAAACACACAGATCGTTAGTCTTTTTTTTAAGGGCAATCAAATGTTAGAAAAATCCTGGGAATGGAACTTAACTGTTCTCACAAAACATCTTTATAGTTGAGAAGAAATTTCTGATTAAATCATTTTGAAACAATACTTTATGTTCCTTTTATGAGTGTTCATACAAGACAAATGTGTGTATGTGTGTGTGCAATAATGATAGTTACAATTTTAAAGATTTTTCCTTCCACAAACTAAAATTAAGTCACTGATGTCCAATGCTGTTTGAAACCCATTTAGTTTGGAATATCACTCTTAAAAAAAGAAAAAAAAAAAATACAGCACTGGGTTAAATGTAATTAATGTACTGTACTTGTAATTTTATGGAATTTATTTATTATTATTATTATTATTATATAAGTGTTTAACCTGTATTTTGAATTTGGCTAATTAAACTTACTGGATAATGTTCCAGTAAAGAGCTGCCAACTTTTCTGTCATTATACTAGTGAAACTGTAAAGTGCATCTTTTTTTGTTTTGCAGAAGAGAGTCATACAAGTTTCGACGACTTGAGAGTGAGTAATGATTACAGAGTTTGTATTTTGGTGTTAACTAACTATTTAAAGGTGGTCTTTGTGTTTCAGAGATGTCTACAAAGAGTTCGGAAGCTTAATATTGACGATCCTATGCACACGTCTGTTGTACAATACTTGTATATTTAATTAAAATGTTCATAAACTCTTCAAAAGGTAATAATGGATTGGGTTTTCCAACCGCTGACATTTAAAACCTCATCCTGTGTTTCCAGCCACATAATGGTTTGCAGTTTGTCATTTTCTTTTTTTTTTTTTTTTTACACACAGACCCTGAGTGATGCTGAAACCCTCTGGACTATACAAGTGTGGTTTAAAAAGATGTTTTGGGGAATCTTCATCCAGTGTTAAATCTCACGGAGCAACACAGACACGGTTCTGTAGATTTCATCTAAAAATGTATCGCTCATTAATTAAACACATCAGACGTATTTGCATGGCTCCTGCAGATATGGAAATGTCTGAAATGAGTTTTTAATAGAGGCCTCTCGTACGCACATCCTCTGTGAGGCGTTTGAATCTAGCAGACAAATATATTTGTGAAGTGTTGTTTGCTAGTTCTCAAGTAATCACAGCAAATCATATGGCAGCTTCCATATTTCCTTTGACAGAAGACTGCGGCCTAATTAAACATGCAGAACTGGAGAAGAACACATGTTAATTTAATGTAACAAAAATGTTGATTTTTATGCAGGCCTTTTTAAAATATTAATAGGCTAGGCTTGAATTTCACGATGCATCAAAGCATTTCACCATATGCTAATGTGATGAATGCTGCCTCTTTCTCTAACGAGCTGGACAGAACATTGGTCCAGACCAGACCTACAGGCTTGAACCCGCTCGCTCACACCCGCAAACTGCTTAATTACAGCCTCATAGTTCAGAAAAGACCTTGTGATTTTTAGATTTCGTCAAAGGGACCGCAGAAAAAACGACTTATACATTTGTTCGGAGCTAATTAGTTAAGACCCGAACACTTTTAGAGAGACGAAAATGAATCATGTCCTTGTTAAAACCTATAAGTATTTGAGTGACTGTTTCGCACAGTCAAGGCCAAACTACATCAGAAGCAATAACCGAGGATTAAATAAAACAAACTTACAATTTATTCATGAATAGAATTTGCTTTTAAAAGAAGTTTTATTACAGCTCTCTAATACGTTTGGTGGTCTTTTACACATTGACTCTATCAGGTTTGCAATTTGGAGAAAGTCATTAGTCAGAATTTCTCTTTTAATTAAGACTTACTGGTGTAGTAGGTCCTCTACTGAATAACCTGAGTAGCAGCCACTTGCGTTTTTCCACTTGCATTTTTATAACGCGTTAACAACAAAACTGTATGAAATAATAAATAAAATTGTTTTGTTTAATAATCCAGCTAAAGCGCAAACCGTTAACTTAAGGGTTGGTTTAAGAACACGTTCTGCTTGACAAAAACCAGAGGTGCAATTCCTCGAGTAACCAATGGGTGGCGCATCAGTCCTGTACATCGCTGAGCGGCGTCTACCTGACACTGTACCTGCCTTCTGCAGGAGTGCAACTCCCGAAATTATTCAGCGCAACTCTGTCCGTAAAAAGTAAGACGTTCCTTTCAATACGTAGTCCACCAAAATATATTTTAGAACCGAATGATTAAATAATTATTACCTGACATTAGCTACATTTCTGAGGTGGTCTCTCAAAATTGTTGGAGCGCCCTACCTACACAGTGAACACATACAACTCCTAAAAACGCTGTCTAGTCAGGCTTTAAGACACAAATGTGTTTACCTTCAGAGAAACGCTTGTCTTAAAAGCTTTCGTCTGCGTTTTTTTTTCTTTTATGAAGTGTTTTGCGCGTTGGCAGTTTGAATGCGCCTGTTTACATTTCTCAGCTTGTGTGAGAGCATCGACATTTTATGTCTCTGAAGCAGTCGGAAAATGTGTCTGCACCTTTACATGTTATTAATGTGCAATTTCGAGCTGCCAAACGAATTTAATATTAGAAAGTAGGCTAATAATTATCAGTGTTTGAAAATGGGGGCGTTTGAAGAAACTTTTGACTCAGATATTGTTTTACAGTATTTGGGAAATACTTTCGGTGTCAGCTGGAACAGGCTGTAGAAGAGAAAAGTTTCAGTGCACTGGCGTTATTGCCTTGAAGGCAATGCTTTGTTTGAATAATTAATCTTCTCTTTGGTGTATCTGGGGATGAAGATGTGACGCGTGGATAGGATTTTTCTCAGGAAAAAAGGGAATGTGAAAATGAAAGACAGACAAGAGCCAGAACAGATGTGATGAGATGTTGTGAAAGGATATCTATTCTGGCATGCCCTCTACATCCTTAATCCTCTCTCTCTCTCTCTCTCTCTCTCTCTCTCTCTCACACACTCTTCCTCCCTCCCTCTCTCTCTCCCCCTCTCCCCCTCTCTTTAGCCCTGTGTGACTCTTCAGTTAACAAACAGCATTTTCTTCTGCATCTGCCCTTATCATTGTAAGTACAACATTGTATTATGTATCTATTGTTTTCTTTCGCATTGATATTTTAAGCACAAAATTAATATGCATTTAAAATGATGCACGCAATTCTATTTTCAAAACGCGACAGTTCACACGTATTGTACATGCGATTATTTGCTTTTATAATTTTATTTTTACTGTCTGTCAGTGTGTTGAACCGGACTGTATTTATAGTTTCCGATCTCTGCATGTGTCTGTCAGTGTTGTAGTTTTTTTTAAGCCACGGTCTGTCTAACCTGCATTCCTGAAGTGCGCTGCACATTCAGATACCCAAACTCATCTGACCTGAACTGTGACAGTTTTAGGAGCGAGTAGTTTCTTCACAACTTAATAAAATGTAATTATATAGTGGATCGACTACAAAGATGTTTGGAGAGGAATGTCTCGGTAGTGAGGGAATTTTGTTCATGCACTTTATTTGTAACTTCTTAAATATTTATATGCAGTGTAAATGAAACCGTTTTACAAGTTAAAAGAAATCGAACTGTGTTGTGTTAAATATATATACTTTTTTATATAATAATTTATTAGATTTTAATAGATTTTAAAATCGTTTACCTGAATTCGAATACTATGATTCAATCCATGCTCCTCTCCGTGAAATTAATTTGTAGTGCAATTTTAAATATTGTGTAAAAATCTTTTTTTATTTTTGCATTTATGAGACACTGTAATTGTTTCCCAGTAGTTCCAGGGAGTCACAAGAGGTGAAGAGTTTAAATGCTGCTCAGGATGCCCAGTCTCTGTAATTCATCAATATATCGATCAAATAATTTGCTATAATAACTGAAACATTCTACCAAACATGGTGCTGTTTCAATAAACAGGATTCTTCTGTATTCGGTTTTGTAGAATGACCTGAGATGGCCTGTGGTTATTGACACAAGACTAACTTCAATAATCGTTTCAGGTGTAAAACGTTTTACAATCTTTTAAGACGAAGGCGCGTTGGATGAATAGACGCAAACATCATTCTTTTAGCGAAACTACACTAACATTTTTCAATTTAATAACAATATATATAAGTATGAGGGAAATATTACGATTTCATATCTGCAGTGAGGACTGGTTTATAGCTTAGGTATCTTCAAATTCCATTAAAGTGTTCGCAGGGAAATTTCTCATCAGCAGACCAAGTGAAGTTTATCTATGCATCAGTTTTTTTTTTTAAATAAATAACACTACTGAATGATTTCTAGAGACTACATTAACTACATTAAATAAAAAGAGGTTTGCCGTCGCTTAAACTTTGTTCGACGTGTTATCCACAAAAATAGATTAAAGCAATGGTGGGAAAATACATTGTCTATACATTTTCACCTTCTTATGTCCATGTTTATGTCCCACATTTATTGATAGGCTTTCTGAGCCGCTCCAGCTTATTTCAGTATGACATAATTTGCATATTATATAAAGTTCGGTTTAAACAAAAAAGGTAGCTTTTTTTAACCTGATCATCACTATGAGTGTATCAAATGCAAATATCTAAATGTTAAATTAGTTTTTATAATAACCATATTTCAAATGCATAACGCGTGAATGTTTCCACATAGTGTTTTTACGCACGGGCCTATAATAATATAAAAAAGCAATTACATTCATTTTATGCAATCACTCCCTATACTATATATAACTCAAATGTGCTCCTGATGTTTGAAATTGTATCACCTGAGCCCTGACTTTTTTCCCCTCTTACAATCTCCACTATTCTACCCCACCCCGTTAAAGACTCATTCTCTCTCTCTCTCCCTCTCGCTCTCTCTCTCTCTCTCTCTCTCATGTGTTGTCTGGGAGGGGGAGCCCTGCCTCTTTCCTCAGATCAATGCCCTGGCCACTCACTTTCTGATGTTGCACGACGGGAAATGCTTTGAATACTTGCGACATGGCCGCTTGCATTGATTGCCAAGATTGACAGCAGTAACCATCGTCTTCTGTCGCTTCTGTTTTAGAGTAGAGAGGAAAAACGCGATAAATATACTTACAACTGCTCTCAGCAGTTTTGACAGTTCAACTTCATACAGCCAAAGCGGGATTCCCTCTACGGTCAGTGGAAGCGATACACTTCAGTGTTTTTTTCCCCCTTTCTTTGCTACTACACATCAGTGTACATTATTTTAACCGGCTTCAATACCAATAACGGGATACGGCGAAGACGAGCGCTTGTTTTTGGTACTCTACTCACATCAAGGTAAACTTTTATGATTGGTAACCTGTCGTCCGTGATTTCATGTGTCTTCGTCATGTTGCGTTCATCGTCATTTTGCGTCGTAAAGCTGCAGCTGTTGTATTGATGTATTAACGGTTTTATTACAGAAGCCTTATAGGAAGTGTCCAAACTATTTAAAACGTTTGGCTCGTCCAGGATTGATGTTTTTCTTAACGGTTATTTTTCAGCGGAGAGTGACGCGTGATACTCCGTGCACCGATGTGACGAGGAGCGATTAGTAGCTTTTTTCTTCGCGAACAAACTGCAGAAATCTTGACGACTAACAGAAGAAACTTAAACAGACATTATCCAAGTGGTTCGTGTATGTTATCCCAGCAGTTACAATGTTTTGTCTGTACTTCATTGTCCGCGGTTGAACTATTGTAGTGTAGCTCACAAACGTACGCGCCGAGCGTAAACAATAATTATGCGCAGGTCTGATTACTAACAATGTCCGTATGATTATTACTCCGGATGCGGAACTGTTTAATTAGTTTTATTTCTGAGTAATAGAAAGCCCGTAGTTGTCATCCGGACGGCGGATAAGTTCCTTCCACAGGAGGTAATTTCACTTGTGTCCACAGAGCGGTACTATTCATTGACAATAACGGGAGAAGCGCTTCTATAGGTACAGTACTGGCAAGATCCCGATTCGACGTCGTTTTAACTTTCTCTCAGTTATAAAAATGGATATGCTTTGTGTGTGTAAGATCGGATACAGCATCTGTCCGTAAAGGGAAAAAAACGTTTGAAGGCAAAATTGTTCTTGTGCGAGCATGGGAATTGTTTCTCAACTTTCGCTCGAGGTCAGGCATATTGACCTTTGAAGAATGCATAAGCCATAAATTAAAATGAAGTACTCATCCAAAGCTGATCCATTTAGAGACAATAAGCAACTTGGACAAGCAGACTGCTTTTAGTCTCTCCCAGCGTGAAAAAAACGGTGCTTTGAAACACACTGCATTCAGACTAAAAGTAAGTGAACTCCGGGAATTGTTAACGTGATTATTTATTTGATCAGAATGTGTAATAGTATATTTTTGTGCGATTACGGCTTTTATTAAAAATACCTGGCTTTTGTTTACGTATTTGTCGTTTTTATTTTTAAACCAGGAAGATAGATGTAAAACACTTTAAACAACTAAATTAGACAGTTGTTGAAAATGAAACCCACAGTAAATTTCTATTCAAAATAATTGTATTATTATTATTGTTTTTCCATTATACGCGATTTATACTTTGAATTAGTGTTTGTCCTTGTTCTGCTTTGTTTTTAGTTTTGTGCTACATGATGCTTTTGAGATTTCCAGAAACAGTGCGATGAGGTATTGAGAGGACAAATGGAGCCCAATGTGTGTGAACTCAGTCTGTGGGACACAGATAGCCCATCATCTCATGGGTGTTTCCCAAAAGTAGACCCTCATAGACACAGATAAGCCCTTTTCGACTGCTGCACGAGATGCGATAATATTTTAATACGGAACATAACACAGCACGCCGACGTATGACGGAACTGAAAGGTTTTTAAAAACTCCTGAAGCACCTCACACACGCCAATCAGGGCATTTAAAATATGACAAAAATTATAGGACCAAAATTACTTATTGTTAAACACTTTTCCGGCGCTAGAAAGCCAAACACTCTCTTTTTGCTTTTTAAACGTCAGAGCAGAAACACAAAAGCTTTGTTGTTCTCGCACAGGGACGCAACCTGACACCTTAATTAAACACAGCTTAACTTTGCTAGTTTTTCTCTCCTGAAATTGTGTCCAGTCTGTAAGAATAACCGGGTGTCTAATAATACATTCTTGTCTTAAGTGAGAGGGGGCTGTTTGAAAAACAATCCCCTTGGCTTGTCCCTCTGTTGGGGTGAAGTTGAGCCCGTAATGGCATTTTGTTTTGAGCAGTTGCTGTTAGCTGTTCCCTCATAAGGTAAGATGGCACTGGAGTCCAATGGAACATTTATAATTAGACTGCCAGTTCAGCACATTGTCCTGATTGCTATACAGGGATATGCTGCACTCAATAGAGATAGACTTATTCACTGCCTTTGAGAAAGGGTGTCTGATGCCTGTCCCTTACGCTTATTTACTAATTCAAAAGTCATGCATTGAAAAGACAAACCATGATCGCCTTTATTAATAAAGCAAAATTTAAAAATCAATTAAACGTGTTGTTTGCAAGGTATGAATGTATAAAAATTCCTTCTCTTTTATTATTAACACACTTTACAAATGTACGCATCCGTGTAAATTATTGTATTTTTTTTAAACTTCACGGCTCGCTGTTTAAACTTTAAACGCTCTGTGCGTTCAACCTTATTTGTCATGCACATGTTGGTTTTCCCCGAAAGCTTTTTTTTCTGTGTACAGAAATTAAGTATGAATGAAGGTTTGTGTGCAGTTTCACAACGATATCACGGACAAACGCAGTTTCATTTTCCCTGACATTAAAGCGTTTGAGATAATGACGATCTCTGTTTTTTTTTCAGGACTTTCTGCCCGTGGATTTGGGGAGGAACTTGTGGTTTTGTGCAAGCAAAGAGCATTTCCTAACTGGATCCGGCGAGCAGATACCGACAGATCGCAGACGAACGCTTATGGTGCCAGTAAGTTCAGAGATTTGGATCGTTTTCTCTTCTGCGATGCCTCGCTTGAATTTGAATAGATGTAATGTACTGAGACTTGACAGCTGGAATATGTATTTTAACGCATGAAGTGTGTGAAGTTGGGTTGTATTTTTTGACTCGTTCTCACAGCTCATCTAAATTAATTTTAAATACAATGTTAATAGCTCTGTTTTGTTTTGTTTTTTTAATTGAATTTATCTTTAAATCTAAGTTGTTAAAACACTGTTGCAAAGAGTCAGGATGAGACTTTATGCAGTGACTGAGTGATTGTAATTTCATGCCACCAAAATGCATTTAATCTTTAAATGCATGCAAGTTTTTTGCTGAAACATTTTCACCTTACGGAATGTGTTTTGTGGGTTCTCTTATTTTTTTATGCACACCGCTTTATTTGGTACTCAGTATTTCATTTTATTATTATTATTTATTTTATTGTATTATTTTTAACAAGAGACTATCTTTTTTCTGCATGCAGTTTATTGTAAGTTCAGCTGCATGTGTGTTTCTCTGTTATGAAGGGACTCGTGATTGCTTCTTTGGAGACATTAATTGCAAACTGGCATCAGTGGAATGCATTATCAGTCCTAAAATCTGGACAGTAAATGAACTTTGAATAATTCTCTTTCATGTGCCACTGTCTGTTGTTTTCAGAGGTTGTCTGCCATATGTTTTAGCACTTGTGAAATATTGTCTCAGATTTCCCTACCAGCAATTTTGAGTTTTAATCTGTTTTCAGTGGTTTTAAACAGCTCTGGCATTTATTTAATTTTTAGTGCAACTGTTTTGTTATTTGCATTTTTGATTACCTAATTTGACTTATAATTTCTTACTTTAGTAAAGCAGTAAGTCTTTAATGTTTAAATGATGTTTAAGCGTCTTAAGCGGATGTGTATCTTAAAGATACAGTGAGAGTTGTTTTTTTTTTTTTTTTGAGCTTAAGCAGTTTATTCATGAACAATTGCGTTGTTATCAGACACCTTTTTTTCTAAACGACTTATTTATTTATAATGCTCTTGTTTTTTATTTTTGTAGTGTATTATTTGAGTGTTTAGTAGAAAGTAGCATGTCGAGGTAGTGAAGATGCTCAGGTGTAAGTCTCGTCTGACTGTGTCTTGTATTGGAGGGGTTAGAACAGTGCCAGCAGAATCCTAATGATAAACAACACTGGAGGTAAACAACAGCAGGCCTGGTAAAGGTAAGCAGCACGCCAGCCGTAGGGGAGGAATGCATGAGGAGGAAATGTGGCAGCACATGTTGTGACATCTGTCTTTATAAGTGTTAGCTAATTTGCTGTGGAATATTTCAACAATGATCAAAACCGATGGCAACATGTTTATTAGAAGGCTTTTTTTCCTTTTGTGGCAGAATCTCTCAAGTTTCTGGAATGTGTTATTGAAGCTTTGCTGCACTTTTAATTATAGTAAGTTTAAGCTACTAATTAGCGAAGTGAGGAAGACACAAAGAAGGTGGCGTTTTCACGTAGGTGATTTTCAGTAGACAAGGCATGGATTTCTTTTCTTTTTGCAAGCGACACTTTCGTAGCCGGTCGTGTTTATGCACACACGCTGACGTTCGAATGCATGCAGTACATGCAGCTTTTCTCCCTGCATTCCTACAGAATGACAGATCCATTGTCATCAATGAAGATGGCACGCTGACAGATGCTCCAGATCCCCAGGGCTTCCAGTATCTTCTATGATTTAATGATTTACATAGGCAGGAATGCTGACCCTGGACACACCGAAATCAAATCAAAGCTGTAACAATCAAATGACAGATAGTAAATAAGCAGATTTGTAGTCTTGTGAAGACCTTTAACATTAGGACTTAAGTATTTCTTTCCTCCAGCGCAAGTACAAATTATCCAACCTATACTTATCTGTGGCTTAACAACACGCCCAAATTGCAGTCTTGCGTCTGAAAAAAAGATAGTGAAGCTATAGCTCAGGAGGCCTTGTGAAATGCCAATACAGATGGCCGTGTCTTTCAGCGACAGTGCACGCTGAAAAGGCCTTTTTTTCTTATAACGCTTTATGTTTTTGCCCTTTTGCAACCTCAGGTCTAGACGTTACACTTGTGTGAGAATAAAAAATTGAAGACGTCTTTGATGGACACTCTTTCTAAATGAAGGGCATGCTTTTTGCCCACTACTGAAAACACATGTTCACCTACGGCCTGATGCTGCACAATAAAGCGGAGACACAGAAGCTTTTCACTCTGAAATATTACTAAATGCTTTCTTTTCCCCATCTTCTCACAGCATTTGCTTGATAACAGGATGTAGAGATGTTTTTGAATATGTCCCATCAATACACACCACTGCTCGAATCAAATGTCTTGAACTTGGTGCTGCACGACACTTCATGTGGCAAATATACCTTAGACAATATTAAACATTTTCCTACCGTTCTCTCTCCTATAGGTCTTTTATAAGCACACATGAATATGTAGATTTAATGCTACATAATCTACATATTCATGTGTGCTTATAAAAGACCTATAGGAGAGAGAACTGTGTGAGGTTGTTGACACTGGCTTTATTGGTGATTATGATCAGCATTATAAGGTCTAGGCTCTGGTGTAGCATATTGTTTTTTCAAAACAGAAGAAGATTTCTGCGGTGCAGAGGAAGATTCTGAGTCCATTTCCATTTCAAAGGGGTTTGCTGTGCTTGCTGGCAGTAATTAAAATGCAGTGGTTTGGAGCCCGTATACACACACGCGCTCTGGGGTGGAGGGTTTGTTGGGAGAGAGCGAGCGCGGGGAACCGTGTGCAGGCGGTTGACTCCTGCATGCGTCTCCAAATGCACTTATAATTTTGTACAAATGTTTATGCCAGTCCGTGCTCTTTTGCGGAGAGCTTGTCTCCTGGCCAAAACCATTTCAAGACAAAGTTAGTTTGCTTTTTCCTTAACCTTCTTGTTGTGGCCTCCTCTCTCTCTCTCTCGCTCGCTACAGCTGCTCTCTGACACACAGGCTTTGGCACGTGTTTAACCTTTAATTGGTGCATGAATAAATAATGAGAATAAATCTTTTGATATGGACTCCGTGTTTAGGACTAGTCCTTCTCTGTCCGAGATTGTACTTGCGTTTTCCCTTCTAGTTTAGTAGCAGATAGTGCTGAATGGAAGAGCAGGGTTTTTTTTTTTTTTTTTTTTTGAGAAGGTGTTCACTATTGCAGATGCTTAAAGATCTGTTGAAAATGCTGTACGATGTGTTTTATAGGCATCGTAAAAATAACTGGAAACTTGTATGATTTTTGCATAGCTTCTTGTTCATTTTTTATTATTAATAAGAGGAACTCTGAGGGCAGGTTATGATTTCATCATGTTTATTGGGGTTTGAATGACAAGTACTGATGAGTAAATTTAAGAAGCATTAAAGTGTTATAATTGAGAGTTAGTAATTCTCTATAGCGTTTATGACTTTTTTTATTCTAGTGTTTATCACTTTACTCTTCAGATGGCTCCACCCAAAAACAAATCTTTTTGTTCAGATCGTAAAATTCATATTGCAGCATCTTATGGTGAAAGTGTACTGTGTTAGCTACATCATTGCCAAACACAGATTAAGGCAATGGGGCCTTCTTAGGAGCTAGGTGCTTTTTAGCGCAAGATTTGTGATAATCCAGGCCTTTCGTGGTAGCGAATAATTGATCATTAACCTAAGATGCTATATTTTCCATTACAAAGGGATCTGTGTGGCCCCCAGCAGCAGACTTCGCCCATTCTGAACGCTCTGCCATTAGATCAGATGTGAGCAAGTAAGATCAAGCTGTCAAATTGCCCTCTACCACACTCTTATAGTATACAGCTGATTAAAAAGATTAAAGGTTGTGTCTGAAATTAGTTACTTTTTTTTTTAAATGAAGAATATTTTTAGTGCAAACTACTGATAACGTGTCAATAAAAAAATATGTATTTATATTCTTGAATATTATATATTCTGTCACAACATAGAGATATATTTGTTTTAAGAACTGTGTCAAAGAAATATCCACCCTGAAGTTCAGACCAGAGTTCCTTTCAAGACAAAAGGGCCTTTTCATGGACTTTTCGGTTTTGTGAAACAAAGCCTGTTGCTGTCTTCTTAAACAGCATTGTAATCACTTAGACTCTGGTTTCGCGATAATAAGAATCTTCTAGAATAAAGAAATGCTGAAGCTGGTTGCTAATTGCAGAGTCATTGTGCTAGTTGATAGGACATTTGAAAGTCTGGAAAATTTTATGGAAAAATTAGATGCCAATTCACATCACCCACAGTTTTTGTGTGCGTGTGTGTGTGCATGTATGGAAACTCAAGATGCATAAAGCCAGAAGCAAATTAAAGTGACAAAGGAGGCTGGTAAGGAGAGGAGAGGAATGCTGTGGCTGTGCGTCTGACAGTAGTTCAGCTGAAGTATTTCTGAAACCAGTCCCTTTTGTTTCCTTATTCTGCGATTATGTGCACCCGCTCGCAGTTTTAAAGGCTTTCTGCTGTCGGTGTACATGTGCGTCATGAGAAAATGGCTTCAGCAGACCAAACCGCAAGTGTTTTCTCTCTCTCTCTCACACACACATGGTCACTTATCTCCTTCTCTCTTTCCTTTCTTTCTGAAGAAGTGAAAGGCACTACTACCTGACTGTCAGTGGAATAAGATGTAGTGCAGCAGCAAACAGACAGATTGAGAGAAAGCACTTGACTACCGTTATGGATGTGTCCATGAACAGCCTTTGATGACGGGTCAAGTGGTGACAGCAGTTAATGTGATGAGAGAGTGCGTGTGTGTGTTTGTGTGTTGGTGTGATCTGCCATTCTTGCCTTCACAGTTTAGAGCGCTGCTTGTCTGAGTGGTCTCCACGTGAAGAGACGCAGCAGCTAATGATGTTATGATGTCTTAATTCAGAGATGTGTCTGTGGAGGTGGGTGTTTCTGCTCAGAACTGTAGGGAGCGAGAAGGGTGGAAGATCCTGTAGGGGTCACGGCACCACTGGCTTGGAGTCATTTCAGTAGAACTCTGTGTGGTAATTTTGTAACACAAAAAGTTCCCCACGCAGATGTCGCTCATGTTCAAATTGATCACATTAACTTGACACCTTTCAAAACTTGATTTGAAAGTGACTTTTGTGCTTCTAATTGAACTATGGTCTAATCCTGATTTAGGCTAAGCCCTGTCTGTGAAACCGGGCCTAAATCGTTTAATACGAATCCACGTGATCAGTAATTTTGTGTGACAATAGATAATGGACAATTTTAGCGTACCAAATTTTGTGTAAATGCGACCACACCTTATTGACGAAATCTTAAAGTAGTATGAGCTCAGTCCCACTAGATTTCGCACTCTATTCGGTTCCATTCATACACGTTTCATCTTCTACTTCAAGCTTAGTGGACTCTGACTTGATAATTTGTATAGAGCAAAAAAAAAGTAATTGAACTGAAGTAATTTGGTATGCCTTAACAATGTGGCTGCAGTTTAATCCTGCAGTATATTCAAAGTGAAGTCTTTTCTCTTCCGCTCTCTCTCTCTCTTTTTGGCTTTGCCAGGATATATTAACCACACCAAAGTGAAAACACCAGGCTGGAAAAAGTGAATATTTTCTTGCGGAGGAGTGGAAAACAAATTGAAATTGAATTAAAAAAAATTACCCTCTTTTTCATTAGTTTGTCATGTTAAATCTTTGGGTAGGAAGGGCTACGAACATAATTTAAGTCCTAATTTTTCTTATGAGTAGTCGCCATGTCAAAGGGCCGTGTCAGAGAGCTGTCTATAGCTAAAGCCAAGTCAAGCTGAATACGTGAACTTTAATGTCGTGATCTTTCTTTTTTTTTTTTATATACGAGATGGCAGAAATCTATTAAAATAATGGAGAAAATCTTGCGGTTTTGCCTCCCATGCATTTCCTTGGAGGCTCCTTGACATCTATCAGCATACCCACACTAGCACACACAGAATCGCTTTGAATCACTCATCGTAGGCCAGTGTTCAGGAACATACAATCTCTAGAAAAAGCTGGAATGAGAAAGATCCTGGCAGGGTTTAAAGCCCCACCACCCTTTTTCCACCGGTAGGCATGTCGTCCTGCGGCGCTCCGTCACGGGCCTGCAGCTAAAAAGAGCTCACTCATAGCACACGTTGTTTCTCTAGCAGGAAAGAAACTGAAACTATGACACAGGGCTAAACTAAACCCCCAGGGCCTGCCAGGATGCAAATAAGACATTTTCTCCACAACACTCGTCGTCCCAGAGCCAGATCCTTTTCGCCTTTTGCTACTGGAGCCGAGAACCGTTACCTTGAAAGCACTCTTCTCCTCCTGGACCTTCTTTAACGGCTTCTGCTACTATTAGAATGATATTTGAACGTTATTAAAGGATTATATCAATATTTCAGTGCGCCACACTTCGGTAATGGGAGAAAGGTGAGGCGCATGCGCGCAAAGTGGATGCAAGCTTGAGCGATGATGGCGCACAAGCGACTTGCGGTGTGGTGTCAGAGGGGAAGAATGTTTTCTGTCTCTGATTGGAGGAGGTACTTAGATGACAAGAAAGAGAAGTTGTGAGGGGGGGAGGCAGTGGTGGAAGAAAGGAGCAAAAGATGGCCCTACTCTTCTTCACTGTTGCTAAATTTATTCCATCTGCAGGGTGGAGGAGTTTGGGTCGACTCCAGACCAGAGAGAGGCTTCTAATTAAATCGTCATCATTATCAACTTGTGGTCAACGATCATCCTCGAACGCTCGCTCTTCCAAGATGAACATGGAACCAGAGAGGCTTTTCCTTCAGTCCTTGTGTTGGACGGAATTAGAAAGTGAAAAGCAGAATAGGAAAGTGCTACCAAGGGCTGTTTCTCTTTTTTTTTTTGTTGTTGTTGGCGTACGGCGAAAAAAGGCACTCAGCCATTTCCACTCAGGTTTAAACAATTACTGCACATCAGAGGGAAGTAGAGGAATCTTAGCTGAGTCTGCTAGACTCATTGCTTTCCCCTCGACTCGCTCGATTTCAGGGGAAACATGTAGCTGTAGCGTTAGCATGTTCAAACCTGTAATAATTTCAATTAGAGCCGATGGGCGTGTTTGCCATATTTGGATCAGCACTGTTTGGGAAGAGCTCCCCTTAAGGGCTGACAGCTCTTAATACGGTATTCCAAGCATAGATATGTGAGTGACACTGAAGAGTGCGCTAAAATGCTTTATCAAATCATAATTACAGCCCCAGTGATTAAAGGGGAAGTGACTCTGATTAGAAGAGTTTCTGGGGACGTGGAAACGGGATGAATATTCAAATGGGAAAGGCAAGGAGAAATATTATTTAGAGTTTTGTTTTTTCTTCCCTCTCTCTAGAGTGAGGTATGTGTCTGCCAGACTGCTGTGCAACCACAATGCTATGATATCATCTTTACCGCACAGATTTCATCTGGGCCCTTTCAGCTCTAGCTATTGGGCAGAAAATATGCATACAGATATCGGCCCATTAATGTTCAGCCTTTCTCTCTCTCTTAACCCCTTTGACGCAGTGCTATTCACTACAGTAGATATTTCAAATGTATTTTATCTAGCTGTTTTGAAGTTAAAATTTGCCGCTGTACAGCGGCTGCTGATTATGAATGGTAGAAAACAAGGGAGGGATAGACGGACTTTGACTCTTGTTTTCGTATTCTATCAGTCTGGCATGTTGGCTTAATGCAGAGGACTTTCAGAGCAAATTGGACTTGAATCTGTGAGGAATGTGAAGGGGAAAATGGCAAGGCCTTGTCTCTCTTTCTCACTCTCTTTCACTCTTTTTTGCTGTCTCTCCACTCTGTTGCGCTTGGAGAGCTCGATGAGTATCACACGTTTTTGTGAACTTCAAGGTATGCACTGTTTAAGCAAAAGAGATAAAGGAGCGTATTATTAGCGGCCGTCTTCAGCAGGCAGATTAGGATTGCTTGAGCCTTTTCTCCACCTCACCTCTGTGAGCCTCAAACACTGGCTGCCATGTGATAGCCTCTATTTTATAAATCATTTCAGCGCGCGTTCATAAAATGTAGGCTGTGAAATAGACAGCGAGAGCCTCACAATTTTACAATTTCACAACCGACTTCCCCCTTAGAATGACAGTGGCTAACCTGACTATTACCGCTTTTGATTTCAGCAGGGCATGGTTTTGCGCTCGGCGAGCTATACATAAAAAAAGCTTAGGGCCGACTCTGAATTTATGGCTAAATGCTGCTTATCTTGCAGCCTTTTCACAGACTTTAGAAAAGAGTCGTATTTTCACCTCACTTCAAAAAATTCACGCCTGTGTTGTTGTGCACTTGAGCCTCGGCTCCGTTGTGAGCCGCACAAAATAGAGGCAGTGCCGCATCGACTTTTACCACATTGCATACAGATGGGATTCTTTCAGCATGCACCCGCACATATGCCATGTAAACAGCAGTTAGGTGCAGATGTTTCAGGTGAAGGCTAATTTCTATGCTCTAATTATCTACATTTCTTTGAGCTCTTCGCCTTGTGAGCGCTAATCAAGTCGACCTCGCGCACGACTCTCGAGAAAACTGGAACAGAAGGTGCAGGAGTCAGTCGTGTGTTTAGCTTGTGTCGTGTTGTATTCACATCGCCCCCCTACGCTTAAACACCTTCCCACATGCCTCCTCAAATCCCCACATTTATTTATTTACGTTTCGACTTCCCTCTGAATTTACCCTTCGCAGCCCAGTAGGGAGGGAAAATTTACATTGCTACATAATCTAAGATACATTTGAAAATAGTGTGTGGCGAACAGTAGTCGTGGTGGAAGCCCCCTGATATTTTCATTGGAGCGTTGTCAGCTTTTCTAGAGAATAATACGAACCATGTGTCCCGCCAGCGAGAGAAAATTAGAGACCTTTCATGTGACCCACCTGTCGCGCTTTCAGCGCTGATAATGTTAACCTCATGTCGCCATCATCGGCCAACAGAGCTCGAGAGCGTGTGTGTATCAACACCAGGGGAGCTTCTCATCTCGCTAGAATCCCGGCACCTGCGTTTGACACACATTCACAGAGTTTGCAGGGGAAGACTGTTTCTCATATGGGAAACAGACCTCACAAACACACATGGTCGTAGTGGTAGTTTTTCCTTTTTATTTTCCAAATGTCTGTTGGTTTGAGCATTGGGGTTCCTCAATGTTCCTCAAGGTTCCTCGGGTTTCATGAGGTCTGTGCCATGCTGTAATAGGTTCCTTGGGCATGATTGGAATATAATAACCATTTTACAGTGTTTCTTTTACCCCCCCTACATGCTGAGAAAATGCAAAACGTGCACCAGCACCACAGGGCATATGGTTGGAACCGTGATGTCAGTTGTTATTGCTGGATACTTAGGATAGGAAAAGTTGGATTATTTTCCAAAAATCCACTGTGCAAGGAGCATTATGTCACAAAGGCGACATTGTAGCCAGTTGGGTGTGTTGCAGTGTGGGTTCGTGTATGTGCGTTTTTGTGTGCGTCCCAGCTTGCTTTCTAATTCTATACATTGTCCAACCAACTTCAAGTACACGCCTGACGTGCGTCATAGCACTCCTGTGCTAAAATCAATGGAAACTGCTCCATATATCAGCTTCATAATGGAAAAAATATGTTTAATATGCCACACATTATGGTTTTCCGTTTTTAGACCTCTGTGTGGAAATGTAGAGTGTCACTTTAAAGTAATAGGTTACCCAAAAATGAAGATTTTTTTACTCTAGTCACTCCAAACGTGCATGACTTCTGCACAGCACAACCTATTTTAAAACCAGTCAAAAGGGTCAATTTTTTTGTTAGGATCAAGATACAATTATTTGAAAATCTGAAAAAAAAAAAAAAAATCAAAATATTGAGAAAATCCCTCTAATGTTGTCCAAATGAAGTTCTTAGCAATGCATATTACTAATCAAAAATTTAATTTTTGATATATTTACCGTTGAAAATTTACAAAATATCTTCATGGAACATGAATACTTATATCCTAATGATTTTTGGCATAAAAGAAAAATCGATAATTTTGCCCCATATGATGTATTTTAGGCTATTGCTATAAATATACCCGTGCTACCTATGACTGGTTTTGTGGTCCAGGGTCACCTTTAATTATTTTTTATCCTTACAAGGAAAGTTAATGCAGTCCAAAACAACACACAGTCCTTTTTTGGGTTTCTCAGAAAGAAAAAATTCATACAGGTTTGGACACGTAATGGATGATAGAATTGTAATTTTGGCTGGACTATCCCTTTAACGCCAGTTTCAGCTCTTTTTATTTGGATCGTTGCTTTCTAATAATATTAGGCTTGGTAGATTGTAGGTATCTGGCTTGTTGCGAGAGGGCATAGAAAGAGCAGCAATAATCTCACCCTCCGACTTGCCTGCACTGGTCATGTGACCTGTAATTTAGCCAAGCCCTCCCACGTTTGCTGGGACGGAGTGGATTTCATTTAAAGCCGTCCTCCATCAGCGGTGTACTCCAGCCTGATTGCCTTGTGCAGAATGAGAGCATCATGGGAAAGGACGTGCATCTAATAGCTAACTGAAGAACCACGCATCTCTTGTTTTTCACTAATTGAATTTTGCACTAAAATATGCTGGCAGGAGCCCTTACCTTGTTTGACTTATTTATTGCCTGACTGGAGAGGTAATTTGACCTCCTCATTTCAAAGACTCTTTTTTTTTCCTGCAGAAAAAGAGTGTTAAACTCAATTACACCACCGATCAGTGACTCAAACACTACATTTGTTTTCTCCGAGGGGGGGAAGAACGGAACCGCCGAGAAGAGAGGAGCTCTCTCTTTCTCTCTCTCTCTCTCGTACAGTCTGAGAAGCTGTAGCGTTTAGGGGAGAGAGCTGAGCGACTCCCAGTCCTGTCAGCTGAGATTTGTGTCCGTCTTCTAAATCATTTTCCTCTCTGAAAAATTAAGAACGGAGAAAAATTCTGAAGCCAACATTTTTTTTAATCAATGGATTTGCATGCATATGCTGAGTGATTGTGAATTTTGAGGTGATTTTTGAAAGGTGGCTAATAGTGGTTTGTTAAGAAATAAAAGAGAAAATCATTTTCTCAGAGGTTAAGATTTACATCTATGCTGACATTCTTGCTGTAAGACTTCTTAAAAGACTTGCAGAGAAAATATACACAAAAATGAATGATTTTATCTTCGTAGGACAGATCCCCCATTGAACTGTATCAAACAGAGTCAGAGCAGGAATTTGATCATGCTCTTGAACTTTTAGATGTAAATTGAACGAAAAGAAAAGCTGATTTATTCTTTATTTTTGCTCTTACCTTTGCTCTGCCTGAGAAAAACACGGCAGAGCGCTTCTGGATTTTCATGAAGCCACCAGTTAAAACCCTAGAGCACAATGTGCTCCTCCCTGCTTGCTGGTAAAAGAATTAAAAGTGAACTTGCGCTTGAAGAATGCAAGTACCGATGAGTCGTAACCTCTTTTTTGTTATTCCATCATTCATATCGAGACCTGAAATACTTTTCAGATTTTGCATACCACAAAACCCATCCTTGGGGAACCAAGGCCTCTCCTGGCATACTTAACTAAGGTTTCTTCTATTCTTCTGACGGAGAACACTGCGCACAACTCCTTTTTCTACGTCTGTGTTCTTGACCACGTCTCTTCATTTAAATTGTCTCTGTTCATTCATAGAGAATTCGAACTGTGAAGGTTTCAATTCAATTGCAAATGTAATATTTAAAAAATGGGACTTTGCCGTACACACGCTCCTGCCTCTGAACAAGAACGACACAAATAATTTGCACATAACCGCCGGGCCTGGTTGTAACCTGATCTTTTCTGGATCGATTGATTCCATTCTGGTTTAATTCACCATATGATTGACTTTCAGCACGACTTACCGTAGGAAAAATATCCCTGTACAGACTGCGGCCTTAAATAGTGCAGTAATTTGAATACAGATGCTTGCTGCTTAGACCTTGTCACTGGAAATGACTCAGAGTCAGGAGACAATTGCAGGTTGATTATGTTGCCACTGACAGAAGTTGCAGGTTCTTTGTGCATCAGACGTATTTGCATTTAAATGCTTATTGTAGGCACCCGAAGCATATCCACTCTGATTGTCTGCACGACCTGTCTTTTTATATTTGTCTGAAAAACAAAATCAAATTGCAATAAGGCATAATCTGTATGGGAATTATTTTTTTTTCTAAAGGTAGGAAGCACATCAATCAATGTGCTAACATTTGTTGACTTGTTTTCAGGCTTTAGTTATCAGTCACATTATGTCTTTCATCTCTGAGTATAATTTGATCGGCATGATATTTTTTTTTTTTTTTTTTGATATACAATGGCTGCACAGTTATTGTCAGATGTTTTAATCTTAAATAAAATTTCAAATTTCTTTGGACGAATTGCATGTGATTTGGTTAGACATCCAAAACAAACTTGCGAACTGTGTTCCTCAGATACTCTTTTAAAAATGTTTAATCAGTAAAGCTAAATAGATAGAACTTAAAAACCCTTAAATACCACTAATACAATACAAACTGTCACTGCAAGTTTAAATTGTAGCTGTTTGGTCCTTGCAGTTCAACACAAGCTCAAATTTTGGATCTCATTAATGGTCAGTAAAGCATTTTATGATATGCAATAAATAGATTAAAAATCTTTTATTTAAACACAATTTTCAGCTGTTTATGTTGTGACTCTTTTGTGTATCATAGACAGCAATGGCTGACAAACACTGAATTGATCTATGCAGCCAAAACTGTCTTTGATACACACAAACAGCTGAAGAAAATAGAAAAAGTTTGATGAAACGCTTCAATAGATGCTTTTCACATATCAGAATCTTATTTATTTGAATAACTGTGCATCCCTACAGTAAAAACCAGTCATATTCTCTCTGAAACGCTTCATGTGAGTCGGTGAATGTTCAAACATTCAGCCATCGTTTATTGTGTTATCCCACAAACTTGACCTGTGTGTGCGTGCCTCATGCCTTTATCCGCGTATATGTTTCTCGTGTCCATTGTGTGCGTATTATACCATAAAAGTGTGTGTGCGTGCGAGGCAGGTGTGTGTGTGAGTGTGTACGTGTGCTCCTGCTGCTTCAGGCTCTGGGTTCTTTGTCCTGTAGCACTCAGCATGTCTGCCTCCTCAGGAGAGCCAGGGCTCTCTCTCGTCTGGCCACACAAAGGCACTGCCTTTCTTTGAGGTGTTAAAAACTTCCATTTATGCATTCCCTGGACAAAAAGCTCCCGGACCCATTTTCGAGGCCATTGGCAACACAGGCAGACATTGTGGCCACGCTTCTCCGGCACTCATTTCACAGATTCTAAAACCGGTATGTGGTGAACAGGATTTCAGCAGCTAAAATGCCCCGTGAGAGCATGGGCGATAAGAGAGCGAGAGAGAGAGAGAACGGCCGGCAGCCCGTAAACTAGAAGATGAGACCAGGAGAATAAACACATTACCTGGGAGAGAGAGAGAGAGAGAAAGAGAGAGAGGGAAGCAGACTTGTTTCCATAACCCAACTCAATAGTAGGGACGGATAAATAGGGAGAGAAAAAAAGTGCTTTGTGTCATGGCTAGGGAATAAACTCCATCGACTGACGCCAAATCGATGATAAAAAAGACAAGGACCTGCTCTCTCGCTTTTGCTGCAATTGCATTCTAATCATGTACTGAAGTGTGTGTAGTCTGCTTCGCAGAGAACCGGTGAGACTATATTTTACCAGCTGGGACTTGAATTCCTCTCAGGGTGGATTTGAGGCCCGTGGACGCCGGTCAACCCTTTCTTCCCCTAATACGGACTTTCGTTGTTGTTATTTCACAGCAGAGTAAATCACATGAAATGTATCTCCACTGTCGGACATGAAAGTCTGGCTTGGTCGCGGTGCTGTCTGCAAGTCCAAGGAGAGGAGATGTTTGATTTAAAAACAGCACAACCTCCCCCATCCACGATGGGAGTCGTGAAACGCGCTTTATAAACACCCTCGGCTGTGCGCTGGCCCTCTTAAGTTAAGCATGTGGACATTCAAAGAAGGAGATCAATGAAATGGGAAGTCTCTCATTTTATTCCTGTGAAAGAAAGTTGGTCTTTTTGGATCCGCTGCTCTTTATGATGTGAATCCCACTTATTGGGTCGCTGTTGCTCATCTGTGGACCTGAGACAATCCCGATCGAAGAATTGGCTCCCTTTTAGTGAGTTTGAATTTGAATTGGCCACAGGAAGTTGAATTGGGATTTGAATTGAAATCAAAAGCAATGGCAATACTAAATCCTAATTTAAAGAAATTCAACACAGCTATGGCTGGGTGATTTTTCAGATTTTATCGATTAATGCGCTGATTAAGACGCTGCAAAAGACACAAGTGCAACAGTCAAACGTGTCCATGTTTACATAGAAAAAACAATGGAAAAGCACTGTAATCGAATAAAAACACTTTCTGATATTTCATGTTTGCATCATGGTGACAGGCTGAAAGCTGCTGTTCATTGTTTATAAAGAACATTTATAGTTAATAATAGTATACTGCTGTTATACCTTTAGTCATTTTGAATTTGAATTACCTTGACTTTTTAGATGTTTTTAAAGCATTTTCCTCGTATTGGTTCTTAACATATAGTATGTATAAGACAAGTTTGTACAAGTTGTAGTTTGCAAAAATATATAACAAGTGATTTAACATTTACATCATGTTGACAACAACATGTGTGGTGCATTTGGAATAGTCTTTAACTAGAGGGTTAATAAAGAAAAAGTTACTTAGATCATGCTGTAGTTACATTTTTAAAGAGATTAGATAAAAATCGTTAAATTGGTCAAACGTTCTGAAAAAAATTGAGATTTTAATTTTTTGCTATTTCGCCCAGCCCTAAAGTCAGCATGTATTCAGCAAAGTTAATTTAATACTATTAAATTAAATATATATGTTTAAATACATAATTTAATTCTCTATTCTTCTCTCTAAAAACCTCCAAACTTTTTAAATGTTCGAAAAACTCAATGTTTAACTTTTGTCAAGTTAAAAATTACAGTTACATCAATTTCAGTTCCTTTTACTTTTACTACTTTATTTAAATTCAGAATGCAATTCTGCATCCTGTTTGCTGCCTCAGCTCAAATTTGATTCAAATTCAGAAATTGAATTGGAATTCAATGGATATTCTCAATTCACAAGCCTTACATCTGTACTTAATATGTGGTACCGTGCTTTTACACCTGCAGATCTGTCAGCTGTGTGCGTGCGCTAGTTGATTTTTGTCAGGAGGAATATTGGATCTGACAAAAACACCACTTTACCTCTTTTGCTCTTCCGCCCACCGCTGGGTGTGAGTGGCCCGTCTTTCGGCTCTGTTCTGCCTTATTTTCTCCCACCCCCACCTCTTCTCCCATCCCCTAGACCCTGTCAGTGGTCCTGCTGTTAGTACAGAGATAACCTGTCCTCCACCAGGTAAGAGACCGTCCTGCTGATGGGGGATATTGCCTCTTTTGTCCCAATAACTACTTCCCCTAAATCCCCTCTTAACATGTTCTGGACTGGGGGAAATAGGACATTTAAAGTGATTTTATTTTTTGCAGGTTGCTGGATCAGAAGAAAGCTAAGGCAAAGTTGATGCAAATGAAAATGTTCCCTCCTTAGGAGAGTGCAGCATGTCCACGCTCAGAAAGATGAAGGATTTCATCTACATTTGACCCATCTGAACCACTTTGCCTCAGAGTTCAGCCTCTTAAAGCTCTCTTATCGCTACACATTTACAGCGTATTATGTAAAGCACGCTACTGTACTTCTCCCACTTTTGCAAATGTATTTAAAACAAGCTGCCTGCGTATGCCGTGAGAGAGCGCGGTTGCTAGTCACTGATTCCCAACCCTCGTCATATGACAGTCAAAGACACAGCGCTGTTATGCGGAGGATTGATTAAATCAGCCTGAACCTACTGTAGATGAACACATGCTTGGAATTTGGGATTTCTGAAAGGACTTTTCGTTTGATTCTGAAAATGTAAAGAACCTACAAGGCAAAGGTAACATCCCCACTCTTGTTTTATTAGCTCGTGAATGATTGAGCGAAGGAGAATGGAGGGCTTTTGGAGCATCTGTTACTCTTACGTCATGTCATGCGTGTGTATCCATTGGCTCCAGCTCTTGGAGTCAGTTTGTGCTAGTGTGTTTGTTGGAGGGTCTAGCTGGAGTCACTGTCATGGTCGATGGATTGGCCTCACCAACACGAGTTTTAAGCACCCCACTTAACCTCTGCTGAAATATTCAGCACATTTGAAAATAAAATCTGTTTTCTTTTAAACAGCTCAATTTCTTATCCGACGCAGTGCGGCGCATGACCAAAGGTTGTTTCACAGGAAAACCTATCATTAATTTTTGGGTGCCCCCTAGTCTGTCCTCATGGGGTTTAATGGGCTTTAGCTTTTCTTCTAGTAGTTTGCCAAGACGCTCGGCTACTCGCACAGTTCTTCCTTTCTTCATCTCTCTTTATTTCAGCTCCCATTTGTACAACCACAGCTACTTCATCACTGCAGTCATTGTCAAGAGAGAGAAAAAACAGAGCTCAACATGTGAGAAAGCCGCAGTGGTAATTGCGGACACAATGAATCAGTAATAAAACGGTTGGGTGACTAATAAAAACAGGCTGGTGTTGATTGGAACTCTCTTTAATGAATTCATGATCACCCTTTTAGAAATGGCAGTCCTGTTTAATCCAGCTCTACTTAACACTAGAGTGGCCTGCCACAGTCTTTTATACATACATACATTTATGTAATTATATCTAATATCATTGTCATCTTATTCACACTCAGAATGTTTTTTTCATCCAAACAAACGATTAGCTTAAATAAAGCATGATTATAAAATTGCATCATTTTCTTTCATCATTTTTCTCAATTAGCATCAAATTATCAAATTTTTATTTTCTGGCCCCCTGCAATTAAAACAGCTCTGTATCTATCAAAGCACAACAGAAATTAGTCGTTGCGTGGCTTACAAAAAGAAAAGCGTTTATAGAATTACGACCGCCGTCAAGGGTTTGTGTGGCACGAAAGAGAGCTGGCACTAACTCTATGAGTGTGTGTGTGTGTGTATGTGCGGTGTGAACCGGGAGGCAGTCAGGCCTGTGGCATGGTCCTTTGAGAACGTGAAATAGACTGTCAGCTCAGAGGTGCTATTAAGATGACAACCGCTTTCCATTCACACGAGGGTCAGACCTCCTGCCTCTTTTCTCCCATTGTCACCTTCAGCCTCAAGGTTGCCACATTCAGATCCATTGGAGAGCAAAGATCTCTCAGTTTATTCTATTAACCCACCCTCCCACACAGCCATTTACGTGGTCTATGCGTTTGACTTAGATCTTCAACGCTTACGGGAGGGCAGATTTCGGTTCTGAGAGATGGCGCAAATTGCAGCCGGATCAATTAGCTGTGACCTCAAACCTCTGTGTCCTTGTTTAATTGGTGATGCTGAGGCAGGCTAATTGTATAAATCAGCTGGTAATGAGATTCCTGCTTGTTGTGAAAAACAGAATAATGTGGAGAAATGAACATCCGTGAGGTTTATGCAGGACTCTTTCTCTCTCTCTCTTTCTTCATCATCTTCCGTCGCATGCAGGGGAGGTGTAAGGCTACACATATGGTCGGATAATGGTGAAATTGGGTGTTGTCTGTGGTTTTGGTGCACCGTCTGTTTGTTTGTGTTTCCTTGGTGGTGCCGCCGTTGCTGGAGGACCTCAGAAGACCTGCTAGAACTAGCAGTGCGTGTAACTAAATAAATCATTAGTGCTCTGCAGAGAGAGGAATTAGAGAAAACAAGTGCTTTGTATGAAAGCCATTTATTAGTTGAATCAAACAGTGCAGGGACAGATTAATGAGGTATTAGAGAAGTAGACTCTAAACATTGTCTAGGATTGAGTCCCTCAGGGAGAGAGCAGAGTAACTGGAGGTTGTGCGGCTCTACGACTGTTTAACTTCATCTGCTGGGACTCTGACCGCCTGCCAGCACCCTCACTCCGCTCGTCTGATATCCTCTCTCACGATTTGCTTGTTTTTACTCTTTGAGGAAAATGAATGAACAAATGCTTTTTAATCAGCAGGGATGCATTAAATTGATCAAAAGTGACTTAAACACATTTATTTTTGTTCTGTTGTAGGTCATTTTCATGAATTCAAAATCAACTCACCAGTGATCTTTGGGAGCTGGGGATAAAGTCTTTCTGTTTATGTAAGTACAGACAATGTATTTTGCTTTATGCCTTTTGTCCAACATCACTTGTGTATCACTGCTCCATTAACAGAGTTTTTTTCCCCCATGATTGCTACCCCTTTACGTCTGTTTGCTATGATTTCCAACTCTTGAAACCATTGTACATGCTTCATCAGCACAGGAAATGGTGGCCTTAAACAAATGATTACAATGATGAGTGTGTTGTTTTGTTCTGTGTCACTTTCCTAGAACTAAAACCGCTTGAGAAACAGCTCGTAAGCACAAGTGACTGATATAAAACGCCACGTATTAATGATTTTATGTAGATCATAGTTTTTTAAAAGGCATAAGTAGTCATTCAAAAACTGATTTGCTTGTTAGCACCTACTGTAACACACACTTCCATCGGTGCGTATAGAGTGAATCTATTCTCTATGCTAATACCAAGTATGTTATTGGTACATTCAGGCTGCCAGTTGCCCTCAATAAGCGCATTCACGGCAATGAAGAAAGAGCCCCTTTTAAAGAAACACAGACAGGGTCTTAGTAAACAGTCAATATACGGCTGCAGTTTTCTGCCACAATATGTCTTAAATGGGAGTTTTCTCCTTCTAGCATAGTAATAAAGATCATATCTGGCAAAGTGTTGCTCCTGGTAATGTTGAGCAAACAAGCTTCCTGAAAGTTAAGTTCATATTAATCTTTTTTCAAATGTCACTTCGATATGAGGTGCAGGACAGAGTTATATTAGTGTGCAGAAAGCCCCACTGTTGGCCCTGCATAATTAGGCCACTGAGAATGGCATATTCCAGCTCAAAGTTCAGGGCCGCACGCTAATGCAGCAGCTTTATCCCCGTGATTTCAAGTCAAACAGCGTCTTTGGCTCAGATCAATACGCTCTATTACACCGGGCCAGGCGCTTTTTATTTTAGCTGCGGTTGTAGTGCGTGTCGCCGGCGTGTTAAGTCCGCTCTGAATGGCTGTCAGAGGAAAGAGAGGCAGATCGGCGAGGTGAGCTGAATGGAGAAATAACAAAGGGGCCGGTAGTGATTACAGCTTTTGTCTGCCCAGCTTGTAACTCTAGAGGGAAGAGCCTGAAATATTATTGGAAAATTGTGCTGAGAACAATCATGATACCACTCTCAGATCAACCCGTCATGCCTTTGTTTTTAAGCAATTGGACATCAGTGGTTTTTGTCTCACCATTTGGGGTGAGGTTACGTGATACGTGTCGTACAGCCGCCGCTACAGAACAGCTGCGGCCTGTATCATTCTAGGTCTTGTGAACACAGATATTAACGTTGATATGTCACAGGGTCAGGTCTCTATTTAGGGAATGAAACGCTGATTGTTAGGCTGAATGAAGGTGAAAGGACCACTTGAGTTAGAACAGTAAACATAAGGCCTATACGCTGGCCTCGTTCCAGCACTGAGGGTAACAGTGTAAGCCTTGTACTGTACATCAGGTTGGCGTCGTGTCAGCATTTAGACCGTGTGTATGTGGGTGGGTGAGAGTGAACGCTCACGGTGGAGCCAGCATTTTATTTTTCCGTATTGAAAACTTTATTAAGATTTTTTTTTTTTTTTTTTTTTTTTTTTGTTGTGGTAGTAATAGACATTTGAAGCATAGTCACTTTAGGTTAGTCTGGACCAAAATCTTATTTATGATAAATAAATAGTTTTAAGCAACTTAAACTATGAAAGGAATTTTTTATTTCAAAACATCTTTCAGTCATTTTAAATGCAAAATGCTTTTGCATTTAAATGCAGTTGACATGAAGGCCAAGCTTTCAGTGGGAGATACATTATTTTAAAGCTGTCAATATGTGTTAAAAATTCATATCTTTGTCTAGTGATTTTCTTTTTATTTCAGTTTTCGCACTTTTTAAATATGAGGAAGAGAAGAAATGCTTCCGTCCAGCGTTCCTTCTCTAATGCTCTGATGCTTACCAGACCTATGAGACCTAACACACCTATTAATCTAAATTCCTTTGCAACTTTAATCTGCATGTTTAATTAATCACAAAACGAGGCAGTAAGTAATTTGGGCGCACGCGTGGCTCGCGTGCGCCCGGCGTTTAATCACTCCTGCGCGAAGTCATTTGGAAACACCTGAGGAAGAGGCGACGGCATCTGTTTGAACAGGCAGAATACACTCTTTGTCAGAGTGTGCCATTCATCTAATAAAGCTGCCGGAGCCTTCCTTCATTTTGCATTTAGCGTGTCTCACTGTTGATGTCTCTGTGGGGCCGGTGTCTCCGGGAATGATTTTCTGTAAAAAAAAATTAAATAAACAGCTCTCCTGGAACCCTAATGAAAATGAATAACCTTTGGGTGGTTATTTTCCCATCTGTCTCTCCTCAGCTACGCTTCTTCACTGACCCTCTTCTTGATTGTTGTCAGAGAGGCTGTTCAATAGGGGTCGGCATTTTAATTTCATCAGCCCCATCGGGGGAAAAAAAATGATTCGTTCTCTTCTTTCCGCTCAATAGAACATAAAATTTCATCAGTGTGAATTTAGAATAAGATTTAATTGTTGGAAATTGAATTATTCTCATGAAAGAAAGTTCTAAGGTCTTCAAACATCTGCGATGGTTGAGATCCTCGCTGAAGTATTTAGGGCGCGGTTTCCATTCGTTTTCTTATTAGTTCTCATGAGGTTTCGTTCGGTGATGCGAAAGGCATCATATTTTGGCTTGCCGCTTATTTTTCTGCACGCACACAGGTCCGTTAAATACACTCTATTTATTTGTGCTACACTCAGCTGGTATAGTCTAGCAGACCGGACCGACTTCATCTGAGAACCATTGATCATCTAGAGCGTGAGATTTCAGTGGTCTTCAATCACCCCGCTGCGACCTAACATCCCAACAACACGCTGTCATGACTGGGGCAGCGGCCTCTGCCAAGGTTTATTCAATATATCGTCCTTTTGATGGCTTGATGTGCTTTATCTAATTTTCAGAAGAATTATACATAATATAAACTTGGCAGTCTTCCCTCGTCTCAAGGTAAAGACAGGAACCAAGTTACAAAAAAGCATTCTCTTATTGGCTATGTATGGCCGTAGATGTACCGAGGCACATGTCATTAATCTCCTGGCTTCCACAGCTGGGCAGAGTAATGCATAACTAAAAGTCCTGTAAAATGAATTAATGATTCCAACCATGAACTTTTCTCCCAAAATGCCATGAATCCTCTGGAGCTGATAATGTGCCCTGACCCTGGGGTGTGAAATCCTTGTTATGTTGAGAGTTGCCAGTTAATTGATTTGCAAATTATTTAAAGTTTGTGGGGCCCAAGGGAGCGCTTGGCTCTAATGATGCCCATTCCCGTGGAGTTTCCTTCTTTCTGTATTCCACTGCCTCGGCACGATTGTAATAAGCTAATACACCTTATCGAAGATTTACAGCGCATTTTCCCCAGTGGGAAAGGTGGAAACTTGGAAGCACTTAATGAGAAGGAAACTTTGACAATAATTCATCATTTAGTAGAAAAAATATATGGTTAATAATTAACCATTAACAACATTAAAAGAAGTAAATATGTACGGTTAAATGATAAAATGTATATGTGACCCTTGACCACAAAACCAGTCTTAAGTAGCATGGGTATATTTGTAACAATAGCCAAAAATACATGGTGTGGGTCAAAAATATTGATTTTTCTTTTATGGCAAAAATCATTAGCATATTAATTAAAAATCATGTTCCATGAGGATATTTTGTAAATTTCCTACCAAAAATGTACTTTATTAGTAATATGCATTGCTAAGAACTTTTTCTAAGGACAAATTTAAATGCAATTTTCTTTTTCTTTTTTTTCTGCATCCTCAGATTCCAGATTTTCAAATAGTTGTATTTTGACCAAATATGTCCTATGTTAACAAATCATACATCAACTGAAAGCTTATTTATTCAGCTTCAGGTCCAAGGTCATATACACTAAAATATGCTGGGTTGTTTTAATACAATGTTGGGTCAAACATGGACAAACCCAACTGTTGGGTTAAATTTTTCAATTGAATTTTTAACCCAACAGTTAGGTTAGTCCATATTTGACCCAACTATGTGTTAAAACAACCCAGCATTTTATATGTGTAACACATTTATAATTTTCATGTTTATAGCAATATAATATATAACTCTTGTGTACACATGCAGAAAATATGTAATAATAATAAAAAATAATAATGAAAACTTTTCATCAAAAGTTCAAAATCAACTCTAAAGAAAAACTATGCGTCATATCTGTTTTTAGCTGCATTTCAAAACTCTCCACATATTTTCTGCTAATTATATTGAATATATACAGACATAGTTGCTATTTTGTATCTGCCAGCCACCTGCATGAAGCAAATCTGAAAAGACGGCTTGTTCTGTAGTTTTGGACTCGTAGCAACTTCTCAAACTTTATTAGAGGCATTGCGCATTTCATTGATGGGTTCATCTCATTGACGTATCTTGACTTATTTTTTGTTTGTAGATCCCCAAAGCATGAATATGTCTCCCAGTAAGAATAATTTTGTAGATGGGAATAGTTAAAGAAATCTGTTTATTTTTTTCACGTAGATTGTGCAGACAGACACTGCTGAGGTCATCTGCACGCATAAAACATGCCCATGATTCTGATTACCACTTGACTCATAGGAATATAATTAGCGCTTCTGCTTCTCTGCTGCATATAATGGGATAGATTCTCCCACATGCTTTCATTCACAAATGCAAAGCCCACCCAAACGCTTAGTGAGTCAGAGAGATGAAAAAATAATTCACCTTGAATCCGTTATTTTTTGGGTTTTAATATTTCACGCATGCTGCGTCTTTACGTAATCTCACGTGGAAGGAATGAATGCCGCACTTGAAAGTAGTTTAACATTGTTACGTTTTAACTTGCTTAACTTTGTTCTGTCTCCTTAAACTAGCCCAAACGTCAAATGAGGCGTAAAGCGGTGGGGAAAAAAAATGAGGAACCGCTTCCGAGACTTAATTGATTTGTTGCGCAGATGTAAGTTAAGAGAGACCTCACCTTTCGCAGGGCTTGTAAGTTTGTAAGCACACGGTAATGTGTCCATTAGGGAGGCAGATGCTCAGCCGGTTGAGTTGTAGAGGAAAGGTGCACGGCGTCTAACCCACTAAGTGGCTGTTTCTCTTTGCTAATATAAAAGAGACCCTGAGCCCTCATTAGCAAACGCTGTCATTCAGACACAGAGTGTCGGCCTGATTTAAATAAAATGAAATGAAGATAGTTCTTTCTGGTCCCCTGGCTTCACTCATTGCCATAAACATATGCTCTGTGCCCCGCTTCTTTCCATCTTATTTATGACTTTAATTTGTTGTGTGGGCTGCGCTGGAAATCAAATTTAATACAATCCTCCCAGGGACCCTGTCATATAATAACATGGTAATTTCTGTGTATCCTTTTGAAAAATGAGGAAATTAATTCTTCCTGACATGTTCTAATTATTCCAGTGTGAACAGGCAAATCCAGTTTCTCTCCCTCTCTCTCTCTCGGATAAGTGTCAGAGGCAGGCGCGCAGCCTCGACGGGCATCTAGGTGCTAATGCTGACCAGCAGTGCGTTTAATTTGAAACATGAGCAGACACCTTTCAACACACCTTCCTAATGTTGGGTTGCTTCGCACAAATTAATTCACTACTCCTCGGGGTGGGTGAGCAAGGGGGGGGGTTGAGACTAAAGGATGGGACACTGGTGCTGTTAGCAAGAGTGTATTTAATCGGTGAGCTGTGGTGGGGGGCGGAGGAAGCCCCTCTCTGTCACGTCTTCTTTTGTGATACCGTTTGGAGGTGTGTGCACGCGTGTGACAGGAGGACACCCGTGAGACGTGTTTGGATCTGCGGACAGAGGGATTTTTTTTTTCTCCCGTTCCCAACACTGTCAAAACCTTTTCACACCTTTCGTGGCTCAGATGAGAGGAGATGAAATACTAATTTAATTAGACTGTCATCAGTCACTTCAAAATGTAGTGTTTTTGCTTTGCTATAGAATCTGTTTCAGCCTCTTTTTTTGTTGGAACTTGTTATGCTTCTTCTCTGTAGTGAATTTATGCATTTAATAGATACTTTTATACAGGTGTACGTAACTCTTTTGTGTCCCCTGGGAAATGAATGCACAATTTAGGCGTTGCTAGCACTAGACATACCAGCTGAGTTACAAAAAAAAGGCTCTGAGAAAAAAATAAATAAAAAATACAGTTTTGAAAGGAAGACATGCATTGTTGTTCCTATATGCATTATTCTTAGAATTTCACAGCATTTATATCAAAATTACATTTTATTTTAAATATAATTTTTAAAAATAAAATGCATTTATTATATTTATGTATATGTGTGTGTACAGAATACAAAATATATATAAAATTATTACTATTTCAATTATTTGTCGAAATAATAAAGTTAATAATAACATGCATTATTATTAGTGCTGGGCAACGATTAATCGCAATTAATCGCATCCAAAATAAAACATTCTGTTCATATAATTTATATGTGTGTGTACTGTGTATATTTATTATATATAAAGACACACACATACAGTATATATTTTGAAAATAGTTACATGTATGTATTTATATTCATATGTATAAATTAGTGCTGTCAAACGATTAATCGCGATTAATCGCATCCAAAGTTTTTGTTTACACAATATATATATGTGTGCTGTGTATATTTATTATGTATATATAAAACACACACATGCATGGATATATTTAGGAAAACTGTTATATTTATATATAAAATATATTTATATATAATATTAATTATACAAAAAAAAAATACATGTAAATACATGTAAATATTTTCATAATATATATTGTATGTTTGTGTTTTTATATATAAATAATAAAAATGCACAGTACACACACATATATTATATAAACAAAAACTTTTATTTTGGACGTGATTAATCGCGACTAATCATTTGACAGCACTAATATAAATATTTATATCTAAACATAAATTTTTCTTAAATATATACATGCATATGTGTATTTACATATACATAACAAATATACACAGTACATGCACTTATATTATGTACACAAAAACTTTTATTTTGGATGCAATTAGCACTAATTATTATTATTAATATATGATGTTATTAATTAATTTGTCATTAATTCATGTAATTTATTCATTTATTTTGTTTCACAAAAACAAAAATAAAAAAACGCTTACCCAAACCTCAACACCCCAGCACAGTGTGCTTTCACTTAGCACTCAGGTGCAGGCTGGTTAGCGTCGGAAGATCACATGACTCCGTGCGCCATTATTATTGCCACGTCATTTCATTTTACCGCTTTTGCCAGAGCACAGTCATGTCACTGTAGCTTTTGATTAGTGTTACTGTGTAACCAGTCCAGAAACAGTTGATTGAATGAGTAAAAACACAAAGTGTGTTTTACGTCATGTCCTGTCCTCTAATACCTGTCAGCGAGTGGCATTCTGAGGAAAAATATCCCCCTTTTCCTGACTCTAATTATGAACAGTGTTTAAGGCCTTGTGACGGGAAAAATAAACAAACAGAAATTGAGCGAACCTTTGGGTCGGGTTAAAGCCACAAAGGCCTAATTGATTTGGTGTGTGTGTTACAAAAGAAGACCTCCAAATTGTGACGTCATGTGCGCCGAAGAATAGAAGAGCTTTATAGTCTGTGGGTGTGGTCGCGTTGAGTCTGCCTCGCTCTGATTCGCCGAGGAGGGGCGTCGCCACTGCAGCGCCTCGGCGTCGCATTAACACTTCCCACGCCCTCGGGGTTTAATCAGTGCCATCTTGACATGCTAGAGGAAGTGGTGGTCATCTTCTTCATGGAATAAATGATTCGTTTTGGGTACTTCACTTTTGTAAGCTCAAGACTTTGAGCCGTTAATTTGATTTGTGGCTGTTTCTTGTGAATGAAGATGTTTTTCCTCACCTGAATGAATTTGTCTGGCTCTCAGTTCCCCTCCTGCTGTCTGGAGAACATCTATAGATCAGTTGTGTGGTAGTACGTAGGATAAATGTAGTCACGGAATCGCTGGGATCTCCATCTCCGTGCGCGAGCCCACCCACTCTCTATAGCACTACATTAATTCAGCCAGTCAATTTGACTGAAAGTTTGAAATGTGCACTGCGTTAGCGAGGGGGGCCGTACAGAAGCCGTGTTAATAGCAAGGGCTTGTTGTCCATATGGTACTGTTTTAATAGAGCACATTTGTTGCAGATGGTGGGAGACTTCGGCTCGGGCAGAAGCGGTTCTTGGCAGGTCTCGGGCTCTTCGGAGAGAAAGGCGCACGGAGCTCAACTTTTAACGCTGATGTTGATCTTCGCTGTTTTTCATTCAACAATCCGTTGCCCTTGAAACATGGTCTGTTCTAAATTTAAGCCTCGCATTACTCTGTTTATTTATTTCTTTTCGATATGCTGAGACAATGCTGTGTGGCTCAGTCACTTTTTCCTCGGCTCGGCCTGTAAACCGCAGCTAAATCCTCACATACAGGGATCCTAGTTGTCTCAATTTCTATAGTGAGTTTTTTTGTTCAGCTGCAGGAGAAGGCTGAGGTAACGCAGCAGCCAGAGTGTAAGAAAATTGAGGGGGACACAGAGAAACTAATCACTTGAATGCTACCGTCTCAGTGATAATGTTTCACACTTTATATAAGGCAGAACTCTGTATTACTGCACAGAGCGGCCTAGAAGTTGATTTTCATTAAACCTGGTGACAGCATGGGTTGTTTCGGCCCAGCAGTCAAATGTTTAACCCAACTTTCTGTGTAGTTTTACTGAACTCAACTATTGCTTAAAACGTATATTTCTTGCTTAAAATGAACCCAAAATAGGTTGGAAATGAACATTTATTAATATGTTCAGTAAATGAGTAGTTGAGTAAATAATAATTCAATAATAAATATATTTTTATAAAATATTCACCTTTTAATTATTACTGATGCCTCTAGTAATTATGTGTCTGATTTTTAATATACAACCTTAATTTTGGGTTCATTTTAAGCCAGCCATATAGTCATTTTTAAACAATAGTTAAGTTAAATAAAACTACCCAGAAGTTTGGGTTAAACATTTAACCCAGCATTTTTTGTGTGTGTGTAATTATTATCCATTACGTAAAAAATAATAATAATAATAATTGCAATAATAATTTAGCTTTTTTTTCTAATTTTCATTATAAATTTCACTTTGCTTTAAAAAGGGAAGCCTTATTTATAACCATTGTGGTATTATTTTCATGATAATTAAGCACTTTATACATACAGTAAACATAAATATAAAGCATAAAAATAATAAAAAACAGAAATAAGATTCAGCATTGATAATTACAGAGCAATCTAAAATAATAATAATAATAATAATATAGCATTTTTTCTCATTTTCATTATAGATTTCATTTTGCTTAAAAAAAAGGTGAAGCCTTATTTATAACCTTTGTGGCATTATTTTTATGATAATTAAGCACTTTATACATACAGTAAATGCATAAATACAAAATAATAATAATAATAATACTTTCTTTTTCTTTTTTTCTTTTGTTTTTGGGGTAAAATGAGACTTGGACACATTTTTATGTGATTTACCCATGAAGTGAATAAAACTGAAACTAAATAGAAAAGCCTTAATTTCCCACTTAAAGTTCCTTTGGTCTTGACTATGTTGGCAAGTTATTCTGTTATTATTGTGCCAGAGATCTTACTTGACATTTATAGTGTGTTATTTTAACTAGTCAATCTAGCTATATGTTTCATATTCCTTACACTGTTTAATTTTGCATATCTTTAAGCAGAATAAACAGACCTGACAATCAAACCACACTTAAATCTAATCTTTCTTCACTCAGAGCACAGACGCTGTCAGCATGCGTGTGTTTTTGCTGTCTCTTAGCTGCCCCCCTAACAAAAGCAAGAGTTGGAGAGAGAGAGAGTGTGAGAGGAGGGTGTGCAAGAGAGTGTGTGTTTTTTTAACACTCTCTCGGAATGGTGAGGAGACACGCTTGATTGCCTCTGTTGCGTTTTTACTGTTGTTTTCTCGCGTTGTCACTGCTGTGGCAGCACTTGGGTATTATGTGAGCACAGCGCCCATGGCCGAAAACACTCCTTTCCCATCCCCCAAACACCCCCAGACACCTGACTGTGAGAAAAGTCTCGACGGGTCTTACGGGTCCTCTGGCCCGCTAAGTGCTGGCCGGCCTGAAAGGCGCAGTGTCCTTGGGGTTCTCTGATCTCACTCTTTCCATTCTCTCAGTGGCTTTGTGTCTACCCGTCCACAGCAGCACAACTCGCCACCGAGAAAAAGTGAGAGAGAGCATGAAGGGAGGGGAAAAGCATGGGGCAAATTACACCCATGTCACTGAAAGCGAAAGCATTTAGGAGGAAGAAGACTGGATGTCTTTTGACTCTGATGTGTCTCTTATTTATGATGATGATGATGTGAGAGAGGGAGTGGGGTGTTAGAGCATGAGAGAAATCGCTAATTAGTTTCAGCACTTGATGAATTCCCGTTCTGCAGTATTGCATTTAAAAAAAAAAAAAAAAACAGCTCTGGAAATGCATCTTCTCTGGTTGTAGCTACAGAAGGGCCCAAAACTAAGAGACCTGATGCAGAATTTGGAACCACAGCCAACTATGAAGACAGGGCTTTAGAATATCTAGTCATATAATATAAAATATGGGTAACACTTCACAATAAGGTGTCATTTGTTAACATTAGTTAATGTATTAGCTAACATGAAGAAACAAATTCATTGTTCACAGTGCATTAACTAATGTTAACAAACTTGTAATTTACTAATAATGCATTAGTAAAATCTGAAATTAACATTAACTAAGATTAATAAATGCTGTAGAAGTATTGTTCATTCTGAGTTTGTTAACTAATGTAGTGAACTAATGTTAACCTGTGAACTAAATAACCTATATATATATATATATATATATTAATATGTTAATAATGTATTAAAAATAATTGTATTTATTTTTAATAATATTTGAACTTTTAGTGTTTTTATTTATTTTCTTTTTTTTTTTTTTTTTTTTTTTTTTTTTTGTATTTTTCTGTCTTTTCCGGCCATATGCAATTTTATTAATTAGAATTAATTATATCAGATCTAAATTATATATGTGACCCTGGACCACAAAACCAGTCCTAAGTAGCATGGGTATAATAGCCAAAAATACATTATATGGGTCAAAATTATCGATTTTATTTTTTATGCCATGTTCCATGAAGATATTTTGTAATTTCCTATCGTAAATATATCAAAACTTAATTTTTGATTAGTAATATGCATTGCTAAGAACTTCATTTGGACAACTTTAAACTTTTTTTTTTTTTTCTGCATCCTCAAATTTATTCAGCTTTCAGATGATGTATAAATCTCAATTTCAAAAAATGGAAAATTATGACTTGTTTTTGTGGTCCAGGGTCACATATAATAAATATCTTTAAATAAATAAAAAAAGAAATAAATATAACACCTTTTATATTTATTTAGCTTAAAATAATGAAATAACTATTTTAACTAAAGCAGTTGTTAAATAAATATGCCATATTCCTATATATGTATGTCTATATGCATGCCATTTAATTATTAAGCTTTTTACATAGATACAAATATTTTTTTTATTATTTTAGTTTTCAGTTTTTCATTGCGTTCTTTTGCATAACAATTTATTTTACTCTGCAAACAGGCACTTGATCTTTATAAGTTATATATGTATGTATGTCTTGTAAAAACCAAAACCTGAGACTAATGGAAACCCTTTGGAGACAATTTCCAAACATGTGCTCCCAAATTTGCGGCATTAGACTTTTAGAGCAGCCTCTGCACGTGGTGATATCATGACCACATCCTCCCGCCTCCCCGTGGGTGCGCGGCCCAGCATTGGCTAAAAGTTGGCCCCGTGTGGGCCCCTGTGGTCCAGCTCCTAGAAGCCACCGCGGCCCCGCCACACATGGTCCACAGCTGGACCACCGCACGCTGCTTTGGGAGGAGCAGCGCCCAGGAACCACTGTCATACGATAACATATCATCAAAAATGGGACTGGAAAACCATGTACGCTAATGACAAATGTCTGTTTCTCCGAAAAGACGGACGAAAAGCTATTAGTGGAGCTGTGGGGAGTGTTACATCTTTGTTCTTGCGTTTGGTTTGGAAGATAAAAATGTTTCAGGGACAGCCGAGGATGTGTTGGTGGTTTTGTCTGTTTTCTCCCCTCTGTTACTGTTTTAAAGTTGCCATGCTAACTTGTGCTCGCTCAGTTACAATGGCTCTCTGTGTATTTCTCCTGCTACAGAACCCAAATGCTGAACATGGAGGGCTTTCTGCGTAGCAGCTTTTTACTGAGGTTAGTTGCTTTAGTTTCTCTGTCGTTACCACAGGGGGTCCGGCGGGCTGAATTCATCTGTCCTTTCACAGCTCCGATATCACACCACCTAGCATTAGCCACAACCTGTGGGATGATGTGTTGTCTCCGTCTGTGTTTGTGTGTATGTCTGCAAGTTTTAACTCAAAGTGCAACTCCCTTTCTAAAGATAATCAGACTCAAAGCACCCCCCACCCCCTTTTTCTTCCACCCATCCCAGCCCCTGTCAGTCAGTGAGTGATAGACAGGTTTCACTCCCCATACTGCATGCACATGTCTGTCACCTTCCCCTCTGCCCCAACTCACTAATCGGTCAGGTCACAAATGGGGCGGCGCTTAATTTGTGAATCTCACCATTTCCTGTTCTGTGTGTCTGTGTTATAACTGCAGTCAAAACGAGTAAGGACGCCATTACCCTATCCCCTTCCTGTGATTCTAATTAAGAATTTGCGCTGTGTCTGTGTGTCACTGCACAGAGGAAGTAAATAACAGCGAGTGTGTTAGCCATTGGCTGTTCTCTGTGCAAAGCACCTTACCCACACTCGAATTGCTAGCAACCCTAATTAGCGATCTCTCATTAAAAACAGCAGCAGCAACATCTGCCTTTCAAAGCTGCTGTCAGCCAAACTTTGCTAAAGCTAATGAATCCCCTTTGATTTCTTTTTCAAAAGGTCATTTATTTGATTAAATTAATAACATTTTTTTATTCTCTTTCCAAGCTGCCAGAATACATAAAAAGAATGAATGCTATTTAGTAATTAATGCTATTTAATTTCCAGTTGTTAGTATGCATTTATTTTAATAGCTATTCATTTAAATTTTTGATTTTATTTATTTATTTATTTATTTTTTGGAAAATTCACATGCAGTAAAAGATTGTGAATGCCTGTTCATGTACCTTTTTTTTTTATTGTATATGCTGCACAGGCCAATATATTTTAAAAAATACATTTTACAATATTGTTTTAGTTCTGCTGCTTCAAAAACAAAATTTGTAATTATTTGTGAAATGTATTAGCAGTTTCTAAATTAAACTTGTTTGTTAAAGCTAACTGAGAAGGATTTGCACTAACTGAACTTGAACAAGCAGAATAAACTATCTCTGATCCCTTGCGTATCCACATGAAACGGCTGCAGGATTTGACCCGAGACAAAAGTTTTCCAGCGTGTTTGTGAGTGATCACATGCTCTTAGGACAGGCTGTGGTGAAAAAGCATGCATGCTTTATTGATTTACTCCAGTTAGATGATCTGTAAAGAAACTTCAAATTCTTTTATTGTAATAGTTTTCCGTTGTCATTCAGGCATTCATGCAGCTGATGAATTTGTTGGCAGACATGTGACCCACTTATATTGCCGTTGGCAGCAGGATCTGGTATAGCATGCTGGATTATTGTCAGCTCAATGCTTTTTATCTGCCTGCCTTCATCCTGTAATGTGCAGTATGGAGGATTGTGTTTGACTGTGGCCACCTGTTGCATGAGAATAACTAAATATCACAAGAGAGGACTAGAGGGGAGGGATGGGGTAGTAGGTTGGGAGAGGCCATAGACACCTTATCCACTTCCTGTAAAAGAACCTTTTACAAGGAAGTGTGGTGGAATAGTGCTCACTCCCTTTTAGTTCATCCTAAAGTTTGCTTTCAGATTAATTATTATTATTTTTTTAATGGAATAAATGCATGGTCTCAGTGCATTTCCTGTCTCATTAGAGTAGTGTGTGATGGTAGAGAGACATTTTGCAGTTAAACAGTAAAATAATAGAAGCTATTATCCCCCCAAATGATCAGAAATTAGTCACGATGTCCTGTTTGTTATAGCATGAAATCTGAGAATTGACTTTCTAGAAATGATTTGTGTACTGTACCAATAGTCAGAGTGAGACTCTCCCAAACAATCCATATTTAAATGCGTTTAATACAGTCATTTTGGAATTTCTGAATGAATTCAGTGCTGATATTTTATTATGAGGATTTAAATTTTATTTTTTCATTTGGAGATGAATTAAACTGTTAATTTTCATTGACGTGCGCTAATGCATAGTTACTTTTTTCTTTGATCACTTTAGAGAATTGATATCTGAAGTGGGTTACAAAACGAGCGAGGGAGGGAGAAACAGTGCGGAAAAGTGTAAGAGAGAGAGATGTCTCCAGCAGTTATAGGCTAATCCCACAGGAGAGGACCTCCTCCTCCATCTCTGCCATTATTTGATGTAATGAAAGGAGAAAGTGTGTAACAGCTAGATTGTTAATTAATTTACTCTAACAAGATGAAGATAAATGAAGCACACTGAAGGTTGACTAGGCAAAGGGGGCCCACTTAGCATTCCCTCTCCCCTCGGCCTCTGCTTGCGCGAACAAAGAGCCGTTCTCACACCAGTCAGCACATGAGGATTCAAATGACTAACTGCCTTCATCGCTCTCAAAAACTCATTTCATATTTTACTCAAACTTTCAGTCCCATATTGACCTAGATTTGAAAGAAAAAAAAAAACTCTTAAGTTTTTAATGTGCTGTGATTTAATCGGATTCCAGCACTTCTGGACTGTCGCTCATTTGCCATGCATGCTGATGATTAATTGATATTATTCTCTATGGTTAGTTATTTTGTTTATAGCTATCAGTCACTTCATTGACATGTTTGCGTTTGGCTTATGAGCCTTATTTTAGTGAGAGCTGAGTTGGAAAGTTTCAACCTGGGCTCGTGTGTTGCTTTAATGTAGTATAGAAAGGTATTTTTTTTATTGAAACTAAGATACACAGAGATAATTCTGAGTAAACACAGGCTTAGATCTTCATGGGTCTAGCGCACGGAGGCTACCTAAGCCTCCTGTGCCCAAAAGATGTTCTTCTGTGGCCCAGCCCCATTCACTATTTGAATAGCAGCGGTCTAATGCGGATTGGTGGTTATTTAAGCGGTGAGAGAAAGAGGCCCAGACACAAAAAAGCCAGACAGTTGTCTTCATCCAAACCTTTTTTTTTTCAGCGTTCTATCAAGGACCTTCTTTGCCAGACAATTCAGCATGGGCCCCGCATGGCAGAGCAGACCAATCACCGTGGCACCCATTCTCTGCTCCTTTATTTTTCAAGTCGCCAACAATAGCTTGTTGATTGTGTGGACAACACCATCACAATTACCTTCTCTGTTGTGGTGGCCGAGCGGCGTTTTAAAGTCCGCTCTTCCATAATAGAATCATTATTGTTATTCTTATAGCAGGGCCTCAGGAGAAGGAATAGCCGCTCGCGGTATGTCATTATTTTGCAAATGTTCGATTAGCTCATCATGAACTGTGCGGCAAGAATCACAGCTAATTAGACAGAGGGAGCGTTGCCGCTGGCCCCTCCGGCTCCTGAGTTAAAAGGTACCACTTGATGGGCCAATAATATAAAGAAAGGTGGTAAAAAGAGGGATTAGAGCTGTTGCCGTAGTAACTCCAGCTTCCATCTGCGAGACGAACAATGGACTTGTGTTCCTCCACCACCTTTGATTGAAAAATAGACGGGAAAGAGCTGGCGCTCTGAAAGGACAAGACCCTTTTTAACAACAAAGTGGAATTCTGGCCTAATAGGCTCTTTGGTAAAAGTTGTTTGGTAAGACCAGGGGAGGACAGCGGAGACGAGAGGTCGTCCCGTAATCCGAGGACGGCAAAGGACGGTGTCTCCGCGAACAATAGCAGTTTGTTTTGGGTGTCACGTTCGTTCGGCGCCGTCACGGGTGCGGAACCTGCAGATTGGCTCCTCTCGACACTTCTTCAAAGAAGATGGAAAGGGAGGAGCCGAGGGAAGCGATGCAGTTTAGCAAGCAGGAACAAAAGTGCTGCACGGCCAAAACCTACTTGTTCCTAACTGACTCTGAATAAACACTGACTAGATTTACGCCTAAAATCTGGAAGAAAATAACTTCTCCAATTAGAAGGAGCTGTCAGATGTTGTTTGGACGGCCTCCAGTCATTCCCATCGCTATTCCCAGTGCAGCGGTGTAGAGACGGAGAGAGGGAGGGAGGGCAGAGGAGAGAACAGGTTTCTGCACGGCTCTGTTTGTTCCTGGCACTTTGTTCGCCTGATAACCACGGCCTTAGCAGTTTTCCTGCCTGCGCTTAACTTTTTTTCTTCCTCTCTCTGTATTTTTAGAAAATGTCCAACATAAATAGGTGTGTATCCACACATAATATTATTCTGGCATTCCACATTTGTACTAGTTTATCAGACTTGACATCAGATTTTAAATGCTGTCGTGTCATATTATTATATATAGTATGGCTTATACTGAAACACAAGTGCATTCGTGATCTTGGATCACAAAACCAGTCATAAGTAGCATGGGTATATTTGTAGCAATAGCTAACAATACATTATCTTTTATGCCAAAATCATTAGGATCAGAGGTTGCGTTAGACTTCTACATTGTCCGTCATTTTGACCGTCAGGGTCGTAAAAATTCTGTCATAATCCATTATTACCCATCATTTAATTTTCATATTTTAATTAGAATAACACATTTAATTGCTTTTACTTTTGTTCACATTTTCGTTTTTAATCATGAACCTACAGGACGACAGCGCAGTGCTTAAAAACAACAAAATATGCTAGAACTGGGTAAAAAAAAATTCTCATTTTAATGAACCAATATCAATTCTTAAATCACAATCGATCTCTTGGTCTATGCTGTTTTTAGTTGATGAATGGGCAGTACTTAGCGCATCTTCCTTCCAATAAATAGCAATAGGCTAGGCTTTGTGTTATTTTTGATGTGAGTCTCAGATTTCAAATTCTGTAAATTTCCTTAGGAAATTCAAGCAATAAATACCATTTTGGCGCTCTTTAATGTGGCGTGATAGATCGTTGTAGCTTCTGTGAACTTGCCTGTTCATAATCAAACGCATAGGAAATCATTGGTGATAGTTTCGTTTTTGTTCTGTATCCTGTGCTCTGCTGCCACACTGGAGTGCACTCGCCACCAACTGGACAGGGGTGGGAATTACAGCTACAATTGACAATAGATCACCCTCAGTGTAATCTGTCAAAATGACACAAGGCCTTTTCCGTCACCAATAAAAAATTTAATTTTCTGTTAACGCGACCTCTGATTAGGATATTAAGTAAAGATCATGTTCCATTACGATATTATGTAAATTTCCTGCCGTAAATATATCAAAAGCTAAGAACTTCATTTGGACAACTTTAAAGGCAATTTTCTCAATATTTTTTGCACCCTCAGATTTTCAAATAGTTGTATCTCTGCCAAATATTATCCGTATGTTATCATATGTAAACTATACATCAATGGAAAGCTTATTTATTCAGCTTTCAGATTATGAGTAAATCTCAATTTTAAAAAATTGACACTTGTGACTGGTTTTGTGGTCCAGGGTCACATTAATACAATAAACACTAAATAAATATAAATAAATGACAAAAAATTATTACATTTTTTCAAACCGTTTGCCTGTCCTTCAAAAAACATTTGTCAAGCAGTTAAAGCGAACAAAGAGCCATTAGGGCTTTTTGTCAGGGACAATATGTTTATGATCTACAATCTCCGTCCCTCCGTGTCCCTCTTTCATTTTATATCCCCTATTAGCGGTGGAATATGTCCGCTCACATTAACCTAATTTATTGTCAGGGCCACTGTAACAGCAGCACAGGTTAATGAATTTGGCATTACTGAGTAACTGTTATTGAGGGCTGAGGAGGAGCCCGGCAGATGGGAGAGATTGTAAAGCTCTCTGCTTTGCATGACGACGGTTGAAAGAGGGATAGCAAAGGCAATGATGTGAGCACACGATGTAACCCTCCACCCACCTGCAGAACAATTGTGTGTGAACCTCTTGTTTTCTGCCTGGACGTTTCTGACTCATCAGATCATAATTTGCAAATCATGTAGCGAGTCTGACTCAGCTAAATTCTGAATGGAATTTTTAAATGATCGTCTGTAATTTGATAGAATCGGTTTGGCATGGAAAACAGCTCTTAGTTTAAGCCACCCTGAAATACAGATGTTGTATTCCCTTTTTTTCTTTTTCTGAGCACACACACACATCAAAATCAGCATAAATATAAAATAAGTATTGCATTAAAGCTTTTTTACTTAACCCAGTATTGTGCACTCATCTTGTAAAGTAGGCATACTTAAACATGAAGTTGCCTCAGATGTTCCGTTCACATCGATACTGTTTTTGGCTCACAATAATATGTTGTGACACGCCAAACGATTCATGATTGGCCATTACTTCGTCCAACACAATGAGTCTTAAGAAAACTGCCCTGTGATGACTCACTGGTCTTTGAGTTTGTCTTCCAGCCATTTCATTCTTCCCTCCCTCTCCCTCTCTCTGTCTTGCTTTTCCTCCATCAGCATCTTTTATTCCTCTCTTCTGCTTTCAAGGCACAAGTACTTCCGCTCTCTCTGCCTTGACACAGTTGTGCATGGCTCACCAACCCTTTCAATTTAGATTTCAATTATCATGTTAGTTTTGTGATTAGATTGTGTCCTCCAGGAATCAAACCTCGCTCTCTCTCTCTCTCTTCCCCTCTGCAATCAGATTGGATCTGATGAATTGCGGCTGTAATTACGGAAGTTATTGAATATGCAGATCGCTGATGACTAGCAGTGTATCTGTTCATAGTGCATTAACTCTAACTGTATCAAACGAGAGGCTTGTTCAAGACCCACTCAAGTAATGAGAGAGGGCCAGTGGATGCCATTAGCCAGAAATAATAGCACGCTTGAAAGGGGCGAACTCAATTAAGACCTATGCGGTCCTGTTATGGTGCCTTTGTTTTATTCCCTGCGCGTGTGTGTGTGCGCGCTGGAAGATGGAGTTTTACAGCTTGCTTTCTGGCCAGGTCAGCTGATGAAGCATTGTGACCAGCGGTTTTACTGTAAACACACAATGAGGTCTCTGCTGGGAGGTTATGAATTGCTCAGCGTGAGATATATTCCCCAGCTGGCTCTGAGCAGCCTTTTTAAAGGAACCACGATGCAAGTTCTGAGACTGATAGGTGGTAGTCGGATGGGGAAGGGTGCCACGGTTAGAGAGAGAGAGGGGGGGGAATTTGTAAAGTAAGTGCTTGAACATTGTTGAAGCTTTTGCCTGTCTCCAAACCTTGGCCTCTGGGTCCACTACATAATCACTCACACACACAAACACACCTCCTCTCACCCTGCGTATGTCAAGCTGCTCTCCCAACAGTTTAATAGCGAGGGTGCTACAGAGCGCTGTAATCTACACTTGACTCCTGAGCTCATAATGTGACATTCCACATTACACAGAGACTCACAGACAGACAGATGCTCACTAACTGGCCAAGAGATACTCAGTGTTTTAAAAGTGGAAGGCCCAGTGAAGTGGTAGCATTAAATTACCTAACCTGTCAGTCACAAACTTTTTCATTTTTTTTCCTTTTCCCCCTTAAGCCAAGAGCAGTTAGAGCTTGAACTACTAGTATGTTGAAGGGGTGGTTCATGAAATGACAGTTTAATATTTCATTCTAAACCTGTATGACTTGACTGTGATATTTTTAGTGAATAACAACTCCAAAAAAATTGGATCTTTTCCTCTACACTACAGTTCAAAAATTAGGGGTCATAAAAGTCTCTTATGCTCATCAAAGCTACATTTATTTTAACAAAAATACAGTAATAACAGTAATGGGAAATATTATTACAATTTAAAATAACTGATTTCTATTTTAATATAATTTAAAATGCAATTTATTCCTGTGATACAAAAGCTGAATTTTCAGCAGTCATTACTGCAGTCTTTAGTGTCACATGAAACTTAAAGGATTAGTCCATTTACAGATAATTTACTCAGCCCCTTGTCATCCAAGATGTTCATGTCTTTCTTTTTTCAGTCGTAAAGAAATTGTTTTTTGAGGAAAACATTTCCGGAATTTTCTCCATATAGTGGACTTCTATGGTGCCCATGAGTTTGAACTTCCAAAATGCAGTTTAAATGCAGCTTCAAAGGGCTCTAACCAGAGAAGAAGGGTTTTATCTAGCGAAACGATCTGTTATTTTCTTAAATAAATTAATATTTATAGGCTTTTTTATAACCACAAATGCTCGTCTTGTCTAGCTCTGCGATGGGTAAACACTGGGTCGGTACTTCTGCAGCAATGTAGAACAATTTTGAAGTTGGAGGAGAAAATGAGATGGGAGTTTTTCAACATAACTGTCTTGAATCGGATGCATGCGCATCACAGAGCTAGACAAGATGAGCATTTGTGGTTAAAAAGTGTAAAATATGAATTTATTTAAGAAAATAACTGGTTGTTTCGCTAGATAAGACCCTTCTTCCTTGGCTGGGATCATTTATAGCCCTTTGAAGCTGCATTTAAACTGCATTTTGGAAGTTCAAACTCACGGCCACCATAGAAGTCCACTGGAGAACATTCCTGAAACATTTTCCTCAAAAACATAATTTCTTAACGACTGAAGAACATCTTGGATGACAATGGGGTGAGTAAATTATCTATAATTTTTTGTTCTGTAAGTGGACTAATCCTTTAAGGAATCATTCTAATATTCTAATTTGGCACTCAAATTATTTTCTTTTATCATCAGTTCTAAAACATTTGTTCTGGGTAGGATTATTTTGTTACTACAAAGTTGAAATGAACAACATCTATTATTGTATGAGTAGTATGGATTACTTTTTGGCACTTTTTGCGCTTTTTGAAGCTTGATGGTCTATTTTGTCCTTTTAAGGTAAAAAGAAACACCTACGCTACATGATGGTGAGTAAATGATGACAGAATATTAATTTCAAGACTAATTGTCCCTTCAAAATCCTGGGCCACGAAAGCGCTAACATGTAGAAACACCCAAACACACAGCCACATGATGAACATCGACCCGAGGGTAGCAGTTGCATCTGAAAAGCAGTTACAGTGTTTTGAATACATTCTGCCTTAAGCACTACAACAATATAGTCAAATGAGCTAAAACAGTACACACAATCATACTAGAATGAGAATACAGTACCATGAATCTCATTTATTTATCATCTCCCCTGAAATGACTCCTGGTGGGAACGTTTTCTGTCACATACACACACAGAAGCACACATACACACGCTCTCGGCATGCTTAAATTGTATCTGGCTAAATGGCCCACTGTTAAATATTTACCCTAAAACTGTCTCCATTTGCTGTGGAGGTGACATCAGAACAAAACAGAAGGAGCATCTGCCGGCATTATGCTTTCATAACGCCGCATAAAACGTGTTGTTTGTCGCCTTTAAAATGCAGCACTTTTATGAATAATGCAGCTCTCGATTTCAAGAGGAAACACTTAGAAGTTGGATTCATAAAAAATAAATCCCCAAGTTGTTTTTTTCCCTCTGTGATCATAAGAGGAACAGTTAGAAAGTTAAGTGCCGCCACAGTAAATGAAACGAGCTCATCAAACACAATGCTAGATTGTTAGCCGCAGCGCTAAGGCGCTCACTCTGTTTCTTTGTAACTGCTGGATTATGGGGTCTATTTAGACTCTAATTAGTGTTCATTTCACGAGTTTCCAGCCTTAAATGTGTATTAATGTAATGACAGAGGACGTGTTTGTTTTTAGGCGTCTAAGTGGAGAGGCTTAATACAGGCTAGCTAAATTAGCACATCCATTCTGACAAGTACTCTAATAACCACTGCGGATTAACTTATGACCCTGTTTGGGAGCACAAAGCTCATGGCCACTGTTGCTCCGCTGGACCAAACTCGCTGTAGAGAGGCTTTAGCGCCTGAACTGCTGGCTGCTACCGCCTGCTTCCGTGTATATTATTAGGTTAATAGGATTTCACTTGTTTACACCAACTGTTAGCTTAACTGGAGGTCAAAGAGGTGGCTTAAACTTGTGTAATTGGCTTATTAAGCAGGCTCAAGTAGCATTGTAGTGAGGGGTTAAAACACACACACACACACACACGCAGACACAGACACAGCCGGGGTGCCACGCGACGTGCGTCGAGCACGGACTAGCTGCGTGCTCGCTGTTTTTCAGCTTCTGATAACGCATGGATTGCGAAAGATGACCTTTGTCGGTGGCTAGCTATTGTTTGCGGATTGGTTGCACACTCCGCAGGCTGTGAAAGACACATCTGCTGCCTCGCACGCAGAAACGGAGAGGGATAAAGGGGAGGGAAGACCTGCGCCACACGTCCCACACTGCCACAATACCTATCCGCTTATCAAATATTTGTCCGGCCTTCGCTACCTATTTACTTTCCCTCTGTTTGCTTTGCTTATTCAAGTCTCTCTGTGCCAGATACAATGTTACCAAAGACTAGATGCGACAGTCTCTTTTTTTTGTCCCGGGTTATTCACCTCCTCGCTGTCGGAGGGCACATGGACGTTTTCTTTTGTTTTATAGTTTGCTTTCAATTTTCTCCATCTCACAGCCTCTTTCTGAGCGAAAAACGGCATAGTGCGCTGCCGCGCTCTCGCTCATAAATACGTTAGCGTTCCGGGTTGCTCCGTGCTTCGATGACAAACAGAAGTGGTGTTAATTTGCTCACTGCTCACTCACTCTTCCCACAAACCCTTTGCTGAATAGCCCAGCTCAAATTGTGTATTTGTTTAATATGTTTTTGATTGATTCAGTGATGATGATCCATACAGTCAGTATTGAGAACACACACACATACAGGAGCACAAAAGGCCTCTTTGTGCTGCTGGCAGGCAGGGTTTGTGAATTTGGGGAGCAGGGTTGAGATTACTCGATTATTTCATACAGGGGCCCAGGCGAGTCACAGAGCCCGGTCCCCGCCGCACGGAGCGGGATGGCTGTGGCGACGGCGAACCACAACAGAGGCCGAGCCGAACCCAAAAGCGATGGACAGCAGCCAGAGACAGATACACACCAGCCCTGTCACACACTTGCGGTTTTTTAAAAGAAAGCAATTTAGTTAATGATTTCATTCTGAAAGCCTGTCATGATGCATGCGTCTGCCCCTGCCAGGAAAAGGAGAGCAGGGCGGAAAGAAGGAAAGAAAGAAAGAGAGACGAAGGTGTTAGTCAACATGACTACACTTAAGTTCTAAATGCTTGCGGCTGCTGTGCGGATCGTGTAACCGAATGGAGCAGACCATCGTACTGCTACTTACAACTGGCTGAGGAAGCCCATCACCGACCGGAGAGAGAGTGTTTTTTTTTTTTAAGCGAGACTCCAGTCAGATATTTTTCCAGCTTGTTGAGAACATTTTTAAGACACTACTGTGCTGTTTTATCTGAAACGGGAGCATGCGAGTTGGTCAGACACACGGTTTAATAGCAGACGGGTGAGACATTTTCTGTATCAGTCAGCGGCTAATCCAGTAATGTGCCTGCTTTCTGGCCTGGGTACAAATCTACTGCACATTTTTCTGTTCAACCATGCTTGTCAGCTCCTGGTTTTATTAGGCCGTGGTTCAGCGTGTTTCGTATTCACTTTACCGCTTTTTCCCTGTGCTGCTCCGTCTTAGCATTGCTAAAACATCAACCCTTCATGTACTCTCTGACTCAGATTTTCGTGGCAATTACACAGATCGATGGACGGACTCTCCCTCTCACCCTCTCTCATTCTCTGTCTCTCTCTCCCACTTTCTTTTTTTTTGTATCAGCTGTCAGTCATGTGGGGAACTTCTAACCACCTCCTGACAGACATGAGTGCCAGCCGTTCGTTTAGCAGGGGTTTTTATTCAGCCGCCTTCGTCCGACCTGTCACCACGGCCACACACTGTTGCCCATGCCTTCCGTTGAACAGGGGCGAATGAATTAGTTTCAGAGGTTTAAATCGGCAATCAATGTCACTTGGCCCAACATAATAAGGCTTAATCGTAGATCTTCGAGATGTGTCCTGGCTGACCCTCGCGATTCGTCAGGCATCTTTACATGGCCTCATCTGGGTGGAGCGAACGTACTGCCCCTATTTTGATTTTCCAAATGACGTGTCGCATGAATTGTGGCCTTTTTGGCATCCCCTCCCGGTACTCCCTGATCCTGTCTTCCTGTCCTCCTTTGCATGTGTAACGTCAGGGGAAAATAATACATTTCATAATTTGGTTTATAAAAAAATATGAAAATGAGGAGAGAGAACACTGTAAGGAGGACACAGAAAGCATAAGAAAAGAGTAGTTTAGGTTATGAAAATAAAATAAAATAAAATATTATTAAACAAAATAAAATAAAATAGGGCTGTCAGTTTAATGCGTTTACTTAATTAATTAATAAATAAAAAATGCGATTAAAATATTTTAGCGCAGTTAACGCACTGGCCCCGCCCCCATGACCTGTATGTCATCTTATATTTCATATAGTTGACTGTTGACAAATATGATGCTGGGCAACAACTCCACAAATGCCGTTATGTCCTAAAATTCAAGATACTGGTGCAAATGCCCCTGTATTTCTTTTGTCTCATATTTATATATCACATATCACACAATATTAGACGGGCAGCAAGAGCAATATGACACGAGTGGTGATTTTGTCCCGATCTGTCACAACAGTTTTGTAAATAAAGAAGTTGATGTTGTTAAATGTTTAAACACAATATTATGTGTTTTGCTCAGTTTTGAAGAGAACATATTAGCCTACCTTTAAAGCCATAGAAGAGTTGTTGCACGTCTCTGAGCAACACAGCGGTGTTTAGTTTCTGAATGAATCCGCATTTTGAACGAATCGTGTGAATCAATGATTCAAAAGTCCATTCATAAAGAGAGCCATTTACTACTTTCCCGAATGAATCAGCTGTTTGAATGAATCAAATGAATAAATGAATGACTCAGAGAGACATTACCGCCACCTGCTGGCAGGTTTATTTACTTTCTTACTTAAGAGTATCATAAAAAAATAAGAACATGAAAGAAGGTATTTTAAAGACTGATGATAACAAAACTGTTTTGGTTACCAATCTCAAAAATAGCTTTAAATAATCTCTTGTGGGTATTTTCACAGTCAAATTTATTTTGTGATTAAATATTTTTTTATACCCCAAAACTAAAATAAAATGAAATAAAATAAAATACGTTTTTTAGAATAAACTTTCAGAAAAATTAGGGATGGGACTTGCAAATTGTTGTCTACCCAATAAAAGCATCCTGAATAGTGTAGTGTTGAAGGTATTTCCTTGATTTTCTTCCTCCACAGAAATCCCATTTATGAGATGAGAATGAAAGGGAACAAAACAGCTTTTCTTTTCATTAGACGCTGCAAATTTTCCAATTTGGTTGACTAGCGACTGCCGCAAAAAAAAAAAGAAAAAAAAAAAAAAAGCTTCCTATTTTTGGAAAAGAAAGGAATTAGGGGGACAGTGGCTGGAGAAAGCAGGGCACTGTGCGCCGGCATTCCAGATGTCCAAACGACAGTTGTACCAGCCCAAGTTTTTCTGGGCACCGGGTGCCAATGATGACCTCATGAGCTCCAGGCTGAAGACTGTAGGCATACAGTTCTCGCTGACACAGGCTTGAATAGCCCTCAGCCTTTCATGCGTCCATTCATTCTCTCCAGTCCTCTGGCGGCAAAATTACTCCCTCATAATTAGCCATTGTCCCCGTTTTTGGCCAGTCTGAAAAAAGTTTTTTGGCTAGTCACTTTTGTGTCTCCTTCACCCCCCATTTTTAACCTTTTCCCTGTCTATATTACCCTCCATCTTGTCTAATATGTATATTGTGAAACTGAGCAACATACACCCCTCTGTCTATCTTTAGCATTCTCACTTCATTCTGTCTTCTGTCCTCGTCACAGTGGACTGTGGGAGATTTTACACTCGATTTGTTGACTCCTTTGCTATAAAGTCAGCCGCTCTGAAGAAAAGTATCTTTATAAATGACAGAGAGGACCTGTCCCTGAATGGTGCTTTGTTTACTGTTTTTCCAAAAAGGGGCCCCCACTATATTTCATCTGTCAGAGTTGCTTTTCTTTCCTCCAACAATGCTTGATTGTTTCCTCAAAAAAAAACGGGAGGGACAGAGAGAGTAAGGGAGAGAGGAAAAGAGAGAGAGAGACAGAAAGAAACAGAAAGTACAAAAAAAAAATCCAGGTTCCACAGACAGGAGAATTCTGTATTATATTTTCCTGCCAAATTCCGATCTCTGTTTTCCTTCCCCTGCGCTCACAAAGGGCTCATAACTTACTGTCAACTGTGAGGGAAACCACAAAGCTCCACTGTTGCTCAGCAAATAGGCTGTGTTGCTTGATGGCTTCACTGGCTGTAAAGTTTGCTTAACTGCAGCACTGACACCAGGCACTTTGGGAACGGTCGCCCCGTAAGGCCCCGAGCGAGGGACGGAGAGAGCCGGCGAGCTGCTTTTCTTGTGTCTCAGAATCGTCTCCGGCCGTACTGGGACTGAAAGAGACACGCGTGCGAGGGAGACGCTCGGTGTGTGTGTGAGCGGAGGAGCTTAACAGCTGCTCTGCCGGTGGCTCCGTTCATGTGTGTGAGCGTGCTTCGTTCAGCGTGGCGTCGGATGTGTTCTGACAAGACGTGCCGTGGCTGGGATCGAACGGCCTGTCTGTGCTCGAGTGTTTTTGTGTGTGTTTGTGTGTATCAGAATTTAAGGAAGTGTTATGCCATCCAGCTCTGAAGTGGTGTGTGAAGAACAGAGAAGGACAGGAGCGGCCAAACAGGCTGAGGGGGACAGTATGTGAGTGTACACACCTGATACACACTCATTCACACACATATCTCACATTCACAGTGAGGACAGTGACAGGGTGTTTGAGCTACGATTTTTTTTTTCACAGTTCTCTTAGTTTTCTTTGCATAATCCTTACCCAGGCTTTGCCTGATGTCTAGAATGCACTTTTAGAAAATACTGACCTGGTGTTCTTGTAAATTGACTGTGTGTTGTATTTAAAGTGTTGGATATGGAGCGGAGCAACAGTGGAAAGTAATGTGTGGAACGGTTGTGAGGTTAACATTTATGGACTACAATTTAAACAGTTTTGATGGCTTTTAAAAGTGAAGGTTTTTCTCAGGATGTTTAGAGGTGTCTTAGTATCACTATCTATGTGTGCCACAATCATTAAATTATATTTTATTCTCATTTATTTCTTCTACTCCTCCTTCTAAAAATATTTATTTATTTTTACTTTTTACACACATTTAGTATTTAATAGTAGTATTTAATTTTATTAATTTATTTATTTGCTTGCTTGTTTGATGGATTTTCAAAATGTATTTCTCAGACCATTAGAAGTGCCTTAGTAATACTATCTGTAAGTGTGCTATACTCCTGTTCATTATTTCTTCAATAATAATAATAATTATTATTATTGTTATTATTATTATATTTCTGTTAGTATTATTTATATTTATAATGATTTTTTATTTAATTATTTGTTAAATAAATTCTATGTTTTTTAATGAAGTAATAATTTTATTTCTTTTATTTATTTGCTTACAAATAAATGACTAACTGGCATAAAAAAGATATCAATATAGATTGTTTTCTGTTGATATTACAACTTCTAGTTCAAAGCCCTAGTTCTGAGAGACAGCGTTCTTTCCTTCTGTCTCAGGTGATTGTTCATGGATGGGTAGACTGCTCAGGTACAATGGAAGGTGATAATTTGAAGGTGCTAAACAGCTACAGCAGGGATGATAATTTTCCAGCCCAGGTTTCACAGGTGACAGAGGGTTGATTATAGGAGGTGAAGACCTTGAGAGTCTGTGCCGTCACCTGTGTGAATTGCTGTCGGAGAGACGCTCACACAAAGACACTTATGCAAACTCTTGCCACTGTATGTCTCACACTCCTGTTGTCACTCTCTGTGGGACGCCAGTCTGTGTGTGTAATTCTTGACAGAAGTCTCTACAGTCATGTTTAGTAATAACGAGTGAGAGTATTATATTCATTTTATGTTTAACAGTGCGCTGTTGTTTGAAAATAAGTAGCAGTAACTATACATTGCGTAACTGAACGCTCACCAGCAGCTGCTGTTGTTCAAAAATGCCGAGCCTAAACCATCAGTATTCAGAAATGATTTTGTCAGGGTGTATTTACCGTTTTGAATAGCGGTTTTATTTTTTTACTTGTTTTGTTAGTGTTTGTGTTGCATATGTGACCCTGGACCACAAAACCTTAAGGGTCAGTTTTGATTTTGATTTTGATTTTGATAAAAATTGAGATTTATTCATAATCTGAAAACTGAATAATTACGCTTTACATTGATGTATGGTTTGGACAATATTTGGCTGAGATACAACTATTTGAAAATCTGTTATCTGAGGGTGCAAAAAAAATACAAATCACCTTTGTAAGTTTTGATATATGTACGGTAGAAAACTTACAAAATATCTTGTCTTGGAACATGATCTTTACTTAATATCCTAATGATTTTTGGCATAAAAGAACATACATTGTATTGTTTGCTATTGCTACAAATATACCTGTGCTGCTTATGACTGATTTTGTGGTTCATGGTTACATATTTGCCACAGAAATACTACACAATACACAGTTGCTTGTTTCTTTTGTATGTTTTACAGATTTCCTTTCAGACACAAGTGCTTCCTGTTACACTTTGAATAACTGCATTGGAGTGTCCTGTTTCAGATTTATGATTAGCCCTTTAAACTGTCATTTGAAAAGTTTTTAATAGCATTGCTACAACTTTCTCCATCCTACTTTTACGTTCCTTATTAGCCTGTATTTTGAAAGTGCGTGCGTATGCTCAAGCATGTGTATGTTGATACACATGTGCGCTCGGTCGTGCGAACGTGCGTGTGTGTGTCTGTGTGTGCCGTTACCCGTGGAAACTTGAAGCCCTGTCATAAAGCAGCTTTTGCCATTTTTCTGCTCACCCATCGTTAGCCCATTGAACAATGGCCCTCTTGTTTTACCCTCTTTTATTTGATTATTTCTCTTCATATAGGTCTGGGTGGTGGTGCCGGAGCAAAAAAGCGGCCTTCTAATATTTCCTTTCAGGAGTGGCTGGTGATTTAGGGGGTCTGCGAAGGCCTGTGGTTTTGAGGGGGTGTGGGGTGACCGAGGGGAAGGGAGCAACAGTGACACCGTAGCTCAAGAGTTACTTATCGCCATTGTCTATAAAAGGGCAACAGAAAGACACGGCAGAGACAGAGGAGCGGGGGGCTTCTAACGATTGAGCGGGGCGAAAGCGGATATCCCAAGACACATGGCCCCCAGTCATGAGACCCCCTGAGGAACACCAGCGCGGGGTGTCTTCTAATGCCACTAACCAATTAAACAGAGGTCAGTGCGTGATGAAACGTTAGCAGTGGCAACAATTCATGAGTCGAAGCATTCCAGGCTACATGAGAACTCATGCCGAGAACTTAACTCCTAATCCTCATAAACGTATCGCAATATTGTCAGCTATATATGGGGCCTTTCTCTCTCCCTCGGCCTGCCAAAAGACAAGCTGTGCTGCCCTACACTTATTGATTGGTTTGGTTTGTTAGCCGTCCATTGTTATTGTGTAATCAGGCCTGAGCGGGAGAGGGCTGACAGGAATTCATATGAGGCCGCTCTGGCTTAGCTGATATATTCTCTGCTTAATATGCACAAAGGCCAACGGATCGGACTTATTTACTGGAGAAACAGATTGAATTATTAATAAGAATAAAGGGAAGCGCTGCGGTGGCTCGGCCGACTGTTCCGTGAGTGTAAAGCAGCGTTTAATTCGATGAAATACGACGGCGTCAAGGCTATTTCCCCTCCTCCGTCAAACGCCACGTACTGTAGAAGTGAAGCGGCTTTTTGTTTTATGGCTCGTAGGGAAGAATTAAACGATTTTGAAGTGTGCTTAAAGGAAAAATCCATCTCGAAATCGGGCCTTTATTCCAGCTAAACGGCAGCCACATTGTTCCATTCTCAGCCGTGGGTGCAGATTAGCCGGGTGGATGTGAGTGGGGTGCTGTTATGGTTGGGAGGGATCGGGGGCAAAACTCATGAACCAAGCACTCATGGGCTGAGCTGCCCTCCCAGCTCTCCTAATGAATTATTAACTCCAACTGACAAATACTGTTACGGGGCCCTGGCTCAGATCTGTTGCGTTTTCGAGTAAAATTGCTGTAGACACATGTTACGGGAGGATGGAGTCAGCCTCTCTCTCTCTCTTTCTCTCTCGCTATCATGCCTCAGCAGTTTGACTGATGGCTGGAGACTGGAGGGGAAGGCCTGAGAGACTGAATATTTTAGAGGTAAAATAATACCACTTGATTTACTGTGTAATACAAAAGAAGTGCTTTGTTTCGCTCGTGAAGGTGGGGGTTGTTGCGCTGGAAGCTCCGGCTCTTTGGATCCATGAATAAAAAATAGAAGCAGAATCACTCTGTCTTTCGTAAGCACTCGCCCCTTCCGCGTGCGCCACTGAACTTTGCTCTTAAATTTGATTTTCAATTAACGCTCTACAATTTGAGAGATCACTTTCTGTTTGATATAATTACAGGAAACAATTTATTGGCTGATTAAAATTGAGGCCTCGGTCTCGCTAAAGAAAATAGGGGCGCGGAGCGGTCTGGGTCTCCGGTGCCTTCCTCTGCGCTAACTAACAGACTTAGCTTGTTTGCACAGCTGCGGTATCCCGCTTGATTAACTTCCATTGACTTCCATTGTCCACTTCTGTTGGCTGCCGCAGAGCTCATCTAAGACTTTGCGGATGTGTTTGTGTTATTTCTGTAAGCATAACAAAATTCTTAATAGGAGACAATAGCAGCTCGAGTCGTTTTAGTTTTTCGAAAGCTCACTTACTGAACTGCATTAAACAATTCATATTGAAAGTGTGAGGCTTAAGTGCTCAGCCATGTGTGCAAATTGATGGCACGTCTTCAAATGAAGTAGTCATACTTTAAAGGGCCTGAGAGCAATTGGGCCTGACAGCCCGTTGCAACCCACACATCCCTCATGCGCCGAAGTGCACGGCCGCCGCACGCACGTGAACAGATTAACTCACAGTTTGGTGTTAAAATAATCTCTCCCGGTGTCAAATTTGTTTTCGTCCCACGATGAGCCACATGCTGAAAAACTTGGCAGGGCTGGGAGATGGAGTTCTGGAGGCACCTTGGGCTGCCTTCATTACCCATCCTGCCTCTCTCTCATCTCCCCTCAGTCTCAGTGGGCAGTGGAAGGACATTAGCTCACCTGCAGCCTGTGACCTAGAACGCCCATGCCCTTTGTCCAAGCTAATGTGGCTAGCGGCGGCGTTTTGGCCGTCTCTGCCGAGCCTCTCATAGATTCTGGACGTTTCAGCCTCAAAACAATGAGTCTGCAACCCTGTGGTCAGCAGACGGTCACGTATATGTCATTGTTCATGATGTTATGAGCACTGGCTGTCTAGTGTAAATTACTGTCTCAGAGCAGGCAATTTAAAGGCCGGTAGGAAAGTTGTGTCTTGGCTGATTTTCAACTCACAATATCAGTTGCTGCCTTTTGATTAAGTATTTAAAGCTTAATTCGATTAGCAAGTTAAGTTTATCCTTAGCAGTAGTTGTAGAATAATTTCATGAATTGTTATAAAATCACAAGTGAATTGTTGATTTATTTTATTTTATTATTTTATTTCATTTGGTTTATTATTTTATTTGAATTAATTTTGGTTTTATTTGGTTTATTTTATTTTATTCTATTTTAATTTTTTTTATCTTATTTTAGTTTATTTCATCCAATGTTTATTTTATCTTGGTTTTATTATTTTATTTCATATTTTATTTTATTTTGGTTTTATTTGTTTTTTTATTTTATTTAATTATTTTATTTTTATTCTATTTTATTTGGGTTGTATTTGGTTTATTTAATTTAATTATTTTATTTTATTCTATTTTTGTTTTATTTGGTTTATTTTATTTTATTATTTTATTCTATTTTTACTTTATTTTGGTTTTATTTGTTTTTTTTTATTTTATTTTGCTTTTATTTGCTTTATTTAATTTAATTTAATTTTTTATTTTATTGTATTGTATTCTCTTTTTATTTTGTTTTGTTTTTATTTGTTTTTTATTTTTATTTTATTTTATTTTATTTTGTTTTTATTTGGTTTATTATTTTATTTTATTTTATTATTTTATTTTTGGTGTTATTTGGTTTTATTTGGTTTAGTTTATTTCATTTAGTTTATTTCATTTTTTTTTCCCTAGAGAAACACTCTAGCACTAAAAATTTGAGCTTGCTGGCGCAGATAAAAGAAGCTTGGTTGAGTTTTACGATATATGACATGATGACTGTTGTTTGAAACAAATGAATTTACCAACCCTATTTTATGATTTGGAAATTCAGTATAAATCTTTGCAAAGTTACGTCCCATCTGTCACAGCAGCCTACTCGAATTAATCCTTATGTATAATTGCAAAAGCAGAAAAGCACAATCACAACCAAACTAAGGAAAATGGCACATTTATAGACTCAGTATGAATGTAATGATCAAAATCCCGTTAAGTGTCAGCGTCTCAGCGTCACCGCTCTTTTTGTGGTTGGTGGCAGGGTTAGCGCTTTAATGAGAGCGTGTTATATGGTATGGTAACCCTCTTAGCGCGGTAATCAGGCGCGGGGCGGGGGGATCGGGCCTGCCTCAGGCAGCTCTCCAGCCGTAGCTCAGCACGTCCATTTACATTAAACAAAGGATTAAGAGGGACCCCAGTGCACGCAGTTTCTCCCACACCGAGCTCAGAGCCATTGATAGGATCTCCCCAGCTCTGATACCGGTCCAATCGTGGGGTTAGATGTGGTGCGGAAGCTCAGAACTGCAGCCAAGTTCATATATATGTGATGCGAGGGCACTCATACAGAATGAAAGCCCAGCTCCAGCATTTCCTGTCTGACATATTCAAGACTGTTCATTCGGAATGAAGTTGTTCCATTGGAATGTTTTGTGACAAACGTGTTTCCTCTTCTCCTCTCTCAGCAGAATCATGTCTTCCAAGCAAGCCACCTCTCCATTCGCCTCGACCCCTGACGGAGGCGAGGATGGAGTGAATCAGGAGCGCATGTCCTGGGAGAAAGAGGAGAACACGGAGTCACTAGTTGCCCCTCAGCTGCCCCTGCACAATCTGCTCCACAACAAACCTCCCCCGGAGGAGCTCCAGCCAATCAGCAGCAGCGTGCCGCCCGAATCCGACTGGGACAGCCTGATGTCGGCCCAGCAGCGCATGGTGAGTGCTACTGCCAGCATTTCATAGCTCATTTACGTGTGCTAACACAGGCTATGGGTGTTTTTAACTTTCTAATGAGGTGTAGATGAAAGATTGCATTATTAAAGATATTTGGCAGGATTGAAAGAGTGAGAACCGTCTGGTCGAGATGATTTGTCTAGAACACTACGGATATTTTCCATTTGTGACACAATCTTACGACATTAACACAACATGGTGTAAACCTCCTGACTTATCCCACATCTATTCTCTCAAAACAAACACACACACACTCCTGCAGAGAGGAATCCTCAACCCAAGGACACAGCTAGAACAGAGCAGGCCTCTCTGGAAAACTTTTGAATGAAGACTTAAGACTTTGCGATTTGCCAAGGACTCAGCTTTGAAGTTTAAGTCCCCCACAAGTGCCTGGAGATCCCTCACACTGTAAAAGTGCAGGAGAACAACGTATTGAATTGCATTTCACGTCAGAGCGATTTTATGAATCTATAAATAAAGGGACAATGAGAAAGCGGGACTGGGAGTGGGAATTCGAGGGAGTTGAGGGAGCCGCCCCCCTCCTCCGTGGTGGTCTCTCTAGACCGTGAGGCATAGAGCCCAGACGGGAGACTGACAGCCACTTATTGTTCGATGCTTGTAAAAGGGAATTCTCCATAAACCCTCCCTCTGCTGCTGCTGCTGCTGGCCCAGAGCTAGGTGACTCCGACTAGCCCCTGAGGTCTGGACTCCCCTGGCCCGGCAGCATCCGGACGCCAAAACCCACTTTAATTAGCCTAAAAATTCTGCTGTCATAAGAGGCTTTTTGCCTTTTCTTTATCTAAATTGCAAGGAGTTTGCATTCCACTGGTGACACCATGTGACACTAAATATATGTGAGGGACAGCAGGATGCACTTTTGCACCCAAGGGACAGATGCACAAATTGGATTTCTTTAAAATCTCAAATATTTCTCCAAGACAGCAATCAGATTAAATGGAGGTCAAATGGAGAATTTTTCTCCACTACTGTAATTTAGAAGACATCTTCACAGTGTCTTTATTTGTTCTCAGATGTGCACGGATATCAAAAGTCAAAAGATTTCAGTATGAACTTTGAACATTTCTGATCAAATTCAGTCTGATTCTATGTTTTCTCAGACCAAACTATCTGATGCCTCTTCTTTGTCTGTTTTTATTCCTCTAATGGAAAGTTGTAAATGTAATCATTATTAATCTAATATAACATTATACAATAAAAGTCTTCACAAGTAAATGCAGAAGGCTTTAGCACTGCTCAGGTGGTGCTGATTTCTAAATTGGATTACAGAGAGCTTTTGTGATTGGTGTAATTAGAAAGGCGTTTCAAAGAATTGTTACCGCTCTGCTGTGGTTGGATATGCGGGAGATGATCTCTCGGTTTCCTCTTGATATAATGAGGGAAAGCATATGAAAAGTTAATTGTGCTCATTTGATGTTCAAGAGCAGCTGCTTGTGTTTGATTTGCAGTGAGCGATGCATTCGCGCACGCTTGTCTTCACAGGAGCAGGACATCCTGTTGTTGAGTGAGGGTTTTCACTTCAGTGGAGTTGTAGTTTGCTTTAACTCTCAGCTGATGAATACTTCACTTTACTTTGGATAAAATTGACTGTAAATGTAATGTGAAGTATGTGCAAACTCTTAGTGTATTGAGTCATGCATTACGATCTGGTATGTCAATATAAATGTAGAGACCATGAAATAAAATGTGTATTGAGTGTATAATAGAGTGATAATGGTCTCTGCTGTTGGTGTTCCAGGTAATCTCAGTGATGCCTGTCTAAAAGCATTATGATATTTGTGTGCCCAGCAGAAAATCTTATTGCTCAGTTATTTTTAAGATCAGGAGACTTAATGAATTTGCCAGTTATGTTTAATTTAGATATCAGTTTGTTTTAGATGTTACTATGGGGGGCAATTTCTGCCTCAGAAAAACTCTGACTTTATATCTCACAATATGACTTCAAACGTTTGGGGTTAGTAAGGTTTTTTAATGTTTTTTTCTGTGTTATTACTATGTTAATACAATTTCAACAAATAACTTTTTTCTGTTTAAAAATATTTTTTAATTAACTTTATTTCTGTCATTGCAAGCTGAATTTTAAGCAGCCGTTAATAAGTATTTAGTGTCACATGACCTTTCAGAAATAATACAGAATTTTTAAAAATAGAAATCTTTTCAAATCATCTTTCCTGTCACTTTAATCCATCCTTGCTGAAAAAAAAAAAAATCTTATAAATTCCTATAAAAAAAAGAAAAAAGTTAGGAAGAATTTGACAAATTGTGGTCATTGAAGAATTTGATTGAATTACAGCTGCAAAACGATTAGTCATGATTAATCAATTCAAAATAAAACTTTATGTTTACATATGTGTGTGTACTGTCTATATTTAAATACGCACACAGACATGTGTATATATTAAGGAAAAATGTTAGATTTTTATGTAAAATATCTATATGTAATATATATTGTATACAAGTATTTACATACAAATACATATGATACATACAAATATTTTTAAATATATAGTAGGGGTGTCAAATGATTAATCGCATACAAAATAGAAGTTTGCCTACTAAATGTGTGTGCGCTATGTGTGTATTATTATGTATATAAAAATGCACACAAGTTACTGTATATATTTCTAAGAAATATGTTATGTACAAGATATTTTTTTATTTGTATATATTATAAATTATATAAAAAATTCAAACAAATTCATATACTTGTAAATATTTCTTAAATATATACATGAATGTGTTTGTAATTATATATACATAATAATTCCACAGTAGACACACATATATTAGGCAAACTCAAACGTTTAGTTTGTATGCGATTAATCACGATTAATTATTTGACAGCCCTAATATATAGATATATGTGTGTGTTTTTTATATATATACGTAATAAATATACACAGTACACACACATATGGTATGTAAACAAACTTTTATTTTAAATCGATTAATCGCAACTAATCGTTTTGCAGCTTTAGATAGAATATGTTTGGGTGCATATTAATGTCTCTGACTTTGGCAGACTTTAAAAACTTAAGTCTTCTTTTACTTTAGTTGTACAAAACAATTGAGAGATTCAAGGATCTTGTCTGTAAATTTGACATCCTGCTTATGTTAGCAGAACCTCCAGTCTCTGCCAGCTGATTTGTGGGATCTCATTCCATGTGTGGCTGCCACATAATCACACTGCCCTAATGCCCGTCTGTGCCCTGCTCTCCAAAACATACACCTGCCAGTTTTTCCTCTCACTGATGGAGCAATCCTATGCCAAACCCTTCTCTGTCAGGACTCCCTCTCCACTCACTAATGTGCTTTTGCACTTTATTTTTACAATCACTCAGTAGTGTTGTAGAGTTACTGGGCTCTGTGTAGGATCAGACAAACAGATCGCTTCTCCCTTTCGTTCTGTTTTCCCTCTCTGTGTACTCGCTCGGGGAACACTGAACTATCAGCTGCAGACAGAAGCCCAGTTAACCACTAAACCACACACAGGTGGGACCGCAAAACAACAGCAGCTTGAGACAGGGGCCAGATTTACGATGGCCTGGAGGGTTCCGCGAAGAACAGCCACCCGCTCGAGAACCAACAAATTACACCGCGCTCGAGCTCGGCTCAAACACGCACTCGTAACCTTTGCAAAGCAATTACAGCGATGACAATTGTAAAGAGAAAAGAGTTGTTAAACACCATTTATCTGCTCTGTAATCATGTATCCTAAACTCACTTTCTCTAATACAAATGGTATGTCTTTAGCGCTTTATTTTCGATTTTTAAAACAGTTTTTAAATGTGATTAAATTGCTCATACTCTGACAGTTTAATGTCTGTTTTAACATAAAGTAAAACTCCTTTGTGTTCTCCTGCAGGAATCGGACAGCAATAAAGTATGTTCCTTATACTCCTTCCGGAATAACTCTACCTCTCCACACAAGCCAGAGGAGGGGGCCAGGGAGCGCGGCGACCTGCTGAGCAGTTCAGCCTTCGGAACGCCAGAGCGCCGCAAAGGAAGCCTGGCCGATGTGGTGGACACACTGAAACAGAAGAAACTAGAGGAGATGACAAAGACAGAGCAAGACGGTATGGAAGGTTTCAGCATGTTTGTGTGTGTCCAGATATAGGAATTTATGTGTATGTGAGCAAACGTTCTTTTCCTCTTAGCGAGAAGCGTTTGTTGGCGTGCATCGATCTCCTCAGTCGCTCTGTTTTCCTCGTTCGCCGTCTCTGCTTCTGTATAACTCTGTATTCTTTCTCATTCGCCATAATCCATCTCTTTTCTCCCGCCGTACGCACGCACACACATGCAGTCTTTTAACCTGGGAGGACTGACGTGGCTATGTTTTCCAGTTTGTTCTGAACTGAGTCCAGTGTGACAAAGAGTGGGTGGCACTACCCCTCAGCTTAAGTGTGGTCTCCGGGCGATGCCAAACCAAACTCTCAGACCATAAAACACACGCCACGACCTGACGCCAGGAACATTACCTTTTTATTCTTCAGTACAGACGACAGCATTCATGCCGCAAAATTCATCTACAGACCAACTCAAATAGCTCCAAGAAGACTTTTTTCCTCCATGTGTTTAGGGCCCAGAAGTATCCAAGGATTTGGCAATTAAATTTCAGTGATATAAAATGATATGAAATACATATGTATAGCGTTAGAATTTTGTTATATGAAGGATTTATGCTTTTGGGCACATTAAAGCTGTGCTTCTACAGCAAGCTGCTTCGTGAAAGTACTGTAAAACTCCAGTCCTGTGGCTGAAAGGAGAATGTAGTTAATTGATAAAATTTCTTATTTTGTTTTATTTATTTGTAAATAATTTTAATGAATAGTTTGACGCAGATCATGCCGCAGTGGAGCGAGTCCTCTGGGAGAACGACCGAAAAGCAAATACTGGAAAGAGTTGCTGAAACCGTTCCTCTCCTCGTAATTAGTGTAAAGCAGAAACCTATACAATCAAATATTACACACACACACACTCTCACACACACTCACACTTAGACAGTATTGCTCCTTGGGGAGATACTAGTCTCATTTAAGCATCTGGGGAGCTCTTAGCCCGAACACTTGATCAGAGGAATAAATTAGGCCATAATTCAGTTAAAAGTATTTTTCCTCACATAGTTTTTTTTTTTCCCTCTCTCTCTCTTCCGTTCTGTGAAGGTCTTCATATTAATTTAATCGTATTTGTTTATGGTCGGTTTCATTATCGCCAAGGGTTAGAGAAATATTTTGAATAAGAAAATAGGACAAATTAAATAAATCTGAGTGAGGGGCTGTCAGTCATGAATATTTTCATATTCATAATTGATATAGAAAATCATGACAGGCCATCCATTATCATAAAGGAGCTTCATTTTGTGGGGCGGTGCGATGAAATAATTTAACAGCAATCTAAATTTCTGTGAACTGATTTAAGATTTTTTTTCTCTAAAAATATTTCCACCTATAATTTGCCTGTCTGTCAATTAAGCTGCTGTATTAAACAAAATGCAGTTTTGGAAATACCACTTAAAGTGGCTTGCATTTAACTGAAAAAAATAAAATAAATCAAAAATCATCTTTTGATGGTTTTTTTTCCTCCCTCTTTTTTTCTCACCTCTCAAGTTTAATGGTAAGCAAAGATAGTGTGAAGGGCTTATGTCCTCCTAAGTTCCTCCTGTTGTTTCTAGTAGGGTGTTTTTTAAGATGTGCTCTCAGCCCTCTGTGTATTAGGGTGCTATGCTAATGAGCCCCAGCTGGTATGGCCGGTTGCTGCAGTAATTTAAATGGTCAAGTGCAGCTCGTAATCCTGAAGGCCCGTATGTTTAGTGCAGACAGGAGAGGGTGCTTCACTTCTAGTGTACAGCTGTGTTAATCTGCCCTTAATAATGGAGACAGAGCCGACCTCATGCCTCCACGCCTCACGCCACAATCTCCCCCGTTGCACAGAAATTAGTTCCTGAGCTCGAGAGAGACGAGAGGCATGCAGAGTTCAATACGTTAGCGGTAAGATGCTGGAATGGAGCGGTTCTGCGTCCTTGAGGACGTCTCAGTTTGGTACAGCTGTAAGGGGAATCTTCAAGCCCGCAGTACCTCAAATGTCAGGATTAACCCCTTGCGTGACTCCGAAAGCAATTGAGAGAGCCATGTGTTGTCTTAACGACAAAGCACGTCGTTATGTTGTGAGAAGCAAAGAATGGATGAGCTAAAAATATCGCTCTTATTAAGGGAACAACTGTAACCTTTCATAGCTTGCTCAGCTAACTGGCTTAAAGGAGAAGTTCGCTTCCAGAACGTTTGAGGTAAAAAAGTATATACATTTTTATTTTTTTTAGAAAATGACATATTGTTTCACTAGAAAAGACCCTTATTACTCGGCTGGAATCATAAACTGCATTTTGGACGTTCAAGCTTGCGGGCACCATTGAAGTCCACTACATGGAGACAATTCCTGAAATGTTTTCTTTAAAAAAACATAATTTCTTTATGACTGAAGAAAGAAAGGCATGAACATCTTGGATGGGTAAAACAGTGTCTTTTGATTTCAGTCGAGTAGCCATATATTTGGACATGCTTGAAAGGATGCATTCATATAGGAGCACACTGTATTTCATACACACACTTAATTGAATGTGCACCAGGGCCCTAAGAGTCAACCGCTCTCAAATTCAATCAGACCTATTAGAACCGTACCGCAAGTCAGTGAAACTGGACTGTCATCTCCATCTCTCCTCTCACTAACAATCCTTAAAGTGCCTTAAGTGCTTGTGACCGCTCTAATGAATGAAAATATCCTGCCTAGAGGACTGCATTAAGCTGAATAGTCACCTTCGCTGTAAAAGCGCTACACAAACCACCTCATCCACCGAGGAGGTCTTGGGATTTTTCTGTAACTGGTATTGTAAAACATTATTTATGGAGAGCTCTCCGGTGCATGCTGATAGTTTAAAATGCCTAATTATAGAGGGGGGAAAAATCTAAATAAAAAGAAAGTAAAATAAACAGGACAAGAGGAAAAATTAGTGTCCATTATAAAGATTCAAGGTGACCTTGTCTGGGATTCACAAGCAATTATGGTCCTTTTTATGAAATGTACTTAAGTAATGAACTTTGATATATGAATCCTTCACTCGGTAGGTTGTTTTCATTGTTGCAGTTATGTGGGATTCTTCCGGAGCTTTTATGAACACTCCTTTTTTAGTGGGGTGATTCGTTGACCTCTATTTGGATGAACTACACTCACCCTTATTCAACCTTGAATTGATTTGTTTGCAGTTTAGCGCTCCAATATCTGATTTGTACATTGAGCAGCATGCTTAAACAAGGCCCATTCTCTCTCACCGAGTTGCATAACGCTTTTATTTTTATGACCATTTATTTTTTAATAATAATAATTGGCCTATCTGTAGTAAACAAATTTGAATATTGGTGCATCCCAAGATTTCTTTTTGCATGCCCACATTCCCACAGCATGGGAAAGATCTAGAAAGAAGCATCCGTACCTAGTCAAGAAGGCATGCTGCCTACTGCTCTAGTTTGGGCACCAGTGAACCAATGGCTCTGCCAACTTAGTCAGCAGTCTTGTATTGGCAGGATTGGCCATGGCTGCTGGTAATAGCTTGTTAGCTGCTAATCCACGCTTAGAGCCCTGTTCATCTGAATGCCAGCATTTTGCCGGCAGTTTGGTGGCAGGGGTTCAGTTTGGTGGCTGAAAAATAGACCATCCACGCAGCATGTCACTCCTCTGTGATGCCTAGTCAGTGTGCACTGCTTCGACTAAAGAGACCACACACTAAATCAGTTTTAAATTATGTGTTTTACTTATTTATTAAAAAAAAATGCCTGTTTGCCAGGATAATTTATTATATAATGTTTCCATATTCCTCATAAAAGACAAACTCTCTCATAAAAGCATTGAAACGTGCTCTTACTGAGTTTCTCGTGTCAGCGTCCCCGCACAGTTGCTCAACCCTGAGCACCCTTGCACCTATTTTTCCATGTAAAAGTGAAAGGGCAAGGTTGTTAGACGCGTTTAGAAACATGTCAGAGCCAACAGGTGGAGAAAAGGCACTTTCTGAAAGCGAGTGAATTATGCCGGCAGGAGTGACCCGGGTGACAACAGGAACAGTTGCTAATGTGGCGTGGATGAGGGCTTTCTCTGGGGTGGTAACCCTGAGACCTCTGAGGGGGCAGAGGAGAGGCGAGGTTAGCGAATGGCTCTATACACCTGGAGCTTTGTGTATTGAGTCAGAGTTAATGAGTTTAGCAGGGGGGCAGATTCTTCATTGCCTCCATCCCACGTAAAGCCTGATCTCTAGGGCAGGGGGATATTTCCAGAGCCCCCCCGCCCTGCGGACCTTAGCCATTTCAGCAGCAGGTGAGCACCGGTGTGCATTTGAATAACAGCTGTGTGTGTGTGTGTGTGTGTGTGTGTGTTACCTTCCTGATCTGCTCTATGGGGGCTATCTGTCCTAAAAATCTCCTTTGAGGCACTCATTCCCCTGTTGAAGTATGTTTGCAAAGGCATTTGTTAGGAACCTGCCCCCCTTCCCTATATTTATACATTTCTAACTGAAATCTGTCCTTTTTTCCTCTTTTCTTCAACATCCAGCCCAATATCTCAAGGCAGCATGTGTCTTTTCCCCATCGAGATCGGGAGATTGATGGGTTTGGGCAGCGGGAGAATTGAGTGCAGAAAGCTGTTTTACCGCATGCCATTTCGGTTGCATTTTTATGACCCTCTTGAAAGGGTTCTTGTTGAAATAGCAGAGGGGCTAGCTTTGCTCTCCGGCTCTCCGGCTGTCCTGTCATCTACTTTTGATTTCTATTCCGCCTAATTAATAACCGTCTTTGTTGTAATGATACGTGGCACTGGCCCTGGACTTGGTGCATACTCAATGAGGTCGACCTTTTTAATTTTTTGGCTAGTGTTTGGACCAAACCTGAGATCTGGAAGCATGCTTCAAACGGGACGTTCCGTCGCTCTGTTATGTCAGTCCACCAGTCCCTCGGGCAGAGTATGCTGGGCCAAACATCAGTCGTTGGAAGTTTTCTCGCCTCCTGCACACTTCCGTCTACCTTCAACCGAGCCGCTTGTCTGAATGAAAGCGTATGGATTTGATTAATCCAAGTGTTCTTGTACACGTCAAAATATGTTAGTTACTCTTCAGAGTGATGTGTGGATCTCAAGAGTTGGCAGGTAAGCTCGTGTGCGGGTGAGTTGGTAGCTCAGTAAAAAGCAAGATCTGGCCCATCACTTTTGTTTGAATAGGTAATGTAAATCTGCTGGGGTTGAGCAGACATGAGCTGGAATGGCTTGTTAGGACACATGATCAAAAGCTCGTCTCCCTGCTCTCCGCTCCTTGCCAGTCAACTCTCTTGTCACCCTGCGAGGCAGACGTTAAATAGATTTTTTTTTTTTTTTTTATGTTGCGGGCATTCTGCCACTCTCTGGACTTTGACAAAAATGATAGCTCCTACTCCTCCTGTCTTTCCCCTCAGAGAGAAAGCTGTGCTACTGACAAGCCTTCAGCACCAAAAAAAAGGAAGATAGACTGATACAAACAGACTCTGGCAGCTCTGTTCAAAACCCTCCGCAGCCTGTATGCTTCATATCAAACATCCATAATACAAACACGCTTCCCAGAGGAGTGTGTGACGGGAGGGACAAATCGTTCCCCTCCTGACTGCTTAGTGCAGACCTCCAAAACTCTGTCCAGGCTCCAAATAGAGTGCTCCTCTTTCAGATGACAAAACAAGCAGCTGCTTCTGCCTCACTGTGCCATTCTCTGCGTCCATATCACCTTCCCTCTTCTCAGATTCCCATTAGTCAACAGTAGCAACTGCTGCGGAGCATTCCAGGAGCCATCTTCTCTCTCGAGCTCAGCTGTTGACTCTGTCCCTCTTGTGTGGGACCAAGCACAACGCTTCCATTGTGCCGGTCTCTGTCATTGAGCTGGGGCTCTCCTGATAGGAGGAAACGGGTGTTTCGGGGAGACAAATCGCAGCCAGGACTCCTGAACAGAGCTCCATTTGTCCCCCCTCTCACACCATAGGTACGTCTCCTCAGCCGTGAATGAGACCTTCTTACGCTGCACTTCATATACCTTTAAAGTACGGTAAACATCACATTAATATACCTTGGCACGTAAGTGTGCACATGTTTAAAAAAACTAAATACCTAAATATATTATTATAAAGACAACACACACACATATATATATATATATATATATATATATATATATATATATGAAATAAAATTAAATAAATAAATTAAAAAAAATATATATACATTTTTCCCTAATTTACAGAAGACACCTACTCAAATGTCACTCAGTGTAACAATCTTAACAGGCATATTTAAAAAAATAAAATAAGATAAATGTATGAGATTAAAAGACGAATTACTTTCACACCAAATTTAGTTGTATATATAAACATTAAAATTTTGTGAAATTCATGCATGTATGTATATATACATAGTAAATATACACAGTACACACGTATATTATGTACACAAAAACTTTTGTTTTGGATTATTATTTTATTTTATTTTGTTTTATTTTATTTTAATTAGTTTTTTTATTTTATTTTATTAGAGACAACATTCAGAATACTTATTATTTGCATTTTTTTATTTATTTTTTAATTAATATAATCCTTAAATACAATGGACTCAAAAAATATCTAGATGATATATCTAAAAGTGTCATTGCATTAGATAATACATTTACATCCAAATGGCATCTGCAAACAAATATTGTATTTATTTATTTTTTATTTGTGTTTTTTTGCAAGTATGTCTTTTTAATTAACCAGAAGGATGTAAATGTAAAGGTCTTAATTTTGAACACAATATGTGTGCTGTTTTATCATTTGAAAAGAAAGGTTTAAAAAAGGATCATAAAAACATATATAAACCTCCTGTTTTTTAATGAAGTGGCATTCATATTTTGAATTTGGATGTGGCTAAATTGTACAAAACTATTTTTGGGGCCACTGTAATAGAGTAAGATGAATGTTCTGAGTGTTGTCCTAAGTAACAGTGTTGACAAGGACAGCGTTGAGTCCTGCTCTTGTTTAACAGCGGTGTTGGAATAGTGGTATATGTGTAAAGCAGTACTGGAATGGAGTGGTTTTAATGAGCAAGCATCTTTATGTTCCCCTCTTGGTATTTGGATTAGCACAGTGAGAAAAGCAAAATGCTGATGCCTGAGAAAAGCGGACCACCCCATTAATTAGCCTTAAATCTGTCACTGCACAGCTGAACGCTGCCGGTGGAAAGCGCAGGACCCTTTATGTAGATTAAAAGCGGTCAGAACGAGATGAGCTGGACTTAACCTGTAAAGCGTGTGTGCATTTACGCTATATGAGTGTGAGATCACCACCCGCCTCGTGCTCAGTTCCCAGGCATTGACTGCACATAACTGGACAAAAGAGCTGGTGTCATCTGACTAGGATCAAAATAGTGTCAATGTAACTCACACCGTAGCCACAGACGGGCCGGTGCGCCCAGCTAATGATTTCAGGCCACATAGCAAGACTTGTTTTATAAGACCCAGCTACGTCAGCTCCATCTGGTTGCTAATACCGCCACCCTTCTTGAAATTCACAGACACAACAGCTATCACAAGCCCTCCTGTACACACACGTACCTTGTTTTTCTACTCCAACAGAAAAATAATTCTATCATTTATTCACCCTTATGTAATTCCAAACCTGTATGACTTCATTTTATCTGCACATCAGTGCGGGCCAGTGCTGTTTTGGATAGTTGTGACCCAGGACCACAAAACGGGTCCATTTTTTAAATAAATAAGCTTTCCATTGATGTATGGTTTGTTAGGATAGAACAATATTTGGCTGAGATACAACTATTTCAATATATGGAATTTGAGGGTGCAAAAAAATCAAAATATTGAGAAAATCACCTTTAAAGTTGTCCAAATGAAGTTCTTAGCAATGCATATTACTAATCAAAAATTAAGTTTTGATATATTTACAGTAGGAATTTGAACATGGAACATGATATTTACTTATAAAAGCATAAAAGAAAATTTTGGCCCATACAATGTATTTTTTGGTTATTGCTACAAATATACCCCAGCGACTTAAGACTGGTTTTGTGGTCCAGGGTCACATATTTGTCAGAGATACAACTATTTAAAACATCTGGAACCTGAGGGTGCAAAAAAAATCACCTTTAAAGTTGTCTAAAAGTACTTAGCAATGCATTTACTAATCAAAAATTTTAAAAAAAAGTTTTAATATATTTATGGTGGGAAATTTACAAAATGTCTTTACTTAATATCCTAATAATTTTGACATAAAAGAAAAATCGATAATTTTGACTCATACAATGTATTTTTGGCTATTGCTACAAATATACCTGTGCTACTTATGACTGGTTTTGTGGTCCAGGGTCACATTTGACATTCATTTTATGGACAAGAAACATTTATTATTATTATTTATTCCTTTTTTAGTTTGGATGAATTAAAAGATGAACAATACACATCCAACCGATATTTTTCTGAGTGGTAGACATTTACGACTCATCCGTCTCCTTGTGTCTTTCTCTTTCTTGCTCTCTCTTTGTTCAATAAGGTGCCATGGGATGAGATGGGATGTCAGAAAAAACAGATAGAAACATGTTTTATAGCTCGGCGAACGCTGCGGCTCGGATCATTGTAATTATTCGCTGAACGCCATCTCTCATTGGGAGTGGCCCCCATATAATTTTAAGTCTGTGTAGGTCGAGTGGTTAATACGTTTTAGGACCCTGTCATCCATTACATGTCATGAAGTTCCAATGATAGCTTAAAGTTATGAGTTTTAATTCTAATTAATGGTTTTAGCGGGGTGGGAAAAGATTTTTTTTTCCCTTCTTTTTTGTAAAATTCCATCTACTGCAATTTGCGATTTGGGTAGTGCGGCACACTTTTCCCACTCCTTTAATTTCCCAGAGTGCCCTGCCTGAGGAGGCCTTCTCCACAGTGGTCTGGGTCTGACGTTGCATGGTGTATATTTTCCTCCATATACGTGTTTTTTTGTGTCTCTCCGTCTCACACACACTTTCTTTTTTCCATTCTTGAGAGGTGATGAAGAAATGAGCTTAGCTCCATGTGAAACAGCAGCGTTTTCCGTGCTCTCACAGCGTGTTGCGGTTGATACGACCCCACGGCAGAGAGAAAAAGAAACGGGTCGATTTGAAAGAAAATACGGTGGCCATTGTTGCAGAACCATGCAGGAAACAATGGTACATTGAGCGTGTTAGCTGTAGACGGCAAGCATACTTGCAAAGAATTGAAATTCTTAACCTTTTGAAGTATTATGGTTACTGCGCCGTGTCGTCACAACCTCTCATTATGCTTGCTCGGATATCAAGAGACAAAGAAACTATTTCATCCACTTAAAAATTCGCATACTTCTCACTGTGTCCTGCTGCTGATAATGGGCAGAAGTAGATAGATTGTGTCTGTATTGTTCACTGGTACTCCACAGGCGGATTGTGTTCCTGCGTGCAGCTGTGTGGGCTGAACCCGCCAGTCACTGGTGGTCTGTGAAGTAGTGAGAGTGTGCAGTTACACGATAGCGTGTGTGCGAGAGAACGGAGGTCGGCGGCTAAAAATAGTGACCTTTTGGGCCCGTGTGCGCGAGCGCTGAACTCTGACATGCTGGTAAACAGAGTGCGCTGCACGGGACCATAAACATTTTTAATTGTTGCCTCATAAAAGCGGAGAATGTCAGTGGCAGCGGTGGAAAATATGCTTCCTTAATTAGTCAAGTGAGTTTTACAAAGAACGAAGATGCCTCCTTTTAACTTGCACTTTTTAATGCTTTCATACAGCACTGTTTATTACTGTAAAACAGTTTGCTTGTGGCTGTAAAACACGTTTTAGCACATACCTAGTTCACTAAAGATCATCAATTTTAAAGCGGTTTTAATATTTTTCTCAAACATTAAACATTAAGGCTTCAAGAAACGAAGCACTCTGTCAATTACTTTAATTCAATTTGAGCGTATAAACTGAGCCATAACGTTTTTTATGCTTGAAATGTCTTCTATTTTAATGTTACCAGCACATCATCTTTTTGAGGCCACGTTATATTGTGGGTAGAACCCCTCAAGCACGTCCAAGTTGCGCCGGCATTTAAGATGAAATAAAGTTTCGGTGACGACTCAAGACAGTTGGCTTCACAGCAAATTTTAATCTATTCATGTGGATCCTATCAGTTTCTTTTTGTCCCCAGCACCCGTTAATTTACTAAATCACTCTGAGCCGAAATGATCACAGTAAGCGACATTATTCACACGTTTTTATTAATTCAACGTAGATGAATAAAAGTGAATGTTTTGAAGCATTGATTAGCAGAAGGGTTTATATCTGACAGTTAGATTGCAGGGTAGCCAGCATAAAAATGGCTCCTCTGCAAGGTACCCGGTAATTTAATTCTTGTGTGAAATTATTATAATTTATTACAGTATGTGGGCGCTAATGATTACCGACATGAAATGGAATTTATAAATTAAGATTAAATCTGCATATCTGTTCTTATTTTGTACATGCGCTCAATCCTGTCAGCAGTGTTTCAAGATGATTTCGTAAGATGCAGCCTTTGTGTATTTGTGACCCTGGACCACCAAAACCAGTCTTAAGTAGCACGGGTGTATCCAAAAATACACTGTATATGCTAAAATGATCAACTTTTCTTTTATGCCAAAAATCATTAGGATATTAAGTAAGATCATGTTCTATTAAGATATTTTGTAAATTCCCTACCGTAAATATATCAAAACTTGATTTTTGATTAGTAATGTGCAAGAACTTAATTTGGACAACTTTAAAGGCGATTTTCTCAATATTTAGAGTTTTTTTTTTTTTTTTTTTACACCCACAGATTCCAGATTTTCAAATAGTTGTATCTCAGCCAAATATTGTCCTGTCCTAACAAACCATTAGTGGAAAGCTTAATTATTCAGCTTCAGATGATGTATAAATCTCAACTGACCCTTATGATGGTTTTGTGTTCCAGGGTCACATTTATATTTTTTGTTTATTTTTATATTAACGATAGTTTGATGCACAAAGTCCCAACACTTGATGTTACAGAACTGGATGAGGAATTTATTTTGGTTGCAGATTAGAAAACAAATACACTTATACAAATAAAATAAAAAGATCTACACAATAGACAAGGGACAAGATGGAACACAAAAAGGCTAAGTTATTAAATATGACAGTTTATTTTTCATATAAAGTGTATATATTAAATGAGAGACAGTTCTGAGAAAATGTTTCTAATTTTTCAGCCCATAAAGAAAAAGAAATATTTTTTCTTCAGTATGCTCCAACTTTATTATTATTATTATTTTTAGCAGACCCTCTCAAATGACTAAATAGAAATTTGATCTTTGTTTTGGAAGGGTTGGATTTTAAGTTCTTCGAGTTCTTTGGCTGAATGAAGTTTTTTCTGTCCATGTTTGCTGAAGATGTTTCTTGTTGCGAGTAAACCGTAATGAGCAGCAGCAGCAGGCAGGAGCGGAGCAGTCGGGGTGGGCCGCCTCTGAGGGCTCGCTCAGCCTGAGAGGAGGCTAAAGAGGACAGGGGAGAGAAAGTTCATTTTGCTATCCAAGCATTAAATGGTCCTAGTTTTCTTAAAAGTGACCTTGTGGGGAAGGCAGCGCAGCCGAGCTCCGGCGCAGCTCCTTCCAGCTGCACACATGGCATCCATCGGGGCACAATCACGCGCAGTCCCAACACCTCAGGCTCGGACATATGTTGAGTTTTATTTCATTCTTCTGACATTAATCCTATTCACCAGCTGTTCTGCCAGCTGCCACTCTCCAGCTTAAGAGGAGATTGCAGTTTTGGGGGCTCGGAGTATGGGCTTATCTTGGCTCCTGATCTCTCCACACTAAGTTCTGATTGGATTCCCCCCCCCCCCCCAACCCCATCTTGGGCCCCCCCGCCCTTTCCTCCCTCCTAATATCTCCCTCCTCTTCTCAATCTGTAGGATGCTTGAGTTGTACTTCTCTCTCTAGAAATCTCTCTTTCAACTTTGCTTTAATTTTGTCTCGTTCTCCTCCTCCTGTCAGAGAAGGGAGGCTCCAGGGGTGTGTTTTAATCGGCTGCCCAAGTCTTCAGAAGATGCTGACCCTCTGCTAGCGTCTTGCTGTCTTCACCGACATTTATTATTCAGTTTTCTTCTTGTGTTCGGTGCCCAGAATCCCTCTCCTTCTAAAGGGTGAAGGTTCCTGGCAGAGCGTCTCCCCGCGGCAAACATGCCACGAAAATAGTTTTTATCCACAGCTTTGATTGAACTTGAACTCTTTATTTCTTCTGTTTCACATATTTCAACTTTATCTCTCCCATTCACGTTACTAATCAGCATGATCTATTTCCCTGTACGTCTTTCATTGTCCGATGGAATTTCTCTTGTGTCATTAGTGCTGAAGAAGTACCCTGTCGTGGAAGGCCTGGCCAGCGTGAATTGATCATCGACGGCCGCTCACTTTAATAATTCAACCCTGATTAGTGCCGAGTCCTGCAGTAAAATGGATTGAAGGAGAGGTCATGTGCTGCCCCGCTCAAGAGGTGAAGCCTCTCGGGAGTGGTTAATTCATATGTGCTTGATAGACACGTGTCCTGTTTAGATAGGTCAGGAATCGTACGATTGCCGGGACGATGGGGTCAGCGTTGAGATTAGCACCTCGGGTCTGCCAAATAAAGAAAATGACACTACAGTCGTGCTCTATTTTTAATGCATTTTTTAATAGCACAATCAAGCCTCCCAAACTGTCAAATTTTTACTGTGAATATTTTGAAACTATTATTTAAAGCTGCAATATTTATCATTAATATTTTCATTATAATTGCTGTTGTTTTAAATATTATTATTAGTAGCAGAAGTAGTACGTAACTAATGATGCCAACAGGAAATAAAGGACTAAGGTTAGTCAGTCTATTTACGGCAGCTGTCGACAGGAGGAAATGGCAGCGCGGTGTTCGAGCAGCCTACAGGTGACTAGCAGAGATGCTCACTAAGTGGAATAATGAATAGTATTAGGTGTCAATTAAATCAAGCCTTCCCCCGAGGTGCAGGTGCTCGACAATATACTGACACATCTCAAGGAGCTGAAGCCTCTTCACCCATGCATGCCAATGGGTGCATTTGCATATTAAAGAACCGAAATTATTTAACCGAAGCAAAAAACACATGCAAAAAAGAAAAAAGGGGCTTGTGGAAATGATCGAGGTTATTAAAACTGTTGACAGGGAAAGAAGGTAATTGGCAGAAAATGAGGGAAACGCTACTGTTATACAGTGTTGTGCGCGTGTGCGTGCGTGTTTTCTCTCTGTCGTGATTTTTATGCGTGTGTGTGTGTGCGCGCATGTTTTTTTTTTTTTTTTTTCAACCCGACTCTTCTTTTTAGCTGTTAGCATTGTGCGCCGTCGCCTGGGTGTGTAACCTATTACGTTTAGATTGCTCCCTTGCAATTAGTGCCCTTTTTTGTCCTCACTTCAATAACGGCGTGATTATGGAGACTTCAGGAGCATTCGCCGCCGCCGCCCCAGCTAACAGCTGTTGTCTCTGGAACTAACGACGGGAACGACAAAACATGTTTTCTTATGCCGTTTCACTTTCCTGTCTGCCTCTTGTAATTATTATACTCTTATTTTGTGTGATGATGGAGTCTTGTTTTAGTGGCTCTGTGATTAAGACATTCAGAAGATTTTCCCTCAGTGTTCCGTGCACGCTTGCGTTGGCGTGTGCGCGTGTGTGCATAGCTTGTGACTCCAGTTTGTTTTTCTAAGGAGCTGGAGGGAAATAGGAAGAGAAAGAGTGCGTCTTTGGTTTGCTATTGACTGCAGCATCTCTATTGTATGAAACAAATCCAGTGAGAGAGAAGCCTCGAGATGCGATTTTAGAAGGGGGGACAGTGTTTTTCCAACGGGAGCCAAGGAGAATGCTTGGAATAACTTGTTTTCCCTTCTAAATTGCACAAAACTCTCAATATTCTCTTGACCTTGACTGCTTGACTACTTCCCTTCTTCGTTCAAGCCTTTTCTCTCATAACATTATTAGAAATGAGAGTGCTTAGAGGATAATTATTAACCTAACTGCGACACTTGCAGTGAGAGCGCCCTTCAACCTGGGTGGCTTCAAGTGGAACCATAATACCTCTTCCTCGCTTGGGCCTTCTTCCTCTTTCCTTCTGTCTCTCTCTCTTTCCATTCGGACTGGGAACGGTTCCTCGGCTTCATCGTTAGAGGGTGCGTTCAGAAGAAACCCTGGGAAATTTATATCGTCATTGTCAGTTGATCATTGATTTGGTAATTCCCGGTTTTTCCCTGAGGAGCGCTCATGTGCTGGACCAAAGGGGGAGGTTTGTCTCCTCCTTCCTCTGAGAGAAGATTCTGAGCACAATAGTGATGGTTTATTGAGAGGAAGAAGCGTAATGTACTGTAGCTACACTTCATTTAAAGTCAGATTAAGGTTGTAGTATTCAGTGGACAACTGACAATAGACAGCGCAGGGACAATAGGGCAGTTCACTGAGGACAGCTGTAATGATGTGTGTACTGTGAAGTGGAGTGTTTCGGGAGAGAGTCTCGCTCTCGCTCTCTCTCTCTCGTTTCTCAAGTGTAAGGATTGATTGGGGGAAGAGCAGCTTCCTGTGGTGGGGATTACAGTGGCGGTGTGAGACCTGGGGGTGCTGGCAGATGTTCTGGCTTGTCTGCCACAGGGCAGGACTCGTCGGGATGGGGGTACACCCTCTCTGCTCAGCACAACTTCATCTTTAGGGGCATGACACAGCTTCATTTCACACACACAGCCGTGGAGGTCATTAATGACAGTAACTGAAGTAGGTTTCTACATAACTACATTACATTCATTTAGCTTGAATGTTTGACGGAGTTTAGACTAGAGAAATAAATGCAGTCTTTAGGCCACTTTCTAGGGCTGTGCAATATATCAAATTATTGAAATATTGCAAACTTACAGATCACAATATACTTTTACTGTTATAGTTACAATATAGTTTTACTGCTTAATATTTACTCCTTAATATTTTTTGTGTAAACCATAATACTTAATTTTTTTAAAGGTTAATATATCGACATTTTTCTTTGTTACAACGTAAGGGTCTTTACTGACATTTTTTTTTAATCAATTTTAAAAACCGTTGCTGAATAGTAATAATTTCTTAAATTAAAAAAAAATTAAATTAAATTAAAATCTTACTGACCCCAAACTTTTTTTTTAAAGTAACATGTATTTATGTATTTGTTTATCATATTTATTATGAATGTATTTATTATATGTATTTTATTTTAATAAAAAAAAAATAGAATTTGAATAGTAAAATATTGTAAAATTAAACTTTTTAATATATATCTTTATTATTTTATATTATTGCAGGTAAGAGCCAAATTCTACCTGCGTTTTACTGTTCCACTGTTATGGTTTCTGTACGACATGCAGTTTTGGCTCTGTATTCCATCTGGTGATAAAAACTATTTACACTCAACACAATTGCTAAATCTTTGCTGAGATTTATGAGCACTGCTGCTTTTCCTTTTCATCTGTTTAAGACCATCGGCGTAATCTTGTCAGCGGATCTTTGCTGTAGGTGTCTTAATTGAGCTGCTTTGTGAAGAAGAGCAAGATATCTCTGGCAGCAAACCGAGTCGTTGAGATCAGATTGTAGATGAGTGGTTAAATACGCAGGGGCCAGGTGTAGATCAACCATTAGTATGTCAAGGAGGCACTGGAAGGTGGTTACATCACATGCCCGTTTCCTGCACTGAGATCAGTAAGTTTCTCTGACTTTACAACTATAATGGCACTTTCATAGACTGGGGGCTTTGGCTTTATCAGGCCAGAAAAAGGATTTCTGCCCGAGTGTGCTTCCTTCTAATCCTGGTGTTTTGACAGGGATGCTCTCCCGAGTGTGCGGATGGGTGACGCTAAGTCAACACCCACTCTGAGACACAAGTCTCTCTGTTTCTCTCTTCATTGTCTTCTCGTCTCTTAGAATTAGATCCCAGGAGGTTTTAGATCAGTGGGTTGTCCTCCAAGCCTTCTCCCTAGTGCCTGGGCTATGTCATATCAGTGGGACGGGCAAGGGGTCCGATGTGGCAGGGGCTAAGCCGTCTGTTGAGATGGGGGAACCTTGGGAAAATGCGAAAGGATACAGATAAGAGCTATTGTTTTCATTCCAATCTCATCTGGGCTGAATTGGTTTCCCTCGAGCCAAGCCACGCTTTATCCGAGAGGAGGAGAAGAGGGCATGAGGAGATTTTTGGGGCCCTCGTGGGATAACGACAATAAAGTCAGTGCTCGCTTTATTTATCTGCTCGTTCTAGGCCTCTGACAAGCCTTTCCAGACAAGTACAAGTCTTTTCCACACTTCCTCTTCAGTTTTCAGAGTCTATAAATGTCAGACTGTCTCTGAACTCTTTGTATTTTGAAATCCAAATGCGAATGTGGGAAGGAAATGTACCTTGTTCAATGGGCTGTGCTGCGTTACTCATTTGAAGTAGCAGCAGCGCTGAGAGATGAATGGATGTGGCTGAAGCTTTGTTTGATTTTTCAAAATGAATGGTCCACTTTTGTTTCTTTACATCGGTAATATGTTAGTATGACATTTAAGTATTATCCAGATGTTAAGCAGTGTTTCCATTGGCATTAGTGCTCTCTCCGGAGAAGATGGAATGCAACTTGGGAAATTGTGCAAAAAATATCCCCTTATTATTAATCTAAATTCCTTTCAAATGTTCTAGCTTTATAAGGGTACTTTGAAAAAACCCAGACGTCTGTCTCATTAACCGCTTGTTTGCCTAAAGTATCCATGCTTGAAAACACAGGAAGAGCCGTGGAGCCTCGAACCGTAGTGGACAGGTTGTTTTCAGTGTCCGTCATCCACAAATGCTGGACATTCTTCACCTCTCTCAGGTAAAAATGTGTGGAGGACAGCCTCACCACATTCCAGCTGTAGTGTGTGTGTGTGTATGTGTAGGAGTGAGGGAGCGGCCATTCTCAAGGGAGGCAGAGTGGAGCAGAATGGGAGCTGGCACCGCATTATCTCCAACAGTTGGCGCATTCCTTAATGATCAAGTGCTGGAGAAGCATCTGTGCACTGTTCTGTGTTGGTGTGTGTGTGTGTGTGTGTGTGTAAGACGCAGAGGAGGAATATGGGAAAAGTCTTCCCTAAAACCTTTTAACCCCCCAGGACAGATCCACCCCGGCCCTGTGCCATAAAAGGAAGTTTCTCTGTTTCCAGCTCTTTTTTCAGCCTGGAGGAAAGAATGCACTGCTATTTGTTATACATATATATGCTGGTATGTGTGTTGTGTGTATGTGGTTATTATCTGAGGGGAGGAGAGTGTTATGACAGGAAGCGCTTTTATTCAAGAGACCTCAATCACACACACATAAAACACAGGGTCGTAGCATCTCACGAGGTCAAGGAAACAAACTGTGAGCCCTGGATTGTGAAAACCAGCAAAGTAGAAATAATGTTAGAATGACCCAAACGGAGGTGTCCTGTCGTTCCATCTGAAATGGAGGAAATGGAGAATCAAAGAAAATTTGACCTCCCCTTGATGTGACCTTGCACTGTATTAAAGCAGTGGAAGAGAGATTTATTTATTTATTTTTCCTTTTTATATTATTTTTGTGTGTGTGCATTTATTTTCTCTTTGCCTATGTACATATATTTAGATCAGATCAGAAGTATTTAAGATGAGATCAGAATTTTTTTTTACATTTAAACATTATGTATGTATATTTACAGTGTTATGGATAATATGAATACTTAGGAGTTTACTAAATATTGCACTAAACAGTGGGAATATTGCACTGAGGGGTCTTTTTAATAGTTCATGGGTGAAATGGCCTGTGGGAAGAAGCTGTTGTAGATTTTTATTTGTTTTTATTATTATTTTTATTTCATGGAAGCTACAAACATTGAGGGGTTTTTATTATTATTATTATTATTATTATTATTTTTGTTATTGAATTTTTATTTTCTGTAATGGAAACCTTTTCTTCTCAGTTCAACTTTATACACTAGTGTTCAAAAGTTTGGGGTCAGTACTTTAAAAAAAAAAAAAAAAAATTATCAAGGATGCATTAAATTCATCAAAGGATGACAGTGAAGACTTTTGCATTGCTACAAAAAAGGGCTTTCATAAATATGTGACCCTGGACCACAAAACCTGTCTGAAGTATCTTGGGTATGTTTGTAGCAACAGCTAACAATACATTATATTGATCAAAATGATGCCAAAAATCATTAGGATATAAAGTACAGATCATGTTCTGTGAAGATATTTTGTAAGTTTTGTAAAAAACATACATTTTGATTAGTAATATGCATTGCTAAGAACTTCATTTGGACAACTTCAAAGGCGATTTTCTCAATATTTGGATTTTTCTGCACCCTCAGATTAGTTGTATCTCAGACAAATATTGTCCTATCCTAACAAACCATGCGTTGAAAAGCATATTTATTCAGCTTTCAGTATGTATAAATCTCATTTTCAAAAGCTTTACCTTTATGACTGGTTTTGTGGTCCAGGGTCACATATGTGAAATCTTTTTTTTTTTTTTTTTTTTTTTATATAAAAAAGGATATAGCAGTGCTCATGATAATAAAGGCATAGCTGCAACATCAGTTTTTATGGCATGTGATGAAGATCGCATCACACCACATTCATGAGTGTGATGATGTCACTCACTGGGAATGTTCAATGGCCTGGAGTACCTCAAGATACTGTATGACTACAATACACGCAGACACAAAGCACACACAACAGAATAGCCAAAGTCATTCCCATTCTCATGAATTGTGCCCTTTTGTTTGGCAAAGCGTGTTCACAAATGATCCATTGTGTTCACGAGCGGTTTAACTACAGCTTACGGTGCCGGAGGGCTGTCAGCGGCGTTCAAGAATGTCTGCTTTAGCCATGTGCCCTTTAGCCTTTCACACAGGGAGCAAACTCTACTCTTCCTGTCCATGATGTCATTGAATGGCAACATGAGACCCGCAGCCTCTCTGCTCAGAGGTCACGGCCTACAAAAAGAGCTCCTCAGCTTGAAGAAGGTAGAGGTCTGATCTTGATGTATTAATAAGCTGTGCCTTTTGAACACTTCACCCAATTCCTCTTTTTGTCTGCTGCATTTGTTCGGGTGTTTCTCTGTCCCATGTGTTTGAGCGCTGGGAACAGGCTGACCCAGGCTACGAGCTTCAAGCTCTTGCTGGTGAGCAGCGTGTTCTTTATCAACGACCTCGGGGCCGCGGCTCTGCAGATTCCAGCCATTCCTCCTCCTGATTCATTGTCTGCCAGACAAATGTTAATTGTTTTCATCATTGCCGGCTGTGCGGGGCCAGTCAAACGGGCCCATCTCACCCCGTCTACCTTCCCCTTTAATGTCTTTCTTTGTGCGGCGCCTCATTCTTATCACTCTTTCAGCCTCTCCGGTTGACCTTCGACAGACCAGGGGTCACGTCTCACATTATCCACATATTATACGTGTGTTCGTCTTTGTGTTTCTCTCTGTATGTGCGTGATTGAGAAATTAAGAAACACCATACCTGCCCTTTGAAAAAAAAAAAAAAAAAAAAAAAAAAAAAAAAAAACAATTAGTACCTTTCATAAAGACGATCCTTTCACACTCATAGGTAGAAACAGATTCACCTTGACATTTTCACTGAATGTAGTTGACCTAACTCGAAAATATTGCATTAGAGCATTTCATTCAGTTACAAACCCCACTGCGTTTATTCTTTTAGAAATTAAAACATTTTTTTATGACCTTTAGACATCACCCCTAATACTCTTAATGAACTAAGCTGACAAGATTTTCTACCGTAATGCACTCAGCTACTGATCTCTATAGAATTTCACTTTATTACCACAGTCCAGCCGTTAGAACGCACATTCGACAATTATCGTGCACTGTGGCTGTTGAAAGACAGGTGTGTAACATTCACTTTCCTGAGAAGCAGACGGAATTTATTTCTTTCAGTTTGCTCAACACACCTTTTCAATGGGAAGGTTTTCCCCTTTTTCTTTCTGTCTTTTTTCTTTGTCTTTGAGGCCTCTTTTCTCTATGAGGACAAATTGTTTTGTTGCTCAAGGTTTGTGGGTCATACTCAAAGCTATGGATTTGAGAGCTACAGAGGATTTCAATGCACGCTGTCGTATGAATGTCTCTTTGCTGCGGTCGTCTGTGTTATGAAGTGATTTCACTCAAACTGTGTTAGTGGTAATTCTCGTTTTATAGCTAATATGTATTTTTAAAATAAAGCAGTACTTTTTATTGGTATTTATATTGTGTGTCCGTAATTTGCTGTTGTTGTTTTTTCTCTTTGTACATGCATTCTGTTTCATTCTGAGATGTTGCTTTTGTTTTAGAATCCTCCTGCATGGAGAAACTCCTTTCTAAAGACTGGAAAGAGAAGATGGAGCGACTCAACACAGGCGAGCTGTTAGGAGAAATTAAAGGTAAGACGCCTGACTAGTCCCGTCATGTGATCCATGTGTCAGAATATGTCAGAAAAGTATCATTTAGCTCCTGGAAATTAAACATACGATTCTATCACACTTTCAAAGAAAAGGTGGGCTTGGTACGAACAGAGAAAAGAGGACAAGAATGCATGTGTGTTTGTATTGGAAGACAGTACGGCGCATACACTGTTTACACCCACCGAAGGTGTTCATGGGATGAGCTTTTTTTTTCTGCACGAGCAGGTCTTAGCACTGGCTGTTACAGAGACGTGTTTATGTAGCAGGAGACGGCACTGCACCGGCTCTCTGATAACGCGCTAGTTCTGCCCAGCTCCAGCCACGCACTCCTCCCTCGCTATCTCTGATTCTCCTTCTCTTCCCTTTCTCCGGCACACTGGGGTTTGTCGTCCATTCCTGCCGACACCAGCCCGCCCCGTATACTCAGAGCTTTACGTTGCCTTGATAACAGCCTTTTCAATTGGATGAGGTACAGGTGTCATAGCAGTCCGAATATGGGATGTTATAGCATCAGTATGTCAGGGCGCTTCTAATGGAGAAGACATTTAGGAGGCAGTTAATAGCGGGATTTAGATTGTGAGGGTAATAACATCGGAGAGAAGTGTTATTGTTTTTTTGTTCCCTCGCTTAATGGTTCCCTTTTCCTTCCCTGCGCTATTTAGAATTATGAATAACGTTTGTCCTTGGTTTTAATTATTGGATTAGACTTACTCTCTGCGGCGTGTGGGTGGAGGAGGGGTCGAGGTGGGGGGGGCTGGAGAACAGGGGAAAAAGAAACAGTCGTACATTCTAATAAGTGCATTCATCGGCAATAACCTTAATGAAGCCCCAAATGTAAATCACATCTCAGTAAACCAGATTCATTGTACCTGCCCCCGTTATGTGGCACCGTAGATCAAAGTGCAGCGAAGAAAATGGCGAGGAAAGATTTAGCCTTTTGAAAGGAGATCTTTTTAAATTACAGGGTATTTTTCTGTTGGATAAATGGCATTGGGTGAGGTCACGTTTAAAAGGTATAAACAGGTAGAAGGCGTTGATAATACCCCACCAGTGGCCTCCGTCGTGATTTCCAGTGAGGCTGCAGGCGACTGTAGAGAAACAGACAGAATTACTTTTCATATCATACCGGCAGCCTAAGGTTTCTAATTAGCCTGCCATTTCATATGACTGTAGACATTTCAAAGGCCTCCTTTGTGCTCCCCCTTACAAAATGTCTCTCTCTGCGTTTGAAGTCGGCCTGATGTAAATACGGGCAATTAAAAAGGAAGCTCAGGGTTGGAGACACACAAGGTCTGCTTAATTAATACACAAACAAAGGCACCAAGCTGGAAAAGAGAAAACACACACAACTTATGATTAAGATCTAAAGTGTTATGATAAATCAGAGAGCGCATTAATAGTCAGGTTAAAAAATCAATACAAAGGCCACACGTTCCTCCAGCTCGAAATTAATGGAGGAGAGCGCCGGATAAAAGATGGCACGAGGATGAAAAGGAAGCTGTTGCCTGTTTGGCCTTGCTGTTTTCGCTCTCATATTTGAACCGATGACATTGTGCATTCTACCCACAGTTCTTTGTGCCATTGTCGGCGCACTACAAAAACCTGCCTTTGATCTTTGTTCGATAAATAAATCGACTAGGAATGGCTGTAAAAAATAAAGTTTCTCGCTGCTTTTCAAATCTCCGCAACTGTTCTTTAAACCCTATACATATTTTTCACCTCGTGAACCTGTCGAGACACTACGCTGTGCTAAAAAACAAAGTTTAGGATCTGAAAAAAGTAACTGATTGCTTTAGGGGATGAAGAACAATAGTGGAGAGAAAGAGAGTGCGAGTGGAAAAAAAGCTGAAACTCACAGAACACTTAGACCTGTTTTCTAAAACGCGGCAACACGTCCGGACTTGCCCGACTCTGTTGCACAAAACAAGTAAACAAACTCATCACACCAGATCACTTTTTGGTTTTAGATCTGTTCGTGTGTGACGAGTTCAGTTAGCTCTTGTTGACGTTTCTCACGTTTTAAAGCCCTGTTTATCTAGTAAAATGAAATTGTATCATGCTATTTGCTGCACAAATTTGAGAGGCAGCTCAGAATTGTTTTAAAGTGCTCTTAAGTGTTGCAGAATCCTGCGTGTTTTCTTTAAGCCCCATGTTGACGGCGGGCCCGGCTTGAGGGGCAGCGGTAGCGGGTACAGGGCGTATAGGGGAGTCAGCTACGGATCGCTTTCCACCCGCCGCCACCGGAGCGGTGTGTTTGTTTTCATACCTGAGCTCAGCTGTCAATCAGGAGGAACGGTGAAGAGAGAGATGAGATCTGCAAAACAAAACCACAAAGCAGGAGAAGCAGGATGTCTGGAGGACGTCCAAACCACAGCAGTGCCTGCTCGATTGTCAGAGAGAGAGAGAGGGAGAGATATATGAACAAATACAGAGTAACACATCAGATATATGCCAGAGAGTGTTAATCACCAAATTTAACGCAAAGAGCAGTGCGGTGCAATTATTATTATTTTTTGTGCGTATTGATTCGACTACATTTAATTTTTCTGACAATTAAAGACATCGGCACGCCCGCACCCTTGTTTCATTCTTTGACGTACAGTATGCCGGAAACTTCCCAAAATATTTTAAATTAATATTCTGGTGGAATTTTAATTTCATTTGTGAATCAGAGGTCTGCACTTCTGCCGCCGAGACGTTTTTTTGTTTTTATCGCCTTGAACGTTTGGATGTCCCTGACTGTGTAAAAAACTGGAAATCAGACTGTACTTGCAAGATCAGAGTATCGGAAACCCAGAAAAGGACTGAAAATCTGAAATCTCAGCATTGTGCGACTGCATGAAAATGGTGACTAGAGCCTCTGCGTGGAAAAAGGGTCCCTCGCTCTTTGCCTAATCAATTTCTGACTGCCGTCCACATGGTTGTGGAGAGAACGTCCTGTGGCTGGTAGATAAGTAGAAGCTTTTTAAAAGAGCGGCAGGGCTGAGTGTGATTTCGATGTGACTCGTACCTGGCTTAGGCGCTCTTGGACAGAGAGCGGACTGTGAGGGTACAGAGCGCCGATTGTTCCAGCAGCTGGATTTACTTGAAAACATGATTATTCAATTTAACGTCAGCTTTATTCTTAATGGCTCCAATAAAGCCAGAGAACCCATGCTTGTGTAGATAGAGTATGTGATGTGACACTCAAGGATAAGCATAAACATTTTGTAAAACATCATGTAAAAAACATATAGCATTATATAAGTAGGGTAAAATAAATAATTATTTTCTAAAAAAAAAAGTTAATGTGTTTACACGTTGTTTTTATGCTGGTTACGCATTTATTCAGTTTACACTTAGTTTCAGTTCTCTGGGATTTAAAAACAAAAATCATAGATCTTCACAGAAGTGAATTCTTTTCATAATTATTATATATTTTGTGTTTTATTATTTTATAAATAAATCTTAGTAATCATATTATTTCTATATAATTGCTATAATGTAAATTTGTTCTAAATATTAATCTTTATTATTTTATATAATTAAATTATTTAATAAAATAATAATTTAAAACTATTATTGTAGATAGTATTTTATTGCACTTTGACAATTGGAAAAAAAAATGTAATTGTTAAAATTATTTTCAAACTACATTTACTTTTTTAATTTTGTGATTTAAAACAGTGACAGGAGAATAGGAGAGAGCATTGTATTTTATATATAGATATATATAAAAGATGTTAAGATGTCCACATCAAAATTTACAAAAGTGATTTTATATCCATAGAAAGCACATTAAATCTAGGTATAGTGTCTACCTTTTGGAGAATAAAATGTCAAAATTTGATTGAAATATTGTTACATTGTCATTCAGTGTAATACAATAATTATGTAAAAATTAAAAAAACATGCTTATTCTGACTTGTCCATATTAAAATAATAAATTTTAAAAAAATACTAACAAATTGGCAAAACCTAGGATAGTGGCAAATTTTAAAAATGTATAATTACAACTAATTAGTATTTGGGGTAAAAGTAATTTGTCTTGTAATATGCCTTTGTGTGTGTGTGTGTGTGTTTTTTTTTTTTTTTTTTTTTTTGTAAATATTGTTAGACTGAATGACATTTTAGTGGGTGTCTTCTGTATATTAGGGTAAAAATGTATGATATTTATTTTTTGCTTAGAAAACAAAAACAAAAATGCAATTAAATTCAACAGAAAACCTTTTTTTTTTTTTTAAACAACAATTTAAATTTTATAGTTTTTATGCTTAAAACCTTTTTCATCTTTGACCCATATATAATTTTTATACAATTTATTACACTTAATAATAATAACAATGATAATAATAATAATAATAATAATAATAAGAGAGGTTACAAAACACACACACACACAAAGCAGATTCATTGTAATTTAAACATTTTACTCAGTTTATCATCTTTGTATGAATATGTTCAAAATAATTGAGCATCTTTTTAAGTGAGGCGAAACAAAACACATTTCTGGCAGCTTTCTGATATTCGATCTCTGCCAGATTTGAAACCGTTTTCCATTACTCCTTTTAGGCATTGTTCCTGACCGAGAGAGAGGAAACCTTCTCCACCCATCACAGCGTCTGAAATATTCCTCCATCTCCCCCATCCTCCAGCAGCACGCTCTGCATTTTTCTCTCCCTAACGCCTCAATAGTCAAACTGTTTGCCCTTATGTACACAAGTGAAATATGAGCCACTGTAAATTATTATTCTTTGGGCCACATTTGCAAGATGAATGCGGGGAAAGCTGTGCTCCGTTTCTCTCCTAATGAATTGAGGAATTTAGCTTGTGGCGTTTGGCTGTAGAAAGGCACACCTTGTTTGCTGCCTCTCCTCACATGGTGTTATTGAAAGTGCTTGTGAACAGGAGCGCGTTGAGGGGAAGACAGTCATCGAAGCTGCCCGACACACACTAACACACATACACACACTGTTTAGACCTGAGGAAAGTCACTTCTCTAAACCACAGGGCATGCATTTAAGCTTTCCTGCTAGGCAAATATTTTCATTTATTAAGAAGATTCACAGTGTCCTACCCTGTTACAAGCTCCAGTCCTGGGCTACATTGGTGGTGAAACCCAATAATGCAATTATTCACAAATTAGAAACATCTTTGCGTGATGTGTGCCGCTAGCAAACACAGGTTTAATTCGGTGTACCGCAGTGTCGGGAGAGCTAATGTTTATCAGAGGGTGGGTCGCAGAGCTAATGTTCCGCTCACGGCCGTGTAATGCCGTTTAAGAGCTGGCAGGGCCATGCCCGGGCCGCTTTAGCGCGTGTCACGCTGGATTTCCGACTACAGTAGAGTCTCCGGACTCTGTCTCCTCCCAGGGTCCTAAGGGGATGTACGTTGCTGCTAACGAAATCGTTATGCGCAGGCACGCAAGCACAAGTTAGGCCTTGAATGATTGTTGAGTCCAATCAGGGTTTTTATTCTCTCTAATGATAATAATAATAAAACAGACTGAGGTCAAGGCATCTGAGTGAGTGACGAATGGCCGATTTTAAAAGTGCGTGTTCAAGGGCGGCTCCGTTCTCAGCTGTGACCTCGGTGCCGATCAACTCTGATAGGAGGAACATTGAAATGCACACCAGGAGCTCTGTCCCGCGCGTCTGTCTGCGTGTGTGTTATGTGGTCAGGTTGAGCTGTTATCTCGGTAGGACTCTTTAATGAAGAGGTTTGTGTGATGCTGAGGATGCTGGGAGAAGAGCAGGGCTCTTGCATTATCTTAATTACACTTGTGAGCATCGCTGCTGTCGTCATTAGATTATTAGTTGGCATTAAAGTGCCCCATGAACGTCAAGAACATGAAGTGTGTCTCTGTTTAAGAGCCACTCTGTTGACTTTTGGTGTCAATCAAGTGTTTTTGAGATGGGAGGGGGAAAAAAAATCCCTGTTGAGAGTGTGTAGTAAGATGTAATGGAGTGCGTTTTAATTTACTTCGCATACTTGGAGTACATTCCGTATTCCACTCTCTCTCTCTCTCTCTCTCTCTCTCTCTCTCACACACACACACACACACACACACACACAATTATATGTGTCCCTGGACCACAAAACCAGTCTTAAGTCGCAGGGGTTTATTTGTAGCAATAGCCAAAAATACATTGTATGGGTCAAAATGATTGATTTTTTTTTTTGCCAAAAATCCTTAGGAAATTAAGTAAAGATCATGTTCCATGAAGATATTTTGTAAAATTCCTACTGTAAATATATAAAAACTTCAGTTTTGATTAGTAATGTTCATTAAGAACTTCATTTGGACAACTTTTAAGGCGATTTTCTCCATATTTAGATTTTTTTGCACCCTCAGATTCCATATATTCAAATAGTTGTATCACGACCAAGTATTGGCCGATTTCCTATCCTAACAAACCATACATCAATGGAAGGCTTATCTATTCAGCTTTCAGGTGATTTATAAATCTCAATTTCGAAAAATTTACCCTTATGACTGGTTTTGTGGTCCAGGGTCACATATGTAAATGATTATGCAGAAAATATTTAAATACTGTCTTTTAAATACTGTCTTTCACACTCTTTAAAATATTTTTTAATCATTTTTCCTCTAAAATGAAATATTAAAAAAGTGTCTACACTATAAAAAATGATTTTGTAAATAAAACAAAGATTATTGGAGTATGTTGTACAAGAAAATACTGGCTTTTCACTTCAAAATTTTACTCTTTATTCAGTGTGTTACTGCACTTGCCATTTCTTTGTAATTATTTACTAGCAATTTCTGAGTGATAATTGTTTCAAAGACATTTTTTCCCACTGTATGGGACTCTGCGGGTGCAGCTTCATATGTGCTAACATGCACAGCTAATTACATTTAAAAGCTCACAGTGCTGTATCCGGTTTGGCACAAGTGAATATTGAGGACAAGACGTTCGCCCTCTTTTTATAGCCTGGACAAGAGCTGTAAATTTGCATTATGCTAAATTATAATGTGGTATTGAAAGTTTTTTTTGACTTGATGATTTGAGCTGCCATATGCTTACATGTGCAAGCAGGTCCTGGTGCATGCTAGTTAATGAAGTTTTATTGGCAGGATCAGCAGGGTTTCGATCATCGCATGGGGCAGCAGGCCAGGTAACAGCTGTTGGTCATTCCGTCTCAATTCAGGAGAAAGGGAAACTTATGTATTATTCAAAATGATGCTTTTTAATTTTTTTTTAAATTAATTATCATTTTTATATTTTAGTTTTGATTATAATTTAGAATTTAATAATTTTAATATAAAGTTTCTATATTTTTATATATAATGTTTTTTATTTATTATGAAACTTTTCTTTTATCAGGTATCAGTTGCTGTTTATTGGTTTGTGGTTTTATGCAGTTGTTGTATTTATTTGCATGTGTAGGTTCGTATAAATGTCAGCTGAGCAGAATTCTAATGATTTTGCGTGTGCCCGTGTGTGTTCTCGGTCTTTAATCTTTGATTTAGTTTGATCTTCACCCTTGGGTCTTGTCTTTAGATGCAACAAGGTTCTTAATAGTGATTTAACCGTGCTAACTTTGAGGTCACTGACAAAACACAATTCCCTTTTATTTGACATGAGCTCTCTTTTTTGGTATTGACAATAGACGTGGATTCTTCACATAAAAGAACCTTCAGAGTTCAAACGGGGACCGTAAATATTAGTCCTTGTGTATATGTGTTGCTGGGCTGAAAATCATTAGTGACCCTGTTTTTTTCCTTTTTGGTTCAGTTGAGGGAATATACCTTTTCACAGCTCCCAGCCGGCAGCCATGTCAGGCACGCCAGTTATGCGCAGCCCGCGTCCGGACTCGGCCTGGGCACAATCGCTGCTTTTAGAGCTCTCTTAATTTACTTAGGATGGGCTCGCAGCATATGGGAGCATCCACAAAAGCCAACTGATGGAGAGACAAAGAAATTCCAGTATTCGGACATTAGGGAGGGAAAAAAGTCATTCAAATTTAGTCATAATGGTTCAGCTGTCCTAAGCAAAGGAAGAGAAGAGAATAGAGAGTCTTTCCCTCTTTCGCCCCCTTTCCTCTTTCTTCCTAGTGTGTGCCTGGATCTTTTATCTCTCTTATTCACTTGGGACTCTTCAAAGTAACAAGCTGCCCTCTCTTCCCTTGGTGCTGGACTTGGAACTCAAATTAGGGACTGCTTGATTAGAGGGGAAGGGGGGGTTGGGTTGGCCTGGGGTGGCAGAATGGCTGTTGGACAGAACAAATCGCACCCCTACAAAGTGTCTTTTATCTGGTGGCCCCTCTCTTTGACAGCTCCCTCTCTCGCTCATTCATTGCAGTCGCAGTTGTTTCTCTCCGGTATTCGAGTTGGCCATTGTGGGAAATGTCATCCAATCTGGTTTGTGACAGTGAAGGGAGAGGAAGGTGAATGTTCTGTTGACGTCGTCTCTCTTGCATATTCTCCCTCATTCTTTCGGTTTCCTCCTCAGCCAAAGGTCCTGAGTGGAATCTTGTGTCCTCGTTGATGAATTAGACAAACCTAACCTGCTCTCATTATTTAGCATCTCCTGGCCAGACCGTGTCAAGTCAGAACGACAATGCAATGAGACACCTTTACAAGAGCAGCCAGACTCGCCGATGTTAAGAGCAATGCAATATGCACCACTGCTCTCTTTGTCAGCACTCTACAGACAGATACAGGCCAAGCTCCCCCCATGCTCCCCTGCCAATAAAACTTTTATCTGCTTTTAAAAGGAATCTATAATTCAACACAGGAAGAGAGGATTCTCTATACCAAAACAGGACTACCAAAATACACTAGGCTTATTTAATTCCTACAATTGAAGTACATAGATATCTGCATATATCTTTATGTATTCATTCCTTTTTATATGGATACATATTTATGAAATGTAAACTGTGCATGAAATTATTTTAAATAATATTTTTCATATTTTTATATTATATTTTATATTTAATGTGTGTTATTTATTTACATTTATCTATATATGTGACCCTGGACCATAAAACCAGTCATAAGTAGCATGGGTGTATTTACAATACTTTGTATGGGTCCAAATTATCGATTCTTCTTTTATGCTAAAAATCATTAGGATATTAAGTAAAGATCATGTTCCATGAAGATATTTTGTCAATTTATTAAAACTTAATTTTTGATTAGAATCGGCATTGCTATGAACTTCATTTGGACATCTTTAAAGGCGATTTTCTCAATATTTGTTATTTTTTTGCACCTTCAAATAGTTGTATCTCGGCCAAATGTTGTCCTATCCTAACAAACCATACATCAATGGAAAGCTTATTTATTCATCTTTTGAATGATTTTTATTTAATTTTTATTATATTTATTTGTGTATTATTTGAATATATACATATTTAAAATATGATATATATGCTTCAAAAATAAATGTAATATTTTAAACTTTAATTATATCATTAAAAATAAATGTTAGATTAGATGATAAAACTATATATATATAGTGTATAAAGCGATAAATATCTTAATTGATTTTGTTAAATTTCAGCCTGTTTATTGCCCTTGTTTGGTATTCTAGTGCACTTTTTATTTCTAAAACATTCAACTTTCTATAATTCACCGATAAGTTGCTGCTATAGTCGGAAACAATGAAATCCAGAACAGGGAGGGGAAATCTGAGGAGGGGAAAACAGGAGTGAGAGAGAAGCGGGAAGACATTTTGGTAGCGGGGTGGGGTGGTTGGGGTGAACTCTGGACAATCGAGCCGGAGACGAAACAATGGAGCCTCTGTTAGTATGCTGTTGGTGTTTGTGCAGAACAGCACTCCGCACACACAGAACCTGTGCTGGGCCCTCCGCAGTCTGCGGCCTCTCGGTAAAACTCGGCTACTGTAACACGCGTGTGTGCTCAGTTAACACTACAATAGTTCTACACCCAAAAGTGCATAAAAAATAAAAATTATGGTATATAAACTTATGGGAGTTTACCTATGAGTGTTGCACAACAGAATCAAGTACAGCGGGTCATGTGATTGAAATGTGTGATTGAGTTGGAGGGTTGTCCGGAGAGCTCCTGAGTGGGCAGAATTGAGTCCAGATGTTTGCCCCTCGGTAGGATATGAGTCCTGTCCTCCCCCAGAGGCCCCTGAGATTCTCTGTTGGGAGGAGGAGCAAGTTATGCTATTTGACATCCAACAGCCCTTCTGACTTGGTGAAGTGTCTTCTCTCCCTTCGTCCATTGAGAGATGCTCTGCCGCCCCCATCCCCTTCTGACTCTCTCTCCCTTTCTGTTTTTGAGCGTGCACGGGGGCAGATGTCAGTCCCGACAGCAGCGGCCGCTAAATACGGCCCTTCATGGCACAAGCCAAAGGTTAATAAAATCGGTAGCAAATGTATCAATTTTACAGATAAGCCATTCACAACAAGTGTAGTCGGCTGAATAAAAAGTCAATTCAGGCCCAAGGAAACCACATGCAGTTGCAGTGAATGGGCGCTTTTTAGGTGTCTTTTTTGAGAGAGAGGCTAAATGGAGAATTGCAGCCTCTCTCCTTCATCGCCGCTGCCGCCGCGCAAGCCCAGCCAGTAAATTGCTCTGAATGGGGGCTGGAGGTTGACAGGCCCTATTAAGACAAACAGCCTTCCTCATCGGAGAGATAAAATAAATCAGGTGTTTAGTCAAATTAAAATAGTTGAACTAGAGCGGGCCCCAGGGAGCCCCTTCGGAGAAACTCAAGACAGATGTGGCCAGGGGAGCACAGGAAGACACCCAGGAAAGAATTTAACACAGAGCTGGCCGCTAGCCAAGCCGATCGTACTGTTCTCACGGAGCAGCAGGTTACTGTCCGGAGGCAGGATCACTTAGCATTGATTAGCTTAAGGTACAGCGCGGCCTCATGGGAGGACGTGCAGAAGGCACGCACATTGTCTGGTGTGATTACGCCGTTTGATGCGTGCGAGAGAGATAATGAGAGGATACAGAGGTGACGGTGACCCTGTTTGCGAGAGGCACGTCGGCTCCGAGGTGTTTGCGTCTGCTCCTCCTTTAATGAGAATTGAGAGCAGTCATTACATGGCAGCGCCTCCAGTCGTGCAACTGTCGCACACGCACTTGCCCTGTATTGTCTGTCACTAATCTGCCACCTTCACTCGTCTTGTGACAGCTCCTCTTATTTAATAGGAACAATTCCATTCCTCACCATCTCTCCAAGATGCCGCGATCACCAGGAGTGGAAAGAGAGAGCGGGACTCGCGACCTTCGCACTTTTAATGAAGCCTTTCCGTTATCAGACCGAGGCTGTTTGGATGATACCATTCTCGGCTTTGAAGGAGCTAGAGTTTCCTTCCCGGACCGCCTTCTGCGGTCTTCAGGAATTCAGGACTGAGACGTAGTGTTTGGATGCTCAGCATTTGCTGGCTCTGTCCTGCCCTCTCAAGAAAAAACCTGATCCCTGGAGCTTCTCGATTGTGGGCTTTTTATATCTCTGAAGCGCAGATCAATTAACAAGGCTCTGTTTTCCTCCACTTGCTTTGTTTGCTGTTCGGTCTCTAGGAAAACTGACCTTTGCCTTCTTATAGAGACTATATTTAAGAGGTGAGGGACATCTGGCTGATGTAACGTGAGATGTAAACCTTTTCTTCTCACTGCTGGGAGAGTGTACAGGGTCATTTTCTCTTTTACTGTTTGGTTCTTTGTGTTTGACTGCATGCGTTCTGTTCCAGGTACTCCAGAAAGTCTCGCAGAGAAGGAGCGACAGCTCTCCACCATGATCACACAGCTCATCAGCCTGCGAGAGCAGCTCTTGGCCGCCCATGATGAGCAGAAGAAACTGGCCGCCTCACAGATGGAGAAACAACGTCAGCAAATGGAGCTGGCACGCCAACAGCAAGAGCAGGTGAGAATGTTCAAACCAGGGTGGAGCATCATTCAGAATTCAATTCAGAATCAAAGTCATAAATCAAAATTGAAGTCAGAGTAAGGATGTAGAATGGAATGGTAGAACTATTAGAACGGTAACTATTTTGGAAATTTCACTTATAGAAATTTGAATTTAGTTTGTATATTTCATCATAGCTACTTCACTTTTTTCCAAATTGAATGAACTTTTGTGGACGAGTGTTGAAGAATTTTATTTCCCATAATGCATATTTGAATTACGATTAAGTAAATTCCTTTTCTTGCCATTCCAATTCAACTTCCTGTGGAGTGTGGCCAATTCAGTTCAAGTGCAGATCTCTTACTGGCTTCATATTGTATATGTGACTCTGGATCACAAAACCAGATACATAGGTCAATTTTATGGAACGTATTTATACTTATTTATAGATTTATACATCATCTGAAAGTTGAATATTTTTTCCATTTCCATTGCTTTCCATTGGTGTATGGTTTGTTAGGATAGGACAATATTTGGCCGAGATACAACTATTTGAAAATCTGGAATCTAAGGGTCCAAAAAATCTAAACATTGAGAAAATCACCTTTAAAGTTGTCCAAATGAAGTTCTTAGCAATGCATATTACTAATCAAAAATTAAGTTTTGATTGTTTTTCAGTAATAAATTTACATTGGCATTGTATATTGTTGGCTATTGCTACAAATATACCAGTGTGACTTATGACTGGTTTTATGGTCCAGGGTCACATATGTCTTATAAATCCAGTTGTTTTGTTTAAAGCCAGTCTAATGAAGATATTATCAGCCATGCATGACATATTCTCATTTTACAGCCTCATTTATCAGAGGAGGCACTTAAAACAAGATTGCTCTTATTTGCTTTTAAATAGGTAATGAGTTCTTCTATTTAGCGATTTAATATTTTAATTTAGTTTATGGCTTGACGTTTCACTCTTTGATAAATCGGGCTCTGTCGTGAGGAGGGAAGCTCTGAGTTACGGTTATTGTGGATAACTGATGAAATATGGAAGCACGTAAATTGGTAGGGAAATTGATCACTATTAGATCAAACTTTGGACGAAAAGCATGTGTAGATCAAGCAAATGAGGCGTACTGAACGCATCAGCAGCTTATGAGCTCCGTTAATGTCGCACAAGATCCATCTACATCTTCACTGTTTTTATAGCGAAACCATATAATTGCTGTCAATTTATTATGCAGATGAGTAGGTGCATATTAATGTGGTCTGCATTTACCTGAAACGGATGCACGTTTTCGAATTCATCCTATTAATGTCACCCGACTCTCCGCATTAATATTCAACTTTATGAGGATTGTATATTCATTGTATGCTCAGCTGATTTTAATAAACGGTTATTTCCGGAATTTACTGTTCAAAAATACATCCCTTTCCATTAATGACAAACAAAATGGAGGGAGAGGACAGAAGAGAGAAAGCTAGAGAGAAAGAGAGCGAGGGAGGAAGGGGGGGAGCCTGAAGTTAGGATGTCATTTAGCCATCCAGACACGACACAGTAATTAACTGTTGACACTAGTGAAGAAGCCAGCACAAATTAATCCTGACACATTTGCAGACGGGTGATATCTTACAGTGAACACTTTGTAATTATATTTGAAAATGAAAATTAAATGACACTTAAACCTAGGCTGTCAGGCTAACCGAGGAGGAGGAACGGGGGAGTCTGCAGGGCTGGGAGAAATTGAGAGAGAGGGAGGACGCAACGCGCTTTAACGTCGAGAGCCCACCCTTGGGCAGACCCGACCACTCCTAGGTTGCATAAACATGCCAGTCTTTCACCCCAGCGGCGCATTGCCCCGGCCAGGCCCGGAGCTGGGTATAATACACATTAGCAGTCCTCTGATTACAGTCATTAGGGTCAATTGGTGGACGAGAGATGTTACCCACAAGCTCTGATTGCATATATTATCTGTCTGCATAAATACATGGTACAATCAATTCAGTTGCTTATCATAGACTAGGATAACGTACATCCTTTAACGTTTGCAGGTTTCTAGCGATGTTCGGCTAAATGAATCGCTTTGCTTTCGCAGATTGCCAGACAACAGCAGCAACTTCTGCAGCAACAGCACAAAATCAATCTCCTCCAGCAGCAGATCCAGGTCAGTGCTCGACTTTCACGTCTTCGTTCTGTCAAAAAACGTTATTTTGTTTTTATAACTGTCATCAATCACGTTGCAACTGTCACCAATCAGGATAATTGGCCAATGGTAATTCGGAAGGGGCTATAGATGGGTAGAATAATTATCACTCCCTAATTAATGAAGGAAGGAGGAAAAAAACAGAAATGAGAGAAAGCCTAATGACACCAAGTGGTGCCTGTTTGCATGTTTTGTGGAAAAGTGCCCTAAGGGTTTGAGACATGAAAGCCGGTGATAAATGCCTCTGAAATTACACCGTCCCAGCGCGGTGACGTGGCAGTGGCTCTGGAAAAACAGGCGCTACCGTTAGCCCCCTTTCCCATTGTTCGATATTGGAAAAATCACTTTGCGCACTCCGTTGCGGCCAACGAGCCTGTAAACATACCTTGTTGACACGTAAATTGCGCAAACCTTGCCTTTTGCAAATATTTGCTGCTTGCTGTAAGTCATTTTGAGTGATCTTTTGAAGGTCTCTCTTTATAAGTGTGCTTCAAGAATAGGATCATTGAAAGTTTGCTCTTTGCTTAAAAATAATTGAATTGGATTAGTTGCAAAGTACACACTGTGGTCACCCAAATCCGTTTTCTTGCCACAAAGTGGATTGCACTTTTTTCGCTCTCCATCAAGCAATTATGTGAAATGAAAAAATGGAAAGGAGGGAGAATAAAGAGAATGCTTACAAGAGTGCCATAAATAAATGTGACGTATATGTGAAGAAAGAGGAGGAAAAGATGCGGCATGAGAATGAGTGTTTGTGAGTCGTTGGTTTGTGTGGTATGTGGTTCTTAGTCAAGCAAGGTTAGCGGACCACCCAGTCGGAGACGTGGACGTACACAAGCTGGTCAGTGGCAGTGGTCAAGGTCTTTTACACACACCATACACACATAAAAGTCAAGGGCAACAAGAGCAGCCCGTGCCTGGAGATACTCTCTTCCATCTCACGCTTTCCTTTTTTCCCGCTTGTTTTGCACATTCGTCGGAGACAGGTACAATATTCCCGACTCTTCTTTTCTTTCCCAGATTTACACCCTTTATGTCAGCTGGTCTTCTATTTTACTTCTCATTTCATTCTGTACTTCTCAGTCCTCACGTTCACGTCTCTGCGTTTGACTTCCACTTCAAAGCCCCTGAGCTTGAGGCCCTCAGAAAAGAATCCCAGGCCGGTTTTCTTCTCAGCGCTCTACCTATCATTGTGAGGTTAACCATCAGCCTTTCTTTCTCTCTCCGCTCAGATGTGTCAGGTAAAAACAAACCACTGTCTTATTTACACAGCCCGAAGCACGACAGATTTATAGCTCGGCAGTAAAACCTCTTTCAAGTGCACTTCTCAAGAGAAAGGGCCAATCTGTTAAAGGCGCGCGTTGTTGAAGAGCCTGCAGAACTAGCCACTGTGCTACTACCACTCTTCCACGCCGTCTGTGTGAGAAGTGCCACTCTTCGCTTTCCAGCAGACAGGCCCCTACATGCTTACTGTGTGTTCAGTCGGTAGCAGTGGAGTAAGAGTTTGTGTGAATAGTTTAATTACTTTAGGAGTGGAGGCTGCTGGGTTTGGATATTCTCAACTAGCGACAGAGCTTATCCTAAACAGCTGGGCTGTGCTGTACTGTCATTCCTGCAGTTCACTGAGGAGTAGCTAATTGAAGTTGCTATGTTAACATAACTTTTTTTCAGTAGCATGAAATTGGCTAAGCTGTTGTCAAAGTGCTGAGGTGTAGCGTAATGTTAACTGTCACATTCAGGGATTGAAATTAACACCCGCCAACCCGCCAAATGCAGGTAAAAATCAGCTGTGGCGGGTAACGCTGTCAAGCGCTGTCATAATTTACAAAACTACTTTTTGTAAATTATGTTCACATTTCTTGGGCAAGTTCATTTAAGCCCAAATTTTAAATACAGCCTAATTACGCAGCATCTGCACATATCTAACTTACTTGAACATGCCCAACAAATAACAGTGTGACTGGCGCAATGGTTTCCTTTGCATTGAAGCAATAACGAAGAGTCGAAAAACAACTGAAGACTACACCGGTTTGTATTGAGCATATACTCCACCATTCAAAAAAAAAATAAAAAATGTAATGGCAAGTTCTGTCATGAAACGCAGGCTGATGGGTCGTTAATTGATACTGGTGATATTTACATCGTTAAACTACTGTACATGGTACAAGCTGGTTCATGTTGCATATGCAGCCAATGAGTTTGCATTTAAATTGCTGGTTAGCATTCACTAGAGCATTTCACAGTGAGCTTTCAGAGTTCCTTTGAAACCCTCCACCTCCCCAGCTCCACCTGTATAGTTCTGCTATGGGTTATTTATATATGCTGCTTGTGCAGCAGCAGTATGTCTTAAATACTCGTTGTCACAGTTGTCTCATCTGAACTGTAGTTTATGGAGCTCTGATCCCCCTTTTCTTGTCCAAGATTAAAACAAAAGAGACAGTCTCCATCTGTTGCAGTTAATGGCTGTTACACTGTAATCATACATAAATGTTTATACCAGAACACCAGCAAAAACAGAGACTGTAAGAAAGTCAGGCTTAAGATGTATACTATCTTATCGTGCCTTTTATCTTCTCTGACTTTGTTTCCATATATATCATTACCATTGCTTCCCTTTGCGACCCATTTAACTTCCGTCTCTAGAGGCCACAGCTTGTCGTAAAGAAGAAGAAGTTGTCGTCGGAAGACAAGAGTAGGATGCAATGGGAAGCGAGAGGAGGAGGCTTGCTAATGCAGTTCCCTGGCACTCTGTTTTCATTAGAGCTAGCTCTACAAAAATGCCCAGTGCTCTTAATATACAACAGCTTTGAGTTAATTAGTACTCCAAACAAGCTCTTCAGCCTTCATGTAGAAGACGTAAAAGTGGAGTGGTAAAACAGCATGCAAGGATTGGGTTTCCCCGCTGTTAGCGTGGAGCGTGTGCGTGGTTTAAAGAGCCAGCTTCCCCATCAAAGCACTACTGTTTTGGCTTACATGTTAAGCAGCGTTTTAGACATTTATTGATGATGTAACTGATCACATCACTGGATTCTGTAAACGGGACTGAATGGGGTCCAAATAAAACCATTGGGCCTGTAACCTAATACAGCGTTGGCTTGGAAAATCAGTTCTGGTTTTCTCCGGAGTTTGGCACTCCGCGTTGCCCAAATCAAACCGCTTTAAAATTGCCCTTCTCTCTGTTTCATCACGTTTTGTACAAAGACCTCAGCGAGATGAAGAGATTGAGTTTTTGTCTTTTCTGGAATTACAATGTCACTTGTTTTAAAGATAGCAGATGTTTAGATTATAGCGTTAGAGGCTTATCAGAACTTCAAGCTCAAGGTTTTACTTCTTATTTATTCCTTTAGCCAAAAGCCTCTTGTTGAGAAATTTCATATGGCAACTAATTCCGTCCAGGGACCGGATTACTGTTATGTGACTCAAGCACGAACTTAAAAGCGCCATCAGAGATTGAAGGAGAGGCTTAGGAACAATTAAAAACAAATGTCGAAGTAAATCTTGATCTGAAAGAGAAAATGTGTTACTTATGTAAGACAAGTAAAGCCGCACAAATAAGACCATGTAAAAGCCACCGCCTCCAACAGGAAGGCAAGCCTGTGTTGGTTGTTCTTAGAATCGGTATTAATCAAGCCAAGTGATTCGGGTTCCGCTGACCTGTTTACAAAGAGCCAGTCTCCTTGACAGTTCCACTCACTGTTTTATTCGCCCTCATGCCATTACAATCAGCTGTAATTGTGGATGGCTTCCTGTAGGAAAGGGGGGAAAAAGTGAGAGATCTTTAATATCGCAAGTCATTATCTTACACAGAAATTAGATTAAATGGAGAGCAAACAGATACTATAATTTTCTGTAGAAATGGATTTTAGCCCAAGAAATACATATATAATTGTATAAAGTAATGTATATAATGTTATATGTGTGTGTGTGTTTATTATAATAATATAATATAAATGTTATACATGTTTATTTATTTTCAACATATATTTTTTAATTTATAATGTATAATATAGACTATTATATATATATATATATATATATATATATATATTTATATATATATATACATATATACATTTTTATTTGTGGTTTTATTTAGAAAATAGTGACTGGATAATTACTATAGTAATATTAGATAATTAATTGACAATTGATAACTAATGTTAACTAATAAACCTTATTGTAAAGTGCTGCAAATATTTTAGAAAGTAATATATGTAATGTTATATGTGTGGTGCATTAAATACAGTATGTGTGCATTGAATATAATAAATATAATATAATGTAATACAATATAATATAACATAATGTAGTAATATAATATAATATAAATGTTTTACATGTATATTTTAATATTTTATTTATTTATTTATTTTTATAATATTTGAATTTCTCTTTGAGTTTCTTGGGCTAAAAACCTAAACAACACTCTTTCGAGTAGTCAAACAGTGCTGAGAATTTTATGACTAAAGTTTATGGTCAGTTTAAAGGTTAATCAGTTTCCCATTTAAATCTCCTTGTCTTTTGCTTTGCCTGAGCTCCCCATAATGACAAAATATGTCCGTGCATATGAAGTTAGAGCACAAAGGGGCTTTTTTTGTCCAAGAGGTTGTCAGGAGAGACTGTTCATTGTCCTCCGAGCTCATACATCTCTTGCACTTAATACTTATGATTACAGCTGCTGTGCTCGGTTGAGATTTCAAAGGCCTGTACATGTGTGCATGTGTATTAGGTGCTATTGTTTTTCTCTCTGGGCTGTGTTTTGCGACGGCAGCTGTAAATTCCCAGGCTGGACTCAGGGATGATCTGGGCCGGGTTGACGTGCATCTCCTGCGCAGACTTGGCTCGGTTCCAGGCATTCCTGCACGCTGGGGCTGGTACGATGTGAGCTGAGGTGACGCAGGGAGGAGAACACACAGGTGGAGGCAGGCTCATCTTATTGTATACACACACGCACAAGCATCAAGAGAAGAATGATTCCCTCAAAGGTCAGCGTGAACTTTAGATACTGAGGAGAGGAGAGGCTGCGGTGTGTTTGAGGAAAAATACCAGTTGAGATTAAACAACTCTTTCTCTGTGAGAATCCCATTATGACGCTCATATACTCTGTCTCATATCACAGCAAACAAGAGTTTATTAGCTCCCATCTCGTTCTCCCTCCTCACACGGCGCGGCTACGAGAGACAGAGAGAGATAGGCACACTGAGCTCTGTTTGTCAACGGACAGAGATGCTGTTTGTCCGCGCAGGTCCATTGTTGTGCCGACGGTCGCTTCCTGTGTTTTAAAGCAGGCCGCCGGTTCAAACACTCTGTCATTGTACAGGCCTGGTTCTACTTATCTAACCCCAGGGCTCCGCTTCCTCTTGCTACTCTACTGAGAGAAACCTCCACGTGGCTGTCTTCCGCTGTCCTCCCCCCTTTCTTCCTCCCACCCGTCCCCCCTCTCTCTCTCTCCCTCTTCTCTCTTTCTCCTGCCAGCACCGGCTGGATCACACAGATCTCTTGCTTTCCATCTCTCACCCTCTTCTGGCAAGCGCCACTTCTCATCCACTTCTCTCATTCCTAGACTGAATCTATACACCTTTTCCTGTTTTTTTATTTTTTTTCCAAGCTGATTATGGGGCAATCAGGGAAATTCAGAATGGGTTTCATTCATTTATTTGGTAGAATCTGTGATAGGTTACGTTTGTAATAGGTTAAGTAGTGTAACTATTTTAATTACTTTATTAAAGTAATGTAACCGATTACACTTGATTACTTTTCTAATTTTAAATTTCAATTTTTTTTCTACATTTTTCTAAACTGTTAATAATTTCTAAATATTTAAAGCAGGCAAGGTTAACCGTACAGTAGGACTTAACACTGATTACTGTCAGCCTTTCAAAATCCTTCATCACTTTAGCAACTTTTTTTACTTTGAGATTGTTCTGAAGTTAAATACAGATTTCATAAGAAATAGTTTAATAGCTATGATTTTTTAATCAAATCTTTTGCATAGCTATGTCAGGGAACACTGGCATCCATCAAAAATGGTTAATTTAAAAAATAAAGCATATACACAAACCCAAATAAGAAAAAAACTCCTAAACTCCTGAAACATTAGTGTTTCATAGAGCAATTAATGCAATTTTAGAAAGAAATTACTCAAATCTGCATGTGTGTGAATATATTCAGATGTACGCCCTTTGTAATCCTTAACATTTTTTTCATTAGTATCTGTAATTTAATTAGACATTTTTTCTCAGTAACTGCAACAGATTACAGTTACGTTTATTTTGTAATTAAATGACGTAATTCTGTTACATGTAACTAGTTACACCCCAATACTGATTATGTAATATATACAGTACAAATCTGTTTATATATATATATATATATATATATATATATATTATTTTTTTTTTTTTTAAATAAAATAATTATGTATGTATGTATATTAATTGTTTACTTTTACCTGGACATCATAAAATATAAAAGAGATGGAAAGTGATAGGAAAAAATGAAGAAAAAAAAAACTGGTTGGCTAAAGTTTTGCTTATACTTATTTAATTTGTAATGGCTTATTCACATAATTTTGAAAACTTTTTCAGTATGCTATTATAGTGAGGAAAAACAAATTAAATCTTCACAGGTTGAGTAGCCGTTCCTTGTCCTTTGGTATTTCAAAGCTCACAAAAAGGAATGCAACTTTTCAGTATGCAGTTATAATGAGAAAAACTAATTGAAAGGAGAGAGAGAATTTTTTGTATTCAGATATTTGTGTTTGAGTTTTTTGTTTTACGAGCACAGATTCCAAGCAGGCCTGTTTATTATCTCAATAATCACTTACTCCTACTATGTTGGGTTTTGTACATTCTCTTCAGTAATCAGCACACTGACAGATGCCGTTTGAAATAATTCTAGCTTTTTTCTGGTAATGTATTTATTTATTTTTGTGCCACAAGGTTTAAATGAAGGTAATAGATTAATTCTACATATTTCAGTTGATTTTTTTCCAGCGCTATAAGATCTGCATTCCAGCTCAGTGGCAGAGGAGTGGCACTATTACAGCTAAAGCAGAAGCTGTTGTCAACATTCACTTCAAAGCAGGAAAGGTTCCCTCACATGTGGTTTTAAATGGTGTGGGGGAGCAGCAGGGAGCCTCTAAGGGTTAACTGATAATAGCTGCATACAGCCACCAGATTAAAGATTCTTTTTAATTATACACGGCTAACCACCAGCATAGTGAAGCCAGACAGACTAAAGACGACCTGTGCAGATGATAGACACAATGTGCCAGTGTGTTTGTGTGTGTTGTGAACAGTCTGAGAGGCCGGTGGAAGAGTGGGCCTTCAGGATATTCCTTTGTTCCTGCGGACTGATAGACAAATGTCTGTGTGAGTGAGAGACTGATCTCTCTCATATGTGTGCCATTTCCTCAGGCCACTGTGAGTTTGCCCTTATAGCCGTGTGTATCAGTGGGAGAGGAGGCCAGGCTAAAGGGTTAATCAGAGCCAGGTCTCAAACACAAAACACACACGTCCGGCTCTGTTGCCCAGGACAAACTCATTTAATCGTAAATAGTCCTGGATGCTTGTGTAAAAGCATTATTTGATTAATAAACTCGATTTGCGCTCAAGAAGCTTGACAGGAGGAGCTACACGGCCGTTCTCGTCGTCTTTTGGCATTTCGAAGCTCACAAACAGGGATGGAGGAATAATAGCACTCTGTTCGGAGAAGTTGCATAATGGTGTTCAGGTCTCTCCTCTCACTATTTTGCAGAGCGGTGACAGAATTCACAGGGGAAGTTGAACAAAAAAGAAACCCTGTCTGCGCAGACAGAACAGAGGCTCCTAATTAAACACACAAGACTTTGAGGAACTCATTCGCTATGTCTTTTCAGAGAGAAGAAAATGTGAATCTCTGTTTTTTCTTTTTTTGAGGTACGTTCAGTTCTTTTTTCTTTGGTTTAGCTCCTTAACCGAGTCGCGTATTAACATGAGGGTTCCAGAATAAACAAATGCTTTGTTTTTGTAGTTATTTAAGGTCGTATATTAAAATAGACTGTGGCCTGTTAACATATTTTCTTTTTCCCTCCGGCTCGACGGAATCCGTGTTAAGAGAATTGTAATCCGGTTACTGTACGGCGGTTTCATCTCCTCTCAGTCATATTACAATCACCATTATTTAGCCACTGCGCATGAAGCTAATTACCATAGCTTTGTCTTTAGCCTAGAGCCATTTGGTTTGCCTTTTTAATTCAATGAACAACAATTAAATCCAATATTTCATTAAGCTCCCTCAAATGCACCAGGCGCCATATAATGGTGAATAATTCAGCTTGGGTTTTTTAGATAAATATAGGGGTGTCTAATTGAACAAAGATAATGCTCCTAATTTGCCTCTTGTTAGATGGTTTTGGTTGTCTCCCAGCACCCTTGTGATCTCTCATGCTAAAGTCTCATTTATGCGGAGACGGCGCTGAAAACAAGCTATGCTAAAAAAGAATGTGTTGCCAATTAGCATTGTCTGCCAGGCAAATGGATTGTAATAAGGAAGGAAATGAGCGCGGGCGTGTGTTTACATCTCTACGTCTTTCGGCGCGCTAATGCCCTTCTCTTTATGGTGTGGAGTACGCTAGCTTCTACTTCTACCAGGATAAGGGCCATAACGGTCTCATCAAATCCTCTTGGCTTGTGCCCAGTGCGGCGGAGCCTGAAACGCGCTCATCCTCCATTTAGCGGAGACTGTTAGCTGATGAAGAGCCCAACATGCGAGAGCGGAGATAAAAGAAAGCGGTGACCCGACTCATTAGCCCCCTTTGATTTAATATATTGACACTTGGATACAAATAATTCCATTTAGTGTGCTTGGTTGGAGGGGGTGCGGGGGATCAATTTAATTAGTTATGAAATGTGACTTCTTGTCACGAAGCAGGAGAAACGCTGACGTTAAATAAAGTCATGTGCGCTTCGAACAATAAAGCTTCTGTAGGCCCGTTTTAAAACTTAATGACGCATAAAAACGGGCCTAATAGTTACATCTTCACCAGCGGGCCATGATGCTTTTGATATTAAGCTAATGGATGGCCGAAGGTAGAACGCTTAACCGCAGTTCAAATAGTTTCGGGTATTAAGAATATAAACAGTGATCGCCTGGCCGATCACTGCTTTTTCTGTTAAATCAGCGTATTTACTCACACCCATGTCATCCAAGATGTCTCTTTTTTCAGTCGAAAAGAAATGAAGGTTTTTGAAGAAAACATTCCAGGATTTTTCTCTATGTAGAAGTGGACTTCAATGAGAGCCAAGCGGTTGAAGGTCCAAATTGCAGTTTCAGCGCAGCTTCAAAAGGCTCTACACGATCCCGGCTGAGGAATAAGGGTCTTATCTAGCAAAACGATTGGTCATTTTCTAAAAACATTTATATACTAACCACAAATGCTCATCTTGCACTAGCTTTACCTCATAAATTACATAGTCACGTTGGAAAGGTCACGCACCGCGTAAGCGGAAGTACTGGCACAGTGTTTACAAAGTGAACGTGCAAAGAAAGTCAGACGCCAAGGTAAAACAATGTTTTCGGATGATTTTGAAGTTGGAGGAGAAAATGAGATGGAGTTGTCTGAACCGAAATACACAGATGAAGAAATAACCATGCGTGACTGTTCCAACGCAATGCGTGAAGTCATGGACGTGCATCGCAGAGCTAGTAAAAGATGATCATTTGGTTAAAAAAAGTATATGACTGATCGTTTCACTAGATAAGACCTTTATTCCTCGGCTGGCATCGTGTAGAGCCCTTTGAAGCTGCAGTGAAAATACAGTTTGGACCTTCAACCTGTTGGTTCCCATTGAAGTCCACCTGGAATGTTTTCCTCAAAAACCTTAATTTCTTTTCAACTGAAGAAAGAAAGACATGAACAATTGGATGACATGGAGGTGAGTAAATTATCAGGATTTTTTTTTTATTTTGGAAGTGAACTGATCCTTTAACTGAGCATCATGCAAATCAGCGTCTGATTAACGATCCATGAAAGCGTTCTGTTGAGTCCAAACCCGGTGGAGGGTGGCATAAAGCGGGCGCTGTCCAGCCAGAATCGGCCCCTGAATCTCATCAGAAAGCACCTGTCACTCGCCGGAGCACCACAAGCTCTCCCAGACCATGCACGACGGACCTATACTTAGCTCTCATTGTGCTTGGTCCCTGCGAGGGGAAAAATATCAGTTGGTGGAGAACACATCCTCCAGTGTGATGTTGACTTAGTTTCCTCTCCCCTCCTGCCTGGCCCACTGTTTTCCCTGTTAATGTTGAGCAAACTGTTTTGTCTTTGCATTGGCTTTTTAACGTGGTCCTCAGCCTCCGCAGTGGGCACACACACAGGGGGAAAGAAGGCAAGGCATTAATAGCCTCTACTGTGTGCGGCCAGCCGGCAGTTTAGAAAGGGGGCCCGTGTTTTCTTAGGGCTAGGGTGGCAAAGCAAAGCATTCAGCCCTGCGCGTCGCAGCACAAAAAAAGGGCCGCTTTGTGTTTCGGATGGGGCGGAGGAGGGTCCAGGCATTCCCGACGGAATACAATGAATGGGCCGTTTTGTCTTTCGTCCGTTTTTCATGCACACTGAATTGTTGTTGTCTTTCTCTCGCTCTCCGTTTCTCCCTCTCTCTCTTTTTCATAATTATTCTTCCCCGTCACTGGGTGTGCACATGACATTTGAGCGTGTTTTAAAGTCTCAACACTCTCATGTGCCTGCAATAAAGTCCCGGCCGTAACAATGTCAGCTTTCTGCTGGACAACAGAGCGCTCTCTGTTGTTCTCTGGGCCCAGCTGCTTGAAGGGTAGAGCGAAGACAGTGGCTTAGTCTGCGCACAGATGACAGGAAGAAGGAGAAATGCTTCCCTCTCTCTCTCGCTCTCTCTCTCTATCTCTCTTCATGGACTCACTCACTGGACAATGCCATTTTTAGTTAATGGGTGGTCTAACTCTAGACTTTCAGTTCTAAACTGCTGGGTCATGACCCAAAAATGGGTCACAGGTCTGTTCAGATAGGGAAAAAACAATGAGAAATACCACTAACTATATAACACTGTAAAATAAATAACTTTAAATGGAGAACAAATCACTTTCCATTTACTTGTCAAAGCAGACAGATGCCAACATGAACAGGTAATATGCCTTTATCTTTGAAATCCATGAACTATGGAAAGTAAATACCTTTTTTTCAAAGAACATTGTTATTTTGTTAATTAATAAGAATAAGAACAGGAAATGGCATTGTTAGTAGATGCGTGTACAAATGCATCCATTCTATTTAATATAAATATATTTTAAAGATTTATTTTTAATTTTAATTTCTGTTTCATGAAAACGTTTCTTTAATTCTCCTAAAGACACAAAATATTTGCTAAATTCACTATTCACTGATATTTTTTACATTATATTCCCTTTTTTATTTCCTCTTTCTTATAAAAGTATTTTTCTTTTTAAAATGAAGTAAACTATTTCTCTTTTATATTAGGCTTTTTAATTATATCTTAAATATTTATTATTTTGGAAGGTTTGACCGAGCATAAAAATAAATATTGATCTTTAAATGCATCATGCATAATTCAAAAGTGACCAGAAAGTAAATAAAATTAAAAATTAAAATAAAAAAAAAAAGAAAAGGAAAGAAGAACAGATTGTGTGAATGAAAGCATGAAGGCATATCACATTAGGCTATTGCCTTTTTTTCCTATTTAGCTGCCCAACACCATAATGGTCCAAAAGGGTCTGGGGTTTATTGTGTATTGTGCCGGTGCCGGTTTTCATAGATGTGGGATGTATATGTGGGATAATGATGTTGGCCTCAGACTCATTTGTGGGTTTGTTTATGTCTGTCCTTTTCTCCCCTCATTACCCATGCTGTTTGAGCCAGTCCCCTCGGGTTTAGCCAGTTTACTGAAAACCTTTTTAATTTTATGACCAGATCCTGAGAGAAAAAAAATATTTTTCTTCTCCCTTTCCTTCTTTATTTCTTTCCCCCATTCTCTGTCATTGTGTAAACGTTAATTGTGTCGTCCTAGAGAAGGTAACCCTGAGTAAAGCACAAGGCGGGTAAATGAAATGAGTAGTGAGAGAGAGGTGGACGTGATATCTCTGTGCACTATGCCACAGCAGTGCTTTAGTAGACTACTAAAGCCTTAGGCTCGTCTTTGATATTTTATATGCAATACAACCCTAATTGCCTGAAATATTTACAGACTTAAATTACATTTTAGGTTCTTAGAGGCTCAACAAGAATTTGCCTTAAGAACACATTTCTGTTGAACACACACTGATCACATTTTGCTGGTGTTCTTAAGGGAATAGCCTTTTCCCCCCACATCTTTGTACTGAACTAATTTACTAATTTCAGCATCCCAGCATGAGCCTCACTTCTCCCCTTGTAATATTAAACCCGCTTATTTGATTATTCACAAATTACGATCAGCATATTGTAATGATTAAAAAAACACAGGTACGGTATTGCAGAACTGAGTTTAAAAGCGATAGTTAATTCAAAATTAAACATTTTGTCATTGTTTACTCGTCCTCATGTCATTCTAAAACAGTCTGAATAAAAAATAAGATATTTTGCAAAATGTCTCAGTACGGACCAGTGTAGTTTTGGTCTTCAAAGGTTTGAAATGACATGAGAGTGGATGAAAAAAATGACAGCATTTTATTTTCAGGTGAACTATTCCTTTAATAATATTAAGGCAAATTGAGCACGAAATTCAGGGATCGGAGCTCAGTTGTTTTTTTTGCCGTGAGCTCCAGGGTGGACTTGAAGTAAAGCTGAAGTGGAAAGCGAAGGGTGGGGGAGAAAGGGGCCGTTCTGCTTTTAACAGCCCGGGACTTAATATAGACATATTGGAATGGCTCATTTCCAAGAGGGCTTGTTTTACTGTGTAAGGAATTAGCAGAACAAGAAGTCATCTACTGGTTATTTCTCCAGACGAGCCGAGCGTGGGCCAGTGTCTGGTTTCCATGCACCTTGCCCTGTTCGGCACACACATGCTCCGAGTCCTCAGAATACATTTGTCCTCTGTCAACTCGGAGTCTTTTGTCAGCGGTGGCGTAACATACATCCAAATACACATGAACGCACTGTTTGCTAGTTGTCCTGTTCCAGTATCGGGAACGTCAATCTTTTACCTGTTTAAAAAAACAAGCACACAGAACAAAAGAGAGCATGAAAGCAAGAAAACATGGTGCTCATCGACCGAAAAGCCTTTGAGTCTGTGGGCTAGTGGATTGTCGGAGGCGGGTCGGCCCGGGTCAAAGCCACGGCCGCCGCACAAAGCCTCTTTATTCTAGGTCCTGTATCTGTGTGGCTGATGAGGGCCTTCTGCAGAACTCCTCGCTAACAGAGCAGAGAGAGGAGAACAATGCGTTTAGTCTGTGGCACCAAGGTGGAGACCTGGTCTTAATTCCGGCCTCACGCTGACAGAAAGAGCGGGGATCAAAGTCCGACTCAGCCCTATCGATCCACACGGCCCGATTGTCATCAGGGGCTGAAGCGCGGCCGAGCAGAATATCTCGCGCTTTGATAACGGCCCCGTGAGCGTGGGTTTGTGTGTGTGCGCGGGTGGGATTAGAGCTCAAAGCTGCAGCCGCCGTGTGCTGGAGGAGTGCGGTTAACTGATAAATGACCTGTGACGTGGGAGTAATGTGTACTTGGGGATCTATGGGATTGTTTAAAAAATTGACCTCTTCAGAACAGAATAATGTGCAGGCTCCCGAGTGCAGAAGTGGTTTCATTCAGCAAAGAGCTCTCTCTCTCTCTCTTTCTCTCCCGCTCTCTCTTTGCTGGTGAGTTTCCAGAAAGCGCTCGCTGAGTGTGTTCACAAAGTAGCGGGTGTGAAGTTCGCGCTGTCGGGGCTCGCCGTGCGGATTGAGCGCGGTTGCCAGGTCCTCTAGAATCACTTCGTTTTAAAATGGATCCCCTAAGGTGGTTTTCTTTCACAGTCATTTTGGCTCTGGCAGCGTCAAGCGAGGGCAAGAGCGTGTGACGTATCGGTACTTACAGTAACAGCGAAAGCTGTTTTCACTCCTGCTAAATTTAAAATACCCCCACGTTCGAGCCTTTCTTTGAGACTTTTAACGAGAAACGCTAATGTCCAAGGGAAATGGCTCCAAATTCGGACCAAAGCGCAGATGTTGTTACGGCCTCACCTTCGGCTTTTAAAACGGGGTGGCTGGTGCTTAATGCTTAACCTAGGGCTCCGGAGGCTCTCTGGCTCCTTCCAAAAATGTGAAAAGAAGAAAAGTTAGCCACCCCTCCCCATCTCCGTCTTATCTCGTCAACACTGAAAGGCATTTTGGACATGTTAAAACAACTCCCCCTCTTTTCCTTTTAAAAGGGGAAAGAATCCCAGAGTGATGCTCCTTGAAGATCAATCTCTATTTTCATGTTAAAGGGAGTTGGGGACAGGTATAAGGGGGCACGTCTCCTGAGCCCAACGGGACCCTTTAAAAGACAGCGAGGAGCATGGGTGCTGACAGGGGCCCTATTGAGCACGGTAATGACTTGTACATCTCCATTTTCCGTGCGCTTGTGTGACAGACTGGGTCGGGATATGGCAGCAAATACACATTTATAGCTACACGGGCCACTGCAGGAGGGCATAAACATATTAGTACACCTGCTGGATTAGAAGCACACAGCATCCTATTCTAACAGTAATCCACGTACAGTGCGGCTCCTTGGATAGGCTGGGCTGTCTGACCCTAGGATTAGTTGCTGCTGTAAACCATTACTGAAGCTAAGTGCTGATGTCAACATTTCCACTAACAACATTGATTAATCTATAGCTCCCTATTTACTTCAGGGGTTTCCCCCCCTCCTCCTTTTATTTCGGTCATTCAACCTACAGCGAGTGCACATTGTGTGTTTAAACAACCCGCTGCTGACAACTCTGCGTTTAGTGTTGGGAATTAGTGATCAGTAGCGTGATTGTAGCTCAGCTGTTTTTAAAACAATGAGCATTTCCAGCAATGGGCTGTTTTTTCCGTAGTGTAGGATGACAACGTTTTTATTATTATTAATTCAACATTTTTCATTTTTCATAGCATCTAGGTTCTTTTTAGTAAATTGAATTATTCAATAAATTGAGTGAATTAAAATAAACCACTTAAAACAAAATACTTAATTTCCCAAAATCAATGTTGAAGCCCTATTTTTAATGCAGATGAAAGGCAGTAAGTCTATTGTATTTTCTTTTTAGTACTGAAATATAGAAAATAATGTTTTTATTACAATAATATTATTTAAAATATATATATATATATATATAATACTTAGAAGTAATATTTGGTCAACGCCAATAGCCTTGTGGTTAGCGCGTGGACATATAGCGCCATTACGCTGCAGACGACCCAAGTTCAAATCCCAGCTCTTCACTTCCAAATAAAGGCATAAAAACGCCAAAAATAAATATTTAAAAAAAAGAAGAAGAAGTAATATTTGATCAAATGTAAATATTATTTGCAAGTAATTTTTAGTAAAATATTATATTTAGTTTTGGTTTTGTTTTTTTGTGGTTTTTTTAGCTTTTTTCTAGCTTTTTAAAAGGGTTTTTATTATGAATATCAGGTGTTTTTTGCTTTAAGGATAATTTTAAGGATAATTTTTTTTTAATAAATGAGCTCTCCATTGATGTGTGATTTGTTAGGATAGTACAGTATTTGGCTGAGATACAACTATTTGAAAATCTGGAATCTGAGGGTGCAAAAAAATTAAAATATTGAGAAAATCGCTTTCAAAGTTGTCCAAATTAAGTTCGTAGCAATGCATATTACTAATAAAAAATTAGGTTTTTGATATATTTACGGTAGGAAATTTTCAAAATATCTTAATGGAACATGATCTTTACTTAATATCCTAATCATTTTTGTCATAAAAGAAAAATTTGTCATTTTGATCCATACAATGTATTGTTGGCTATTGCTACAAATATACCTGTGCAGCTTAAGACCGGTTTTGTGGTCCAGGGTCACATATCTTAAGTATCCATTTTGTGTTATTATATTATATTATTTTAATTAGATATTATTTAAATTAAATAAATCATCTTTAGATACACTATAAAAAATTGGAAACTATAAAAAGTTGAGCATTTACAGCATTTACTAATGCAAAATCAAAATCACAAGTTTTGTTTGTTAACATTAGTTAATGCACTGTGAAGTAACTTGAACAAACAAAAAACAACTGTATTTTCATTAACTAACATTAACAAAGATTAATAAATCGTGTATACATTTATAGTTCATTGTTTGTTCATGTTATTTAATACATTAACTAATATTAACAAACGATAATGTTAACACCTTATTGTGAAGTGTCATCATGAAATTTACCAGCAGTTTGAGTTAAAATTGTTTCCAGACCAAATTGACCAAAGTAGTTTGCCGTTTTTTGATAGATGTTTGTGGAATTGTAGATTAACTGTAGTTGAATTGCTTTAAATTATGAGTAGCTTGTAGACTGACAAGCTACAGTTTCGAAGCTTGCTGACATGGCCTGTGTTCTTATCGGAGTGTAAATTAATGCCTGATCTAAGGGCAGGGGACAGTAGCGAAGACATGGCCGGGTGATGTGTGTATCTCTGACAGAGAGACAGATTGTGCTGTGTATCACCACAGACTTCATCAGCTGCGCTGAACTGATGATATATGCGAGACGTTGAAGGTGAAGAGGCCTCTCTCTCTCTGTCTGTCTCTCTCTCTGTCATTCACTTTCTCTCCGTGTGTCTCTGCACCCCCATGAACCGGTCGGCCGTGTGAAGAGAGAAAGAGGCTGCCAGCTACACAGCCTGACTGATTGCTACAGATGCTCTTCCTCAAGTACCGCGAGTTACATCCTCGCCACAGCAGGTCTTCGGGGACAAACAATAGCACCTGTTCCTCATAAGATGGGGCTCGTTCATGTATCTTTAATGAAGCTTTGGGGCAGATGGCGAGAAATGGCATTATCCCATCCTCTGGTTCTAAGGATTTGATAAGACAAAGGGCAGATAGGAGGCAGCCCTACAATGAGCTGAGTTTATGAGGTTCAGAGCTTCCAGAGGCCTAAGCTTTCCTCTTCACATCTGCTCCACTTCATTCTTTCACGCTCTTGAAGATCTGACTGGCAATACTAATGCTGGAGGCAGCCAGCCGCCTGGCACACTGACGGAGGGAGGGGCAAAATATCAGGGCACAGATACACAAATACGGGTGAGCGTGTTCATACATACCATGCGTACCGTATATATGCGACTAATACACATTTAACAATGCAGTAGATAAACATGTGAACCAAGTTTTCTCGTTTATGGTGGCAGAACAGTATCAGATCCTGGTCTTGTCTTGAAGAATTTCCTTGCTATGTGTATATTGTGAATGAGCAGGTGTGTGTATATTATCTTTTTATTGTTTTATGATCTTATTTTTTAAATTATCATGCGTTAATGATTTTATCAAGATAATATCTATGCTATGCTAAGTAATTTGAATCAATGTATTAATTAATAAATGCAATAAATAAATTAAATAATTAAATAAATTTGCTGTAATACTTTAGGAATTCTTATTTTTTGTTTTAATTAATTTTAATAAATGTTTTTATGAATTGATAAATATGAGAAATTGATTAAATAATAAATATAGAGTAATATAAATAAAATATGTTCACATTTGTAAGTAAAATAATTCAATAATATTCAATTAAAATTAGTAATAATGTCCCTAGTGAAAAATAAATATACTAAAATGTATTTGAAATACATTTATTTCATGCTAAGTATACTACAACTTCATGTACACATTTATGTACTTAATAAAAATGCCCTGCAATTGTACTTTGATTATACTAAACTGGTGTATTTAAAGTCTGCTAAATTGCACCAACTAATTAATGCACTTTAATTGTGCGGAAGTAGTGCTGAAGTCCAACTAAAGATATACTGAAGTATATTTGATTGTGCTAAAGTGGAACTAGTTACAGTTTAAATATCTTGCATTTAAAGGCCGATATTATTCAAAGATCAAACAGTCCTCAGCAATATTGACATTACAACACATTTTAGGCTTAATATTAAGACATGTGCGTTATGCACAAGCAGTAGTCCAAATAAAGTTTAATTATAATTTTTACATCAGTAAGTCTCGAGTGATCTGCCAGTAAATATGTATGTATTACTTTTTTACTAGGGCTTAAAAAGAATTAAATAATGCTTTTATTTTTATTAGTTTATCATAGTTAGAATTTTATATTTTATATACATTTTATACTAATAATAATAATAAATCTATGACTGATTTTTACTGGTAATTTGGTATATATTTTCTCATGTGTAAGCATGCATGAATGCAAGAATGTTTTGTATATAAAGACACAGAGGGACAGACACAGAGAGACGGATGGATCCAGTGAATGAGAGCGACTGACGCATATAATAAGCGAGCTTCAATGCAGAATGCAATATGCAATTTATCAAAATCCATCTGTCTAAGTGCAGGCACTTAATTCCATTCTCTGTCTATTAGCAGTCAAAGCAAATTGCCAGTGATCATCTTTAAATCTTTATCTGCATTGTCTGCTCGGCTCTACCACTGTACGTTAATTGACAGGCTTGAAAGCTAACCTTCACTATTAGTCCCCACTTTAAGGACGCTTATTTGATTTGCCACTCACAGATGTGGCGTGTGTAAATTAAACTTTAATGTAAAGGCCTCATTACTGCAAATCACGACCTCTCAAACTGAGGGCAATTTATCTGTTCGTACCTTCCCTTTTTCTTTCTCTTACTGTTTGCGCCTTTGAAACCGCATTAGTGGAGTCTGTTTGTTTGTTTCAAATTTCAGATGTCTAATTTTAGGTTGTTTTAAATCACTTGGATTTGAATTAAATAAGACATTGATGATATAGTTTAGGAACAGATGGCATAAAGCATGGCGGACCAGGTGTTTCTGCCATTATGCATGTGAGCCTCGGTGCAGGACTATGCGAAATGACATGTTAAGGAACAGTTGTGTTTTGGTTCCACTTTAAAAGCAGCTGTTCTGTGTAATACTGCGGCTTTAGACTGATTCGTTTTGCAAGGGTAATGTGAATAAGGCTAATGGCAATTATGTATGTGACTGACCTTAGCGGCCCTCCGAAGGAGAACAATTTACATGGTCAGAGCCATTTTTCTAAAGCACTTAAATGTATCTGAGGTATTACAAGACCGTAGTTGCTTACGTCACAGACGCTATCTGTCTTTTCTGTGTAATGGCCCCTCTCACTCCACTTAAATTTTGATTCACCTCACATGGAAGTAAACCGTTTTCCCGAACACATCTATGAGGTCATGTTAAAGAGCCCTCTGATCTTTCTCATTCAGCATTTTTTGTCACATCTGTAAAATACTTCATTTCAGTACAGTCTCAACTCTGTAGATGCACTTTTTAAAGTGCAAAGCTCTGTAAACAGAAAAGTGCAGGATTTATTTTTGCTTAGGAGAACTCACTTAGTCCGAATCACTGAAGTGGACCTGAACACTTGTTTAGCACCTAGGGAACAAGCCCTACTGAACTCTAACATTAGGCGCTCGAAAGGCAAAAGCGGCATTAAAGAAACGGAGATCACGCAGACCTCAGCGAGAAGTGGTTTCTCCGAGCAGGTTGATTTCATGCCCCAATGCTGCAGCGGTAATTGCGTCCAGACCGGTTTTTATTGCAGGCTGATTTTAAAGAGCGATGAATGGAGAAACATTCTATAATGTGTTTATTTTGAGGGGGGCCGACCTTTATTAACCCGTTCTCCGGTTGGGCTCCCCAGAGGTGAGGCGGCTCGCCTGCATTAACTCTGCCCTGGCCCACGGTAGCGCCGCTGCAGCCTATCACCCGCAGGCAGGAAGCGGAGAATGACAGCAAGATTGGGTCCGGCCAACACTCCACAAACATGTGTTTTCAAACTTCGACGGGAAGCCGCTCGGATCCCTAAATACACACAGACTACTCTTTTTCTTTGTCCCTAGTTCAGCGGGTCTGTTCTTACTCTTAAACAGAGCTAATGCTATCCTTATGCACGCCATTACCGTTCTCTCTATTTTGCAATAAAGCAGAAATGAAGATGAACATGGTCGAGAGCGTTTGAAAGGCACCACACGCGATGCCAGGTGTTGACGTTATACATGAAATATCAGAAACGCACGAGCTTTTGGGCTCATTCCATCTTTTTCACAGCTGAAAACAGGTGCTGTAAATTACTGGCCTCCCTTGGGCATTTATCATGTATATAAATGACCTTCCAAGAACAAGAGACAAGAGCCGTATTTCTGAGAGGATCCACATTTTCTGTCAGTCTTGTGATTAAGTTTTATTAGGAATGTCTATCTGACATTTCTGTTTCTAGCAACGCATGTAGATATTACCCAAACAACCTTAACACGATAATCGGGCGTTTATGATACAGATGAGAATAAACACTCTACTGTTTATGTGCCTCTTTGAAGCGCTAATGTGCGATTGGTGGGCATTAAGTGTAGGTATTTGGTGAGCGTGTGCGAGGCGGACTGGGGTCAGAATATGAGCGGTGCTGTCAGGCTGTGTTAGACTCCTGTGTGATCTCCTCTCTCTCTGTGTTCAGCAGGTCCAGGGTCACATGCCTCCACTCATGATCCCCATTTTTCCACACGACCAGCGCACTCTGGCAGCAGCCGCGGCAGCCCAGCAGGGCTTCCTCTTCCCCCCAGGCATGTCCTATAAGCCAGGTAAGAGAACACACTTAAGCTCTTAGAGTTTCCTCTACACATCTTTATTCCGCTTGCTCTTTGTACACTTGGGAGAAAAGGTTTGTCTGAATTTCCTGGGTTATCCTAACAATAAGATACACCATAAATATTCAAAATTTTATATATGTATAGTTAGATTTTTATTGTATTTTAAATAAGCTTCTAATGCAAGGCTGTGTTTATTTGATCAAAAATAAAGAAAAACATCTTTCTCTGATCAAAAGCTGAATTTTTTCAGCATCATTACACAGTATTCAGTGTCACATGATCCTTCAGAAATCATTCTGATATGCTGATTTATTATCAGTGCTGTAAACAGTTAATATTTTTTTGGAAACTGTGATATTTTTTTCCAGTATTCTTTGATGAATAAAAAGTTTAAAAGAACAGCATTTATTTAAAATAGAGTTTTTTTTCTAACTGTTCAAAAGTTTCAGGGCAGTACATTTTTACTCTTTCTTTTTTTGAAAGAAATTAATACTTTTATTCACCAAGGATGTGTTAAATTAATAAAAAGTGATAGCATAGATTTACATTGTTAGAAAAGATTTATGTTTTGAATACATGCTGTTCTTTTTAACTTTTAAGAATCCTGAAAAAAAGAATCACAGGTTCCAAAAAATATTTGGCAGCACAGCTGTTTCCAACATTGATAATTCAAATAATAAATCAGCATATTAGAATGATTTCTGAAGAATCATGTGACACTCAAGACTGGAGTAACAGCTGATAAAAATTCAGCTTTGCAACACAGGAATAAATTATATTTTAAAGTACATTAAAATAAAAAAAAACATTATTTTGTATTGTAAAAACATTTTGCAGTGTTATAGTTTCTTTCTGTACTTTTGATCAATTAATGCAGTCTTGATTAATTTAACATAATTACATATTAAACCAATATTAATAATTAATTAATTATATTACAAATTATATTACTGCTGTTACAAATCGCGGTTGACCCAAAAATGAAAACAATGATTTTTTTTCGATTTTTTTTTTTTTCATTTAATTTCATTTTATTTTCCATACAGTGGAAGGCAGTTATTTTGAACACCTTTTTTTTCTTTTTTCTTTTTGTATCGACAAAAATAACACACGCATTTTTTCTTCTTTTGTGTCCCTGAAAGGAAAAAAGCATACAGATATGGAACAACAATATATGATGATATTAGCTGTCAGCATTTAAAAAAAAAAGAAAATGAAAACGGATGATAAACACAATTGCCTGTATCTTTTATACAACTGTATCTTTGAGGGCGGACAATAACAAGTTCTTTCCTGGCTGTCTTTTATTCTTTTATCTGTGCTATGTTTTTTCTCCATTCTTCACTTTACCTTAGAGGAACATACGGGCCACTTAGGCTTTCTTTACCTCCTCACAACTTCAAGCACATATTTTATCATCGCTTGATTTCCCTGACCAAATCATCACATTGTTTTTAAAGAGCCCACCCCTTTGGATTCAGAGAGCAGAACATCAAGTCCTCCTTGTCAAGGCAATTAATTCTGAACACTGTGAAGTGTATCACCTCGGTGAGACAGCCTGTTTTGGCAGAGTTCAAGGCGTTTCAAGCCTTCAGAACAATGGATGGCGTGAATAAGGGCTGGAATATAAACACTGTCAGCATGAAAGGGTTTCAACTTCATGGGCCATAAATCTGCTGAGAACACATTACTAATATAATACTCTCCATGCCCCGTAAAATATGTTGTTATATACATTTATATTATATATATTATTCAAATGTAGAAGTGTCAGTTTTGTGAGCGATGTGTGATCTGTAGATACTAAGATGTGATAGGTCATACTAAATTAGCGATTTATTACTTACTCTCTCTAATTATTTCTGTTTCTTTAAAATAAATAATAAAAAAAAAACAGGAAAGTGACCCGTAGTAGTGCACATTTTTCTTTTTGGAACTGAAGGGCCTCTGGTGAAGCAGCCATCGTACTTGTCCTGGCACGCCTTTTTTCTCCTTTTGTGAAAAAGAGAATTGCTCCTCACGCAAGCACTGTAAATTCAAAAACAAATTTGTAGGAAATTGCTACAACACGCAGGCTGACTCACTGCCAGTATCCCTCACCCTCATATCCAGCCATTGTTCTGAGGTTTTGGGATGTGCCACTCTCAGTTTCTGTAATTAAACCAAGTATATTCCTGCCTCCCAAGGGATCAGTAGCATTTGGTTATATTTCCATCATTCTATCATTTTCCCCTTATTTTTCCCCTCTTTTCTTTACCACAGAGGACTGTTGAGAAAAATAAAAATGGTCATGTAATGATTTTTCAGTGTAGCTGCTGAGTTGTGTAAGTAGACCTGTAGGAAATGGAAAGGAACATAAATTAAGAAGACAAAGGGCTGAGTAAGAATTATCGAAGAGAAAAAAAAAAAGAAAAATGATCAGTGCAGATCAGTAAAAAAGCTTTCCTTTTGTCTTCAAAGTATGCCTTGAGAAAGCACGTTTGTTGTCAGCACCTCATCAAAAGGCGCACATACAAGAAAAGAGAACGAGCGCTAGACAGAGAGACTGATAAGAGGGAGGAAAGCTTCAGAAGTCAGCAGGTGAGAGTTAGATTATTACAGGGTGTGGTAGAGCAGCTAATAAATTAACTAAAAAGGTAAATGATGGAACATAAAGTCAGCTATTTTGGAACTACAAAGGCATGACAGGTTGAACAAAGAGCCTGAGGGCTTTCTTTTCCCCAGTTTGATTTTTTAATATGTTTGACATGGAAAGTGTTTTAGTACAAATAACAGCAGCTGTAATGGAATCCTTGGCGTGTGTAAAGCACTTGCATTATTCATAATTTGCGAAACAGCAGCGAGGAGAAAGTTTAGGACATATATTATTGCTGTTAGTGCGCATGACTCCACTTATTGCCACGGATAATGCGATAGGTCTCATTGCTGTTTGTACTGCCCAGCGTGGGGCGGCCCGGCCAGGCTCAGCGCAAGCGGCCCAGGCCTGATGCTGATGGCCCTAACCCTGCAGTGAAACAGTGGAGATCCCCTTTCTCACACACTGTGCTCAATGGCTTGGGCTTGGTATAAAGAGAGGACTCGGGTCATTCTTTACTCAAATAGACTTGTGGAGGATAGTGGTGATCCCCCCCGTGCAGACATGAACATGTAGGTATTGCTGATCGTGGATGTTCACGGCCCTTGGAACGCAATGAGCTCTCGAAGCCCCCGCTGGTGAGACTGCTGACAGCCAGTGATTGTACAGAAATTCGCCTGGAGGGTACATTCATGTCACTGAGAATGTGCGTCAGGCGTTTAGACATTGATACACTACATTAGCAATTGATGATCCCAGTTTTGAGCTAATATATATGACAGTTGTGCCCTTTTTTACAATTGAATTCCTGAATTTGAAGTGAAATAGAATCGAATGTAGCAAACAGCAGAATTGCAGTTCAAATTTGAATGTATAATTACAATGAATTGAAATTCAAGGAAGTGCGTATAACCAATTTTTAACAAGGAAAAAAGTTTGTCAAATAGAAGAAACATCTAAGGATTTAGCCCACCGATAGATAGATAGATAGATAGATAGATAGATAGATAGATAGATAGATAGATAGATAGATTGATTTGCATAACCTTGCTATAAACCATTGTCACTAACTGTATTTAATTTAATTTATTTATTTATTTATTTTTATTTATTGCCTTTTTATTTTCCCTTTATATTTAGCAGACAACTAGAGTGTAGAAAGGAAAGCTAGGCTACGAGAAAGAGGAACAGGATATGGCAAACAGCTCTTACATGTTCTGAGCATGTGTTCAGTCCACTGTGCCCCACCTCTGACCAAAGTATTTTTTTTCCCCTTTATAAAAAAAAGCCTTCAGTCTTGGCCTGGAGGAAGGGTCGTGTGCATGGTAGACACTGAGCCCTTTAACAAAACCATTGATTTCAAAGAGAGCCCTACTCGGCTTGAATATTCCACATGCTTGGCTCTTGGCATCAGGTGGAGTAGAAGTGAAGAGGTTGCAGAAGGAGCACTCCGCCAGCCGTTCCTTCCCACTCTCCTCCACCTTTTCATTAGCCTCGGAGCCCTCGCTTCTTATGGAGCACCGGTCCGCGTCAGCGGTAGTGGTGCCCTGTGCGAGACCCTTGGGTCCTTCCACTTAAAGAGGCCCTGTGCCAAGTTGGCAGTCCAAATTGGCCTCGATTTGCAGCATGATACCTGGCTGAAACAGAATACACTATGAAGCTCTCTAGCAATGCCTTTATGAGAGAAAGCACTTTAAGCATTATTCAGCAGCCTGCCTAGCCCTTTTTAAAGAAAAGAAGACAGTGGAGTATTGTGATCTGAGCTTAGGAGGTTTGCCCCTTCCTGCTTGGTGTCTTTGCAAAGCTTGCTTTGATAAGGTACCTCTCTAATAAAGTGATGCTATCACAGGGGAATTACATGATGAATTGGATCCTCTGGCTTTGGTTTTCTGGCCTGAAATGTGTGAGCCAACCAAGTAGTTCTTCAGCCACTGTTGGCTACTCTGGCAGACCATGCTACGTGGAAATAGTTTTGGGGCAAGTTTCAGTCATTGCTTTTGTCTTTTAATGAAAATATAATTTAAAGTTAGTCAATAATTGATCATGATTATAGCATCTAATTTGAATCAATTACACGTATGTGTATATATAGATGAGATTAACACTGCCGAGGGCGCAGTACTACCCAGCAGTCTTCTCAGAGTTCGCTGAATCAGATGAGAGGGAGCCCACTATTGGCCTCCAAGGTGGGCTGATAATAAGCTTTTGGCCCTTGGCCTTAGCAGGCTTGGAGAAACAACCCTATTGGGCAGTGGCGTCACTGGAGCCTCACTGGCATCTACTGGCTGGAGACAGGCAGATTTGCCTTTTAAACTAGATTCACTTTCACAGACTGACATAGAAAAAGCTGGCAGTCGACCCCATCTACTTGAGACACTGGCTGCCCACCCAGCCCCCCCCAAACCATTAGCCTTGGCCTAGTGTTTTCAGCTGGCACCTGACCTGCCCATGGCTCACATAACATATCACCACAAGCACAGAGCGAGAAAGAGAGAGAAAGAACCTTGGATGATAATGACCCCCTCTACGACTCTCATTGCACTATTTGAAATCAGTTCAGTTGTGTTCTTTATTCACCTCTGCCACAGGCCGGGATTGAATTTCCTGGCTGCATCACAATGTGCTGTGGTCAGTCAGATTGCAAAGTGAGTAAGGGAAGGGGGTGGGGGGATATATGTGTTTACCCCCATGCTTGTGGCTTAATAGCTCCATATGTTTGTGAGAAGAAGTGACAGGCAGAAGTGGGGGCTGAAAGAGGGCCAATTCCCTTTTCATGGGCACGCTTCAGTCAAACCTCTGCTCTGTGAGCCAGAGACAGTGTTATATACACCGACCACAGCGCAAAACACATCTCACACACTTAAACACACACTTTCAGAGGCACTCAATTATCTGTATAAGGTTTCCAGAGCTATATCTCGAGGGGGTTTTTGTTCAAACCTGTAGTTTTTCATCTGATTTCTATTGTGTTTTCTGTTTGCCCAATTGTATTGTTTGATTTAGTTGGATACGTTTCATCTCGTGATGAAAATGTCTTTCAAGCTGTATTTAGATAAGAAAATAGTCTTGTTAAAACCTGTTGAAGTTGGCGTCAGCGCCGTTTCTCTCTTTCACACACATATTTTACTGTGCCAGATCACATTGTAAAACACATAATGGCATGTAGAACAATAGTATGACTAGGCGAGCTTCTCACAGAACATGATATAAATTGTAGATATAATAATGTAAAATAGCATAACCTTGAACACAATGCACAGCCAGATCAGAAAGGACTGTGCAAGTGTGGGCAAAGATAAAAAAGGGAGAAGGAAAAAAGCCCGAATGCGAGAGAAAGAGAGACGTTCCTGTGTAAATCCCGCTCTGCTCTGGCCAGCTGACTCTTTTGTGAGTGCAGATGTTTGGGCTGAGTGCCGAGGCTGGGTGCAGGCAGGCCCACAGGAACTGTGTTGGCACTTGTCTGGCCTGCCGTTGGGCCGCTCATTGTCTCAACCTGTGCGCATTGTTCACTATCTCCCCCTCCTCCTTTCTCCGACAGGTGATAACTACCCAGTGCAGTTCATTCCATCCACAATGGCAGCTGCTGCCGCGTCAGGACTCAACCCTCTCCAGCTCCAGGTATGTACAGTCACAAAAGAATTTATGGGCAGTGGGCCAAGCCCTCAGCACCGTGTGAGCAAACCAGCTGTATGCTAAATAACAAGTTAGAGCTAAATCACTCACACACCGGTCCACCCCTACAAGCTTAACACCTTCCATCTGCAACATAGCCCGTTTTTACAGCGCAGCCCTGATGCCTATGCATGGGAACCAGTTGTTGCGTCAACGAAGGGTATTTCGGGGGCCTCTCATACCTTAATTGCTCTCTGTGTTGATGCCGTTTTGAGTAACTTTGTGGTAACGTTGCGTATCATGATGGAAGAGCTTCCAAGACCCTCCGGGCTGCCTTGGGAGCATTTCTCAGATGCTATCTCGATATAGATTCATATCTTCATTACAGTTTACCTCATCATGCTCGTCATTTTAATTGTTTCTTTTAATCCTGATTTTTGCTGCGTTTGCTTTCACAAAGAGCGTTTTGTTTTGTTTTTTCTGCTAATGCCGTTAGTCCATCCTGTTTACTTAGAGAAATGATTCGTTAAGAGCTTTGAAACTTTAAATGCACCTTTAAGTTCTTTGAGCAAAAACTGAAGGATCAAATGAACGAGAGCAGAAGGCGACAGAACTCGCAGCCACACTCGCAGCGGATTCATTTATTCGTTTTTTTTCTCGCTTTTTTATTCATAGACAGTTGTTGTTTTGTCAACAACAGTGGTAAGCGGTTGATAGCAATTAGACATTAAGCTCTCTGATAGCTGGGAATGTTACAAAACAAAGCTGAGAGCGGAGGGAGGAGGACGTGCGGGGGAGAGAGGATAGGAGAGCGTTTCGTACCTTTTCTTCTTGCTGATACATGTGCACAATTTGTCCTTCGGAGCTTATCGCTCTCAGCATTAATGAGCCTTGGCAAGTTGGAACAATGCTTGCAGCTGGAGCTGGAAAGGCCTTTGCTATAGCATGCGACTTTGTGGAGAACAATCATCTGTGTTGAAGGTGTGGAATGCATCTATTCATGTTAAAGAGCTTGTAGAATATGCATGCACTTGTAAGAACGAGCTAAACAGGGAGCGAGCTTGTGAGCAAAAACCGATTGAAAATCATTTCGATCCGTAAGTGTAAGCGTGTCTTTCCTCCTCCCTTGGGAGTAGGCTGCGGTGGCGTAACCAGGGCCCGTCCCGTCTATTAATAGCGTTCCTGATGGGTCAGCTCGAGTCTGGGATAGTCATATATCAGGAGGCACCGGGACCTCTCAGCCATTCATTGTGATAATAGATTTAACCCTGGGAATGGGCTGAGAGCAAGCCTCCGAGTCCATGACTTGGCTGACCTTTAGAAAATACAGTAAACACAAATGAGTTGCATTCCCATTAATTGAAGTTTGTCTGTCTGCCGCAGATTTAGCCGAGCGGATTGGTATTTACTCTCCGTACTCTTCAGTCTAAGAAAGCCCAGCTAGTCAAACATACCCTTTCCGCCGCAACTGAGCTCCGATCATCACGCGGAAGATGATTAAAAATGATCAGGACGGAGATAGAGGAGATGAATCTCATTCCGAGTGGGACGATAATGCCGTTAGCGCTTGCGTTTTGTCTGGCTGGCAGAGACAGAGAAGTTGCACGCAGAAGTTCACTTTGAGGACAAAAGTGCGGGCAAAACATTCAACAGACGGACACGGATGAGGTTATAATTAAGCAAGGAAGGGCGACGCGGACGGATTTGTACGGCAGTTAGCACGTGCTAGCATGCGGTTGCGCGGCTGCTTTTGTCTCTCTTCCTTTTTTGAGCAGAAATAACAAGCTTTGAATTCCTGTCTTAAATCAAAGGAAGCGGATCTTTCTAAATATGTCAGATAAATGAGGGCCAGCGCTAGGTCAGTGTTAATGAGAGGTATGTATGGATTTGTCTGCTGTGTCTGGGTGATTATCTGTAATGGCAGTATCACTGAGCTCACGCCGCTTATGCATCACTGATCCGCTCGGTGGGAGTGACCTCACCTATGAGATCCCCACTTCCTGTGCCAGTGGACCCACCCACCCCGTGCCACTGGCTGGGTGCATCTGTCTAATTAGAATATCTTCACTTGTCAGCAATTCTGGCAAGGTATCATTTTCCCTAATTTGCTCAGTTTAGACTAGGGAAATATATGAACCTTAAAAAATGCTCTGATTGGAAAGGAATTAATTCCCACAATGCTGTGCTCGGTCATGCAGGAAGAGGGACGGCCGCTCTGCCAGTCTTAATGTTGCCGATGCTACCGCTCACAATTTTACCGTGTCATAACAGTAAGTGGGCTGGCTGTGGAATGTCTCTCTCTCTTTTTCTCTTTCCCCGTCACCCCGGCCCATCCGCAGGCTAACAAAAGGCCTCAGGTCCCGGGGAGTGGAAATGAAAGCGGCCAGGCGATCTGAGAGCGTAATTTGCTTGTCAATACATTTCCCCCGACCGGCGACGTGCGCGTACACGCGCCCGCTTGTCACCGCGCGTCCCAACGCGGCGAGTAATTTCGCTCAATGCGTCCCTGACAGATTGGCCCTCGTCTGCAAGTCACCAGAGAAAAGCCGCTCAAACTATTCCCCAGACCGTGTGCCTCTCTTCATTAAGACCCTCTCAGGGTTCAGGATGAGCTGGGCACGGCCTCCAAACAATGGCTCCATCCCCCGGCGTTGCTTCCCTATTAGAAGTGACACCTCTCACCTCCAGGCGGAAATTGTGTCGGATTGTAGCCGCATGGCCAGACAGTCTAAAAGGAATTATCCTAATTCTACAAAAGAATTCGATTTTATTTTTTGTCTGCTTGAATTGGCATTTAATTTGCCAGCGTAGAAGATCACCTTACATCAATTGCTTAGAGGAAAACAATTTCCTTAAAGCCATTCTGTCCTTGATATATTGTTTTGCCACGAGTTCTATACAAATCTCAAGTCAGCTTGTGAGAGGCCTGTTTTTTATCATTGGAAGCAGTCTTTTGGGTTTAAGCAGTCCTAAAATAAAGCATCATGGGATAAAGAAGAACATCTGGGTCTTCCCTGTGGCATATAATAGAGGGAGCGAACACAAATAGGACCTGCTGGCCCCTGTCCTGCTCTTTCTTTTACTTCTCTTATTTATCTCATTTTATCTCTTTCTTTTGAACTCTGTCACGGTTTTAAGATTCATGCAAATGAATTTACTGTATAGATATATACAGTTGAGGTCAAACGTTTACATCCCCTTTTTCAGAATCTACAAAATTTTCATTTTTTTACCAAAATAAGAGGGATCATACAAAATGCACGTTATTGTTTATTTAGTACTGACCTGAATAAGGTATTTCACATAAAATATGTTTACAAATGAACCTTATGTAATAGTTACGTGTGAGTCTCTCAATTGTCCTCGGTATGAAAATATGGATCTCAAGGGACTCAAGAAAAAAAAGCAGCTGTGGATCATTCAGGTAACAACACAACAAGTATTAAGAATCAAGGGGATGTACACTTTTAAACGGGGTCATTTTTATAAATTCAACTATTATTTTCCCTTGTGGACTATATGTAAACAACTTTTATGTGACATTGTATTCAGGTCAGTACTAAATAAACAATAACATGCATTTTGTATGATCCCCTTATTTTGGTAAAAATAATTAACGTTTTGCAGATTCTGAAAAGGGGGGTGTAAACTTTTGACCTCAACTGTATAACCTAATTTAATGTATAAATGTTTAATTTATTAATTAGTTAAAAGAAGTGGGTTTAATTCACATTTTTAGTTACGTGTGTTATCAAGTTTTGGTAATATCAAGTTTTTAGTCATTTTAATTTTGACAGGAAAAGTCATAAACCTGATGCGTCACATTTAAGACTCTTCTTGAGAGTTGGGGAAACTTCTCCGAAACTTCTGCAGGGGATGAGGGAAGAGAGGAAATACTGTGTTATCTTTTGTTTGGATGCTCATGTCTCTGCATTCCGGATGTGTGGAGGGAGCAGGGCTTTCTGCCACAGCTAACAAGTGGAACACTTTTGACTATGAGCTGCAGAAATGAGAGCGAACAGCTGCTGGTGTGATTGAGGAGGAGAGGAGAGAAAGAAGGAGAGGGGAAAGGAGTGGCGCGTGCTGTGCGAGACAGACTCCGGAGAGATAGCCAGAAGACGAGAGGCGGTATGAGCACGGGGCAGAGGCTCTAATGGGAGGGATAGGTGGACATCTGGATGGATGGAATTGTAAAACAGAGAGGCGAGTAAACAGATAGCAAGAGATGCGGACCGTGCAGCTTAGAATGACCACCTGCATTGATACCAGCACAGGGTTATTAGCGTAGGCTTGTATAGCAGAAATACGCAGGACGCATCCTACCCTTCAAGGCAGTGAAGCTATGTAAGGAAAGAGAAGGAAAAAATGAGGTGGATGGGTTGAGATGGGGGAAGGGACAAATGAACGAGGGAGCAGGCTGGGCGCCAGCAGATGGGACAGATGTCTGGCCATACTGGAAAGCACTGGCGCAGCGCACTAGCGCACCCCTGCTTCCCTTTCTGACATCTGGGCCAGCCTGGGTCAGCCCGCCTGCCTTGGGCAATGAGCCTGGACAAGCCTTGTGGCAAACGGGCGCGGGCGCCCCAATGCTACTGAAATGGCAGAGTCGGCCATGCGGCAGTAACGCAGTCCTCTCCCCATGCTACCGCTCAGCTGTGCCCATACAGAGAGCCGAGGAGGACGCACAAACACATAAGCCTTAGTGTATGTAATTTAGTGTGTATAGTGTGCTTACGTTTTGACGTATGATAATGTATCAGTGGGGTTTTTTTGGCCTCATGGACACGTTTCACTGAGCTCAGACTGGGGCCTGTGCGGATAAGTTGGAGAGACAGTCATGCACCATTATAGCTAGAAGCACTAAAATTGGCTAAATCTGCCACTGTATTTCACAGCATCTGCCAGAGAGCAGTCGGCCCCTCTCTTTAAGAACAAACAAGAGACTCAAGGGTTTTTTTTTCCCTCACATGATGGCCTATTTGCCCGTCATATGTGCTCAAATCTAGTGTTTCATGAGCCATTTCAGTCTGCGGTCTCATTGCAGAGAAAAATTCTGAAAATATACACACTGTGAACCATAAAGGTGAAGCATATTACCATTAAAAAAATCATACTGTTTATTTTTAAAGAAATTGATACTTTTATGGAGCTACAGTAGTACACGTTAAACTGCTCAAAAGTGGCGGTAACTTTCTATTCAAAAGAAAGAAAAAACAAAAAAACATATCATGGTTTCTGTGAAACAGCACAACATTGATGTAAAAAAGAAGTGTTTCTTGAGCACCAGATGCACTACTGCTCTGATTATAACATCCATTTTTACAGTGTAAAACATAGTCTTTGAATGCTATTTGACTGAAAAAAAGCGTAACCTTCCTTAACCGTGCCTTTTTGGTTTATAAACAGTTTATCCTGACCGTTTACATACCTTTACACAGAGGTGGAGCACTGAATTGGCTCTCCAAGACACTTGAAAGCAAAGTATCCCTGAGTGCTGATGCGTCCAGCGGCGTGGTCTGAAAGTGTTGGGTAATCTGGATGATCTGCAAATACTGTTGTTGCAGGCAGAAACGGTGGGCCCTCTCATTTAACCTCTTCTGTCTCCAGAGGGGTTGCTTTTAATTATCAGAGGCTAACTGTTTGACCTTGGGCCGGACCCCACTCATTTGGGATCCACGGACTGTGAGATGGGCTTGGCTCGTGTGTGCGAGAGAGGGAGGCGGGAGATATTAGTCCGGCTGCGCGTGTGTGCGTGTATCGCTCGAAGTATGAGGACCGCGGGCGAGCGAATTGAAAAGCCCCATTTCCCGAGCCCCTCTCTCTCTAACTAAGCTGTATAGCAGCGAGTCATTTAATGCTCAAGTGGACAAAGGTATTACCTGAGTCACTGGGGTGGATCAGGCCTTTTCTCTGCAGGCCTTTCTGAAACCACATGCTGAGAGCAGCTCAACATCTCTGCCTCTCTTTTTCTTTAGCTTGCTTTCGGCCTCGCTCTTTCTCTCCAGCACCACTAGTGTTCTGTCCCCATCAGCTCCCATTTCCTCAGAGCCAGCAGCTTCAGTACACACTGTAATAGCTCTCCACTGTGTCAGATTGCTGCTTATACACCACTTTGTATGTCTGCTGGTGTTAGCGCACGCATGTGTGTTTTGTGTGTGTGTTGAGTTAGGCAGCAGTTGAGGCACTCATCTTTTGTTCCTCTTTTAAAGTATTAAGACCAATAACTAGTTATATTATTTTTAATGGATGTTCGGGATTTTAAGGTTTTATATAATATATGTGCCTCTAGACCACAAAACCAGCCATAAGTAGCATGGGTAAATTGTCTCTTTAAGTTTGTAGCAGTAGCCAACAAAACATTGTTTGGGTCAAATTATCGATTTTTCTTTTTTAAAGGATATTAAATAAAGATCATGTTCCATGAAGATATTTTGTAAATCTCCTACCGTAAATATATCAACACTTAATTTTTGCTTATTAATATGCATGGCTAAGAACTTCATTTGGACAACTTTAAAGGCGATTTTCTCAGTATTTAGTTTTTGCACCCTCAGATTCTAGATTTTTTAAATAGTTGTATCTCTGCCAAATATTGTATTATCCTAACAAACCATACATCAATGGAAAGCTTATTTATAAATCTTATGACTGGTTTTGTAGTCCAGGATCACATTATATTATATTATATGTGACCCCAGACCACAAAACCAGTCTTAAGTAGCATTAGTATGTTCGTAGCAATAGTCAAAAATACATTATATGGGTCAAAATTAGTTTTTTCTTTTATGCCAAAATTATTAGGATATTAAGTAAAAATCATGTTCCATGAAGATATTTTGTAAATTTCCTACTGCAAATACATCAAAACTTAGTTTTTGATTAGTAATATGCATTGCTAAGAACTTCATTTGGACAACTTTAAAGGTGATTTTCTCAATATTTAGTTTTTTTTTGCACCCTCAGATTCCAGATAAAAAATTGACCCTTATGACTGGTTTTGTGGTCCAGGGTCACATATTATATTATATTATATTGTATTATATTATATTATATTATATTTTGTATTATATATGTTTTTAAGTTGTATTATATGTTTTATTTTTTCACAATACTGTTTAAAAGTCACAAAAACATTTGTTTTAGAAAGTATCAACTTGAGATTTCCAAACATCTGCAAATATCATAATTCAGAGAGATTTTTCTATGAACAAAGACTCCTACAACAGATGGTATGACCCAAATGCATGAAATATTGATTACAGTTGAAATTCATGTATTATATGAGAAATCAGATGTGTTAAGTATTCCTAAGAAGACGATGCTCATAAAAACCCTGGTGAATTTTTTGATCTTTCACTCGTAATTTGTGAAACGGAAAGAGTAAACCTTTATTATTTAAAGCTAGATTTAAAGCATTAATAGACAGTGTTAACTCAGATTGGAGAATGATGTGATTGACCATGCTCAGCCATTTCGTTTTGTGGGGCAGGGGGCATGCAGCCAGCTTGTCCCGGCTGCCCCGTTCCCTGTTCAGCCATTGACTTTCAGCATGACCCTCATTAGCGTTGGCCCTGTCTGCTGTGGAGACCCTGCAGTATGGCTGGAGGAGAGGCAGAGGAGGCCCAATGGAGCCCTGCATTACATGCCCTTCAGACAGACTACCACATGTGTCCTCATACCACATCAGCACATCTCTCCCTCTCACTTTTTGTCTATTTTCACACCTTTCAGCATCAAAACACATGGCCTTAATACACAGAGCGCAATGTAACACATTTGCAAACATCCTCTACTTTCCTGCCCTTGACGATAAGAAGCGTGCTACGTGTCACATCTCTCTTAGTATTTATTGTTTTTCGCCTCTATGTCTTTCTACAGTAGTGGAGCACTTTACGTTTAACCCTGTGGCTTTGACCCGTTAATCAGTCCTCACAAAAGGCAGTCTGACTGGCTCTAATTTGAAGCAAAAGCCAATTACGCTCTTTTTCCGGAACAATAAAGTTCTTCCCACGCAAGGTCAGAGTCCCTCTGCCCATCCACATCAGCAGCAGTAGCGCTGTTAACAAACATCTGTCCAGCAGACTGGGCCGAGGGCTTCCTTCTCATTTAACAAGCACACAAACTCAAGTCACTCACACGTACGTTCACTTACTACCTATAGAGTTAAAAAAGAATAGCGATTGTGTTTTTTGCTTTGCAGGACAAAGGCTTTCTGTTTACCAGGCTGGCGAACTGCACTATCACTGTGTGAACCTAATCAGCCTGCCATTTCCGCCGTCCGTGTGCCGGCGCTTGCCCCAGGTCTCCCGCAGAAGAATGACCCTTTTGTGCGGCACTAATGTGCAAGCGTTTAACTTTGGTACCGGAGAGCATTTTAGTGTTTATATCTCCTGATACATGTAGACACAAAGCGCTTTGTCTGGGCTCAGGTTTTTCTATGTGAGTGGCTGAGGTGGGGCAGGCCACTAATGCTGGTGCCACTTTTTCCATTTCAGACAAATGGAGTCCTTATGTAGCCCAGTAAGGAAAGGAAATGAGAGCAGAGAGAGGGCAAACACGCTCGGGTACATACGCGTTCAAAAAAACCTCTATGCTTTTTTTGGGTTGAAAATACAACGACTGAGGCTGTAAAAACATATGAATAATAGCACTGGGCCGCTATTTTTAGGGGAGACTGAAAAAATTTGGCTTAAATGCTGGCATTGTAGTTTAGGGTTTGGCTTATGCGTGTAAAATCATAAAGTGAGGAAAATATAGTACCGCTTAGTCTGATCTTAATTTCATTCATTAAAGTGTGATATTTTATCACTGAAACTTGTAAGTTATTTTCTAAACTCTTTTGTTTAACATGGTACATTGAGACGTAGTTTTACTGACTTTTCATAGAGCATATAAACTAGAAAATATATATAGTGTATGGCTGTTACCTATAAAATCAACATCAGAATAAAAAGGGGAACTGCGTATAATGCAGTGAAATCATAACACAGCTAGAACAGTGTTATTTTAGTACTGTTTACGTAGCATTATAGTTTTTATTAATATTTTAAAAATTCAGTATTTTGTAAAAAACTTAATTTTGCACTTTTGTGTGGTTTTGTAATTTTTAGTTTTTGTTTTTAAAATCTTTAAAGTTAGTTAAAGTATTTACAGTTGGTTAATTTACTTCTTCAACTTAACCATATTTCAAGCAGTTGAGTTAAGTTTTTAGTTTCATTTGAATATTTATATTTCATTTCAGCTTTATTCGAATAACCCAAATATTTGAATATGCGATTATGCAGATCTCTGCTGTCTCTAATCACTGTCTTTATTTTCTGCACTGATTTATGATCTGGTTTTAACATTTATGTCGTTGGTCTGTTGTGATTCCTCTTTCTTAATGTGAGAGACAAAAGACAATATAAGCATTTACCTGCTCGCTAATCAATATTTGCCTGAGGGAAAGCAGACGTGCATACAGCTGTCTTCTCACTAGAGAGCTGAAAGGAAGTGTGATTGTTTTAAGCGTGCGTGAATAATACAGGGCGCTAAAACAAATGTCGATATACAATGTTGTACGATTTGACATTCTAACCCAGGATTGTGTACTTTAATTGTTTCTTTTGATCTAACACTGCTTTGTGTTTTTTGAATGGCGCCGTTATTGCTTTTTTTTCTTTCGTCTGGGTGGTGTGTGGGTGTTTGTGATCTGCTGAAATAAAAATCATTCTCAATAGGTTATGACAGACGGTCTGTCTCAGAACTGAAATCTAAACCTCTCCCATACAATTTCTCCGCTCTGTTCTGATAAGTGATTGACATGTAGCACTTCAGCATGCTGAATGCGTACCGCTGGAAGGTTTCTGATATTAGCGAGCACGTTGACCGCGAGCCAGTGAAAATAAGCAGAAGAACGTGAGTTCTTTTTGTCAGGCTTCCTGTCTTAATGAGTGTCTTTGATAGGAAACTCGACTACCTTGAGTTTGCGTAACTTTAGGGGAACGTGCGTCGCGCCATCGAAGGGGGAAGTTCAGGTGTCTGCGTAGCGACACGAAAAGGCGCCAATTAAAGTCAGAGAGGCTTACCAGAGGGAGCGAGGGGAAGGAAATCAGATCTTAGAAGCAGCTAGGCTTCAGTCTGCAAATTTTGTGTGATGAGTGGAAAGACGAGCGGCTCCAAGTCTCTTGTATGCGTGCCATTGCTGTGTGGTTTTTCGGGGCTGCTGTCTCTCCCTGGATCCAGGCTTTGATATACAGTTAGACCTTTGATGGAGCTTCTATGCCGGGATGGAAAGGGAAAAAGCAATGCAAGGGAGAGAAGAAAAGAGAGAATAAAGGCTTTGAATGGTGTCTGGCTTTGGATGTTAACGCCTTGTGGGTTGTCTCCCTCCTTACAGCAACTCTACGCCGCCCAGCTGGCCAGCATGCAGGTCTCTCCAGGAGCCAAGATGCCTCCGCTGCCCCAGCCCCCCAATTCTACTGGGCCGATCTCCCCGTCTGGCTTGAAGAATGAAAAGAGGGCCTCAACCCCCCTGGCTCAAGTCAAGGTACGATTCCGGCCCGGTCTGGAGTGCTACTTGACCTAGTCTTCCCCACTTCCTCGTTCACTAAATCAGCTGTGGTAGGTACGGCAGCGAGCGCTTGCCGTCGGTTCTCCTCTCGCTCCGAGCCCATCAATCTGGGCTGCTTTTACAAGGCACCCGCTCTCTCAAGCAGAACTCTGTGGACAGGGTTGCTATGGCTTTCCCTGCTCCTGGAGAGCAATTTTTGGAACACACGGTTTCTCATGACAGAGACTGGCCCACGTTTTCCTGCGCGTTACATTTAACTTGGACCGAGCTGAGGTTATGACATCAGAGGCACATAATCTAAATATATTGATGAGGCTACAATGATGTGATGACTGTCTTTTGTTTCTTTTATAAGATCAACACTCCAAGCATATAGCGCTTTTCCATCAGTCTTCGCTGATATACATCATCGTTTTGCTTTTTTGTGCTGCGGCTGTAACCTAAAACACTTGCACATTTGGAAAAGTTTAGTTTAATATCACAATTGAACGGGGGTAAATCATTGAGCCGAACAGTAGTGTGTGCGTAGCGCCCGTAATCCTCTTCAGTCGCTCAGCTAAGCTGCTCCTCCAGGGCTTTTGGAGCTCTGCCCTTGGAGAGAGCCGCCACATATCAACATCTCAGAGCATACGGTAAGATCATTGGCAATTACACTGAGCCACAATTCAGAGTCGGACGGGCATTTTTAAGCACTCTGCTTCACTTTATTTAGTGAAGACACGTGTTGTATGAGATACGCTATCTTAATATTGATCAAAGATGTTACGTGATTTTTGCCCCGTTAACTCCATATGTAGATACGCTGTGCTTAATTAACTAGCAATCTGTTTGTTTATCTAGTTGATGCGTAATTGAACGACAAACTGTTATTGGCAGTCAGATTTGTAAAGAGCTGGGGGCAGTCTCTGTATGTGGCCCATCTGTTTGGACAGTACAACACTGCCAGTGAAATCATTTTCTAGCCTACACAAGATGCATTAATATGATGAGATGCTGTTTTAAAGTTGTTCGGGATTGATGATGCAGTTATAATTGTAAATTAAATAAAATACAGTTATAATTGTTAGAATGGTCACGGATCAGCGATCTCCACGTAAAACTGATCGCGCAGACAAAACTGTAAGTCGACTTGAAACTTGGAGGGATGGTAGTACTCACACCGCCGACAACGTGACCCAGGCTCACCCCGATCGGCCTGACGGGAGCGCTACAGTGATCAAAAGTACAATATAAAACGCTGGATAAAACAATTGTGAGTAGCTAAATTTGTGGGTATTTCGCGTTTTACGAAAAAAAACTACTTTTGCGAACTAGTCCTAGGTTTTTCGCCTGATTGAAATCAGTGCAGAAAGATTCTCTGGAGAGTGAAATATTCGTAGTTATAAAAAAAAGTTGAACTTTCGACTCACCGTAGCAAATGGCACCAAAACGTTCGAAAGGGGAAGGGCATTTAGTAAAATGCTTATAACTCCTGAACGGAATGAGATATCTCCGCCAAACTCAGAACACTTATGTAAGAGCTCAATCTGAGGCCACAGGGAAAAAATCATTGAGCTTGACCACTTGGTGGCACTATAAGAGGAAAAAAACAGTAAAAATGGCTATAAATGTACAACAATTCGTCCAATCATGTAAATGGGTGTACACGGTCTTGGTTCCACAAGTGTCAACCAAAAACATTTGCATATCTCGAAAAACATAACCACCATTGGCCAACGAAGTTAGAGCACCTGTTAGACAAGGTTAACGGTGGTCGATCGGAACGAAACTTGGTGAGCCTGTTCAAGTCACGGCCCCAAAGGTCTGAGAGAAATTTGAAATTCAACTGGGGGGTGATATCGCATTTTTCAAAGGCGCAAACAGTTGTACATTGTGTGGTTTTTCGCACATATGCGCGATATTCGTTTCATTCGATAGAGCTCCTCATTCCGGACAACTTTGCCTCTAGAACCACCAGTGTCAATCAAATCATTTGTTAAATGTTTGAGAAATTGTAAAAAAAAATTACTTTTCCGAATTAGTCCTAGGTTTTTCACTGGACTCTCTACGCCAATAATTATCGAAAAAATGTTGACATTTACCCTTTGGGAAGCTATAATGGGGTTGTTTAGAATGAGGGCCTGTCTGAATTTACACAAAATCCTATAAAGCCTAAAGGAAAACTCAAAACTTCATGAAACCTGCTGAGCACATGCGACAGGTGATTCTGAACAAGCATGCATTTATTTGATCAAAAATACAGTAAAACAGTAATTTGGTGAAATATTATTGCAATAAAAAAAATAAATAAAATAATAAAATAAAATCTATGTTTGTCCCTACATCTAAAAATTAGAGCTGTTCTTCCTATAGGGACCACATTTGGTCACCACAAAGACGACAGAACACACACACTTAATTGTAATACGTTCAGCCACAACAGCAACAAGCTCTCTAGTCTGATTGCATTTGTTTGAAACAGGATGTATTAGCTGTTAACCGTTTCTCTCAGGCATGAGAGCAGGTGAGAAGATAAAGATGTGTGCTCAGACAGAGAGGGTTTTAATTAACCTGAACAAAGCCTAGCCCTCTCTGCACCAAGGAGCTACAGCATGGCACAGAGCCTGGCTATGAATACAGAGCCCATGTCTTGGAGGAGTCGGACTAATTAGTCTACAGTAATAGCCTCTGGTGCATTGTCTTTTATGTAAGGTGGAAAGCATCTCTCTATAGGGCGTCCCTGTTTTAACAGAAGCTTTGTGTCTTTTATGTACAGGAGGAAGGAACGCAGCCTCTCAACCTCTCTGCCCGGCCCAAGACAGCTGAGCCCGTCAAATCCCCCACATCCCCGACACAGAGCCTCTTTCCAGGCAACAAGAGCAGCCCGAACAGCCTGTCCAAAAGCGGAGGCATCCCCAGCCCCATCGGAGGAATGGGCCGTGGCTCGTCTCTGGGTAAAACTTCAGATTTAGAGTTCTGTGTAGTGAAATCTTTTATAATTATTAACATCCTCACAGCTGAGAGGCTAATTGTATATTTCTGATACTTTGTAGTGTGGAATCAGAGAGTGAACTTGACACACTCCCAACTCATAATCTCTTTTAGACCCTGCCATTTAAACACAGGATGGCGTTGCTGTATATTTGTTTTCAAAGCTTGTAGTTCATCTCTCATATTAAGAATTTTTTTTTTTTTTTTTTTTTTTTGTTGGAAGCTGCTACTAACAGTTACTAAAAACAGTCTTTCATTAAAACGACACTGTGTTGTTGAGCAGTGCTCATTTCCCTCCTCCTCTTGGAGCTGGGCTTTGAACACAGGCTTGGTGTTTGTTTTTCTACTATTTCCGAGATTTAACTGCCATCCCGCCTCACCTCACTTTGATCCACTAATTACAGAAAGGCGACACACACTGAGATTGCTCCCTTAGTTTCCTGCTCCCCCCCACACATGGAGTCGGCCACACTTACAGTGCACACATGCAGACTGTGCTCACAAGACCTCCTATATTGTGTTTCACAATACGGCCCTAAGCATATGTGTATTTGTGATTTGTTTTTGCAGACATCCTGTCCAGCCTGAACTCAACAGCACTGTTTGGAGATCAGGATGCAGTGATGAAGGCCATCCAGGAAGCGAGGAAGATGAGGGAGCAGATTCAGAGAGAGCAGCTTCAGCATCATCAGCAGGGAATGGAGGCCAAGTTGTCTGCCCTCACCAGCATGGGCCTGAACAACTGCAGGGCTGATAAGGTGAGCGTGTTTGACTCCTGTAAAAAGTGTTCGGTTACTGCAGGGAATTTGGATTATCGAATCGAGTTCGCAAATGGCAAGTGCTTAAATCAGGCGAGAACTTTTTTTATTTTATTAAAAATGATTAACATTTTATTTCATTTAATTTATTTTATTTTTATTTTAACAATAAAAAAAAATCATAAACATACCCCCCCATCAACAACACAGAGTGGATCTAGAAATAGTAAACACATCTACAGTTGCATGCAAAAGTTTGGGAACCCTTTGCAGAATCTGTGAAAATGTGAATAGCTTAAAAAATAAGAGAGATCATACAAAATGCATGTTATTTTATATTTAGTACTGTCCTGATTAAGATATTTTACATAAAGGATGTTTACATATAGTCCACAAAAAAAAAAAAAAAGCTGAAATTATTAAAATAACCCCCTTCAAAATTTTGGGAACCCTTGGTTCTTTATACTGTGTGTGGTTACCTGTTTGATCTACGACTGTTTTGTTTTGTTATGGTTGTTCTTGAGTCCCTTCTGAACAGTTAAACTGAGCACTGTTCTTCAGAAAGATTCTTTAGTTTTCCAGCATCTTTTGCATAACTGAACCCTTTCCAGCATGATTTTGAGATCCATCTTTTCACACTGAGGACAACTGAAGGATTCAGACACAACTATTAAAAAAGGTTCAAACATTCACTGATACTTCAGAAGGAAACGCAATGCATTAAGAGTCAGGGGTGAAAACTTTTGAACAGGATAAAGATGTCCAAATTTTTCTTATTTTGTTTAAATATAATTTTTTATCAATTTAGTACTGCCCTTCAGAAGCAATAGAAGATACTTGCATGTTTCCCAGAAGTACAATTTACTTTAATCTTCAAATTCAAAAAGTTTTCACCCCCTGGCTCTTAATGCATCATGTTTCCTTCTGGAAAATTTTCGGCACGAACAATTACTAATTGGATTAGTAATTTGAAAAAAATTCTATGTGGGGCGCTTTTTGATTAAGGCGTAGTTTAAGAAATATGTTGCTTTTTATTTTATTGATACCTGTGAAACGTGTCGAGTTCCTACACGGAATGCTGCAGGCTTTATGGAATCAGTTCGCAAATATCAACATTATAAAACTACTTAAATCAGGCTATAACTTTTTCTTTTATTACATTTTTTTTTTTTTACATTTTAATAAAAATATTTTATAACCTTACCCTCTATCAACAACACAGAGTCTTGCAGTTTTTTCTCAAATAACTTTTTTTAAGTTTACTTGTCAAACCATTCAGTTGAAGTCTTTTATTTATATCTATCTGCACACACACACACACACATGAAAATAAGAAAATGAAATTTAGCAACAAAAAAAAATGCACTTAATTTATACACTGACAATAAATAAATAAATGTATTTATTTAATTAATTAAGTTAGAAAATTGATCAATTAGTAATTAGATTTTCATTGCATATGGGGCCCTTTTTGTTAAAGGTGTACTTTTAAGAAAATGTGTTGCTGTCAGAATACAACAAAATCATTCTTGCATGTGAATCATCAAAGTAATGAGATTACCTCCAAACCCAGTTTTATTCATGCAATTTGTAATCAATACCGGATTCCGTAGCAGAAGTAATATGCCCAACACAACCGACTCTTGTTCCTGCCCCTCTCGCCTTAGGGCACAACAACAGCCAAAACTCAAGGACTTGAGCCCACAGTGTTTTTTCAGACATGATCTTTAAAACCAATCAAGGTCTTTGAAGCATGTCCAGAGGAGTGCCTTTGATTGACATTGGCAGGGTAGATGGTGGATGAGTGTGTGTGTGTTTGCATTTGTGAGCGAGGAGGACCATCGCGGTCCTCTGGTGCCTGGCCTGTGCGGGTTCAAACTGTGATGTCTCTGCCCAATTAAAGCATACAGGCAGCCCTCTTCAGCCCCTGGTGTGGGACAGGCCCACTTTGTACCGGGAGCAGGCATTCTCTCAGGGATTCCTTTTAAAAATATCTTCAATCAATGAGTCAATCAAGGAGTAGAAAAACAGACACCACTACCATCTGATTGATGCCATATTGCCAGTTGGCTGTGAGACGCAGGCAGGAACTGGGAGTGGAGGCTCATTAATTTTTCAGCACCTGATTACTTTCAACCAGCATCTTAAAGTAGGTCAATGTATATGTAAAAAAGTAGAGGGACTATTTTCAATCAACTTAGAAGTCAGGGCGAAAGACATGCCCCGATGTGGGTGGCATCGTAGGAAACTCCGAAACCCAAGCGCGCCCTCGATAAAGCCAGAGATCCCGTTTTTATATTATCGCTGCTTCTCACAGCAATCTACAGTACCTCTTTACTGCTCAGCGAGGCATTGTGGGGGTCATAATCCTGTTTTCTCAAACACAATGCCCAACTCTAAGCCATTATAAACGGAGATATCACCTAAGCTAGTGCATTACGCGCCATTCTTTTGAGATTTTACGCTCTTTGTTCGTGTTCTTTGGAGGTGGATGTGGTATGTGAACATGCAGCCATCACCTGTGGCTGTCTCCCTCCCTCCCTGTTTTCCCATTTTACCTTCACCAGCCTCAACTCATCCTCTCCTTCCCTCTTTACCTCCCAAAATTGCTCTGGGGTTAGCTCATGGTCAGCCAAACGCGAGAATATGCCGCTACACGACATGAATGTTGCTCCGACAATGGCTGAAAAGGCACGTTTGTCAACAGGCAGCACACACCTACTGCTGCATTGTTCTTAGCAGGCTGAGCTTAACGCTTTTTTTTCTCCTTCTCTTTTGTCTGGCTTGGGTTTTGTCTTCGCGTGAGTGTAAGGCCCTGCCTTTTCACAAGGATATTTAGGCATCTCGGCTCAGGTGAGCTTTGTGTGTTTTTCCAAGTGGGGAGGAAATCGGTTCTGTTGCTCTCCACCTTCTTCCCCCCTCCCAGAGAAAACGACATTAAGCTTGTGGCTAAATGTGTTTTCCCTAAAGGACTTTGATGTAAGGGCAAGGTAATTCTGGGCAGCCAGCGGCGCAAAGAAAGGGGCAGAGGAGAGAACGACAAATAATAATTAGGTGCTCTATCAGTGTGAAAATATGACTGGTATGTTTGGGTTATCATTGTTGCTATAGGTTACAGAGCACATCACAAAGACTCCCTCGTTTTTTGAACTATCATTGCAAAGACTTTCTCTTTCTTTATGCCTTTTTTTCTCCTTCGGACTCAGTTGCTTCCATATCTGAGTATGTAAGTTTATGACCTTAAAATACGATGGAAGAAAACGGCAGGCCTCTTTTGTACTGCAGTCTCGCTCAGAAGCTTGTCTGCATCTGATGATATCATAAAGGCAGCTTCACCTCAGTCTGTTGCTAAGCCAAACAGACGTATTGATGTCGCAAACAACCAGAGGCCAAACAGAAGCTGTATTTCCCTCGTCATATGTTCCATATGTCTCTGAAGTTCAAACGAATGAAACTGAGCAGACATTCATATGAAGAATATTCCTCGTTTTTCAGTTTTGTTAGTAGGGCTGATTTAAAATTGTATTCAAATGAATGACATGATATTCTGAATTATTTAATCAAAATAGTATTTGCTGATAAAGCAATCATTTTAAACGATCATTTTGGGTTTTATTTATTTATTTATTTTTTCTTGTTACTTACACTCTAAAAAATGCTGGGTTAAAAACAACCCAACTTGGGTTATTTGGCAACCCAGTGCTGGCTAAATATTGGACAGAGCACATGCTGGGTTATTTTGACCCAGCTGGTTGGGTTAAATGTTTTTACCAAACATGCTGGGTTATTTTATTTAAGTCAAATTTAAGTGTTTAAAAATTATTATATTGCTGGCTTAAAATAGATTGGAACTTATAAGAACACAGACAGAGGCAACAGCAATAAAGATGAACATTTATTATTAATCAAGAACACATGGACAAATTGAATTTATTTGGGTGAATAGAGCATATTTTACAATATTACATACATTTAAACTCGTTTAACAGGCATTTTAGACATAAAAATCTAACATTTAAAAGTAGCATTTTAATTTTAGTGTATTCAACTGTTCTCTGTAATCACTTTTTACTGAAATAGCATTAATTCTCGTGCTGGTGTGTCGCAGAAATCTGAGCCGGTGAAGGGCTGCAGATGCAGAACGTGGCCTCGTGTCCCACTCCTTGCTGAAAGATGACGTGACTGACTCCAAAACCTATAAACAAACAGTAGTGACATTAGAGAACATATTTTAACATAAAATTAATTTAGACTCAGTACTATAATGAATAAAGTCCATTTATTTTATGCACGGCAAAAGGCGTTTCCATCCTGTGAAACAGCCACTGCTGACACAGCCGACTGACATTCCGTCCTTATGTTGCATTGCGTAAAATAATACAATTTTCAGCACAGTTAAGACTTTATAAATGAAATAAAATGTATACAAACCTTTATTTCGCTGAAGAAAAATCGGCAGCGCTGAGAATCGCTCTTTCTCTTGTAATTCATATTTTAATTATTTTAACTCTTTATCTTTCAGTTTTTTTTATCTCACCTTTCATCAGTTTTAGTTTAGTATTTTTTAACCTTTGGAAAATATATATTTAGCACACATTCTTCTCTCAGCTCCTCGCTTATCTTGCATAGTTAACGTATAGGTTGCAGGGCATGATTAATATTTTCTATTTTTCATTATCATTATTAATCATTAATTGACAGGACTAACTGTTTCATATCATCCTGGAATAGTTCATTGATACATAAAATCCAGTTACAAAGTTAAGGCCACAGTAATGCCCTCTAGCCATATGTTTCTGAGGGGACACTTTACATGTCATGGGAAGAGCTACTACAGCCATGTACAAAACGGTAATGAACCGCCCGCTGTATATCACCCAGCGCTGCCAGCAGTCAGACAGTTGGCCCGTGCCTGCTGCTCACGCCTGACGGACGAAAAAAAGGCCTCTAAGTGTTCTAGATAAAAGCTTTCACTTTGGTCAGTTTCAGAATATTAATATTTCAGCACATCGCCTCACCTGACATAAATACTGAACGCCCTTTAATAACTGCCTTCCAGTCTGCTGTTTGGAAGTTTATCATAGTGAAAGCTTATGTGCAAGATTCTGGAAAGGTAACATAAATGGGATTAAGGAGAGGTTAAAATCATCTACTAGGGCTGTTGGTGGGGGATATTAAATATTGATTTATCCCGGTGTAACGACTGAGCTGAAGAGTGAGGCTAAGTGCTGCTTACAGATGGATCAATTCATCTTTTAATACAAAGTGTGTCTGTAGAACACAATGGAATGACCCGCATCCCTTTTTCTCTCACCGAGAGACATTTCTCTCTCTCGGAGATGGAAGAGCCGTCTCCTTTGAGTCTTCTGTCTTTTAGGTGCATGTGTAAAATATTCATGTTTTAGCATTTACTTGCTTGTTTTCTATTTGTCTTTTTTCCCCCTTTGATGTCCCGTCAGTAAAAGAAAGCTTTTATGGGACCTCCAACATTTGTTTGTTCTTTTTCAAATATTTATTAAAAGTATTATTGTCTACTGAGGACAATTATTCTGTTTTATTATTTATTATACATTTTTTCCCCCCTGGAACACACACTGCATTGTACATTTCTTGATCCGTTTTATCCACTAGTTTTAAACTACTTTGTTTGATTTTACATTTTCAAATTGAATTTCACAAGCCACCTAATGATGAGGTCCCACTCTGGAAAGAGCCCAGATTTTGATTTCAGATATTTCGCCCTTGCTAATAACCTACTTTTCGACAGATGTTGCAGTCCGACGGGGTCTGGCGAGGAGATAAAATATATTCTTGTGCTGACACTTCCCAAACTGGAATCAAAGGGTGAAAGGCCAGTGTATTAACCTATTGAGCATCCGCCGGCCTCCCTGCCCCCTCCTCTCACCTACATTATTGATGAGTGGAATATTCACTTTTCTCAAATCCCAGAGCACAGGGCCACAAACATTTAAATGGAGCTTTGCTCACTCTCCTCGAAATTCTCACCCCCTACTTTTAGACCCGAAGCCAATGTTTGCTCTCGTTCCCTCCCCGCGCGTGAGTGTTAGGGGCCTATTCACGCTTCCCTTTACAAAGACTTGGGGTATAATCTTGTCTGGTCTGCAGCCCTGGAAGCAATTTTCTACCCCTTTTTCTGCTGCTGTCTTGGAAATTGCCAGCATAGGTTATTTTTGGCCGCAAAGTAAATCCTGCCATACATGGCTTTGGCCGTCCAAAATTTGATTATATTCTGAACTCAAGCACTGCCCATAGCCGGCGAGTGCTATTGTTGAGTATTGCTTACATTAATTCTTTGTTCCATTTGTTTGGGTATATAAATAGCGCCTTTTTCTGCAATGCGTGAGGGTGGGCGAACGTCTTGGGCTAGTTCTAAAACAACGCTCTGCACTTACTCTTCCCTTAGGTAAGACATGCCTGAAGCTCAGCTGATTTTACATTGCGGTTGCGTAAAATCACACAAATGGCCAAAACAGGGCACTCATTCAAAAATGCAACGAGGCCCTATACTCCAGACCTGCGAGGCTCTGCTTACGCCAGATATCCCCCAACAAAGCCGCCGTAAAGAATAGGTTACAATGGGTCATTTATGTGCCACCATACTAGGACAGAACCCCTCCGAACAGGTGCATAAAGAACCCTCTGTCTCCCAGATCATGCGATTCAGAGTGTCCATTATTGTAAATAGATTACGTGATAAGAGCAGAGAAAGCAAGGTCCTTCTTAACAGATCCTTGAGGACCCAGTGAACAGTTCAGGGTCATTTAAAGCAGAAAACCCATAAAAAAAATCCAGATCCGATGATCTCAACACAGCAGGGTAGAAAAACAGCACTGCAGAGTTTCTTTTACAGCCGAGGGATGGACACGTATAAAATGCTTCATTTCCCCCTTGATGTCAAAAGGTCAGATGTTGTGGGTAAAATCTTAGTTTTATAAGTGAGCGAGTTGTCAGTTTAACAGTGTCAGTGTCACAGTTCTCATTTCAGTGTTTTCAGATTAATTGGCCAAAGTAAAATATATAGATGCATTTATATATATGTGTATATTAAAGATTGGATGCCCATCAGTGGAGGGGAGGTCGCAACCTCAAACGCACTCTGCCAGCAGCCGCTCTGGAAGCCTACAAGCATGGACTACTGCTCGGGTATAAAAACCGAGCGACCGCATGAAAGGAACTCTGGGCTCGGCGCACAACTGCATGTGCTTTAGACTAAACGTTTCAAAACTACCAACTACTGGAAAGCTGCACAATTATAAATAACATTGTGATTGGTTACTGCGGGAATTGAAAGCAGATGAGGGGCGAAACAGACGTGTGCTGCTGGGCCTTACTCTCAATACAGACGGCTGAAGCAACCTATACCGTGTATATACACAGTCAGAACTCATTGTAATAGGCTTTCAAAGCTTCCCTTTATTTGCTCTATCACTTGGATCTCTCAGCCAGGTGTGGAACTGACAGAACACGCTGTATTCTCAGCATTCAGAATCCAGGCAAGGACATGGAACAAACGGTTATTCACTTGACCATTGTGTTTTTTCTTTTCTTTTTTACCAGGTTATGATATTAGCCGCGTGCACCTGGGCGACAGTAAAGGCAGATTACTAAGTCGACACGCTTGCGCGGCCAAGGCCGCTCTTTGGTTGTCTGACAATTGCCGTTATCTGGCCCCGGCTGGAACAATTCAAGGCCATATGGCTGAAACCGGGCTATTTTTACCAGAGGAAAAGCGTCACTCTATGGCAGTGTGATGCGTAAGTACAGGGTAGACACCAGCACAATGCGCTCCTGCCCGAAATACACGAAATCTGCGGGCAGCGCTGCAGTCCTCAGGCACATGTTCTGCGGCCGGCCTGATTAAAGCCCTCTCCGCTGCGCTGACATGGGCTCCTCGCTCTGGCTCCCCTCCAGATGTTCAGAAGTTCCACCAGCCTTGCCATCGGCCCTTCTGTGTTATTACTTCACCATGCAACCCTCCTCCGTCGAAACAAAATGCATTCTGTAACCGAATTTGAGGATGGAGGGGAAAAAAAGGATAGTGGAGGGGAGATTATTGTGGGTGTCTTTTTCCACTTCAGCTTAGGACTGTGTGGTTATAATTTTAGATGTGGGAATGAAGGGCTGCATGCTGAACTCATTTGAGGGAAGGGCCAGCCGTGCGCCAGAGAGGTCGTGGTTAGCATGGGAGGGGCACAACGTGTACCATGACATCTTTTCTTTTTTGCATTGTTTCCGTTTTTTTCGTTTCCCTAACCGCCCTTTCTCCTTCTCTCTGTACTTGCGGAGACGCTGAGCTCTTGCCATCTCGCTGCCGTAATGCACATTATAAATATCCTTTATAGCACAATGGTCGCAGAGATCCGCGGGTGAGCGTTTGCCTGGCTGGACCGTCCTTTTTCAGGATGGTACACACCCTTTACTGCTCTTTCGTGGCAAAGTGATCAGTAAAAATTTAATGACACCATAAAATAATAAAAATGCCACTGATTTATCACAGCACTTGATGCAGACAGTAGTAAAGGCGCTGTAGACCGAATTCTTTTTCGAGTCTTCAAACAAAAAGCCTGATGTTATGCATATAAATTATTTCTCTCGATAATGCCGTGAGATAAATTACGCAAGTTACAACCAATAAGTATATAAAACATAGTATATTAAATTTTATGGAATTTCATTGTGCGATGTTTGAAGGTGTGCGCATCGGTTTTTATGTTCGTATTCACTTTCTCAATTACAGCCTCCTTAATGTGCACTGTAAACACTGTAGCTATCTCAAGTGGATATCAGCACTTCCTAGGCATGAATGAACTCTCTACCTCACTCCATTAAGTTAGACCCGATACATTGAAGTGTCTAATCTTGTTTTCACGTACAATAGCTCCCGTCTGGCTCATTCTTTAATTATTGTTCTGGAAAATGAGAGTTTAGCGCCTAAAGCGTTTTTAATGAAACTCAGTGATTGATTGCCCCTTGTTCGCCAAACTGATGTTTAATGATCATGACTTTATAAAAGGAGTTGATTGATCAGAGAGAGCCAACAGAGTGGGGAGGAGGGGACGACACAAGCGAGTCATTTATAAACCCCCTCCTCACACACACGCTCTGCAGTTGTTGGGCCCTTCCCCAGTGGACAGTCCACGGCGCATCGGCCATCGCTCGTGCGACTAATCGCACATCAGTCAATTTGTCATTGGGTGCTGCGCCTCTTTCATTAAGTGCAATAATGCGGTCTGGTGATGAATACAGCAGCGTAGGAGGCTTCACACGGAGCGTGGCACACCGAGCTAGCGCTCCAACTTATCTTTACAAAGCCGCCTGAGCCCAGCGGGAACCGCTACATATGTCATAATTAGAAAACACTTAAATAAGCAAGGCAGAGTCAAGACAGGCAGCTCTTAATGACAGGCCATAAGCAGGTAGTGGTTAATTGTACATCAGAATCACTCAGATGGCCATAAATAATGATTGTTCCATCAAGCGTGGTGGTGGGAAATTGCGGTAGTCTCTCTCTACAGCTCTTCTTTCTGTCCCTCTGATGCTTGTGTCATGTTTTTTGAGTAATAGTAATAGTTTTCAGAAGAAAAAAACTGGTAACTGATACTTTTATTTATTTTTGGGCAAGTGGCTGTTAATAAAAGGTCGTTTTTTTGCTTACAGCAATTTGTATTGTTTTAAGCACAACATTATTTGAGACCAATAAATTTGTATATTACCATTCAAAGATTTGGGGTTGGTAAGATGTTTTTAAATGTTTCTAAACTAAATCTCTTAAGGCGAGACACTGCAGGTGAATAGGGTCACTGAAGTGGAGATTTATGGCTCAGTGTAGAAGAAAAAGCTTGCTTTGGGAAAAACGGCCTATTGTAATTGAAATCTGTTGACACAAATAGATGAAGTGCTATAAAAGAAACATGTAAACAATGTCTTTAGGATGCTTTCTTTCCACTAGTCTGAAAAAACACTTTATGAAAAACTAAAAAGCACAAAATTTTGAATTTGACGGGTGCATGAAAAAACTGTGGTTTTGCCTGCAGTGTCTTCCCTTAAGCTCACTAAGGCTGCATTTATTTGGCCAAAAATACAGTAATATTGTGAAATATTTGTACAATTTAAAACCATTATTTTGTATTTTAATATATTTTAAATCGCAATTTTAATCCTGTGATGACAAAGCTGAATTTTCAGAAGTCATTACTTAAGTCTTCAGTAGCACATGACCCTTCAGAAGTCACGCTAATATTCTTCTTTGGTGCTCATAAAAACATTTCTTATAATTATCAATGTTCTATTTCATAGAGAATCATTTTTTGTGACTCTGTAAATTTACTGTCACTTTTGATCAGTTCAGTGTGCTAATGTGCTAAAAGTATTAATTTCTTTAAAAAAAAATCTTACTGGCCCCAAACTTTTAAATGCTATCATATATATCTATATTTCTTTTAATTATATATGAAAATAATTTTAAAAATCTATAATGGGCCTAACCGACATAGAAAAACTACATATTTGCACTGAAAAGAATGGCAGTTACATAATTAAATATTTACAGGGCTAGTTAAGTGTATTTAGAACCTTTTAAACTTGATTGCAGGTGGTTAGTGAATGTGACTCAGGCTTAATGCTGAAATACCACACACAAACGTGCCTGAACTGTTTAGTGAATTTGCCCCTCAGTGATAATAAAGTCTGTTTGAAGTGACAACAGCAATAAGCACAGAATCATTCCAAGTAATCCACTATTGTCATGAGCTATTGACAAGTTGAGCCAGAGTGATAATCTTTTGCCATGTGAAGCGCTTCCATGCTCCACGGGCTCCCCAGTGGCAAAAAGAACAGAAAACAAACAAACGAGCAAAACGGCCAAAGCAGCGCGGCTGAAAGATTAATGTGTACGTTGGTATCTGTGTCTGCGTCTGTGGCAGGGGAGCTGTTAGCATTGTGTTGGGAGGCCGCCCGAGTGTCTGTTCAAACCGTGTGTGATAGGCATTCTCTAAAGAAAAGACAATTCAAGCACACCTTTTGCCTGAGATTGAATGCACACCCTGGGAGAAGAACAAACGCTCTGGGGCCGACTCACCGTAACTCGCTTCGCTTTTAGCATCTTCCTGCCCGGTTCGGAAGGGGTGGGGGGGGGATTACTTGTATCATGCCGAGTCAAAGTGTCCATCTCCTCCTCGAGTCTTTAGAGAGAGCGAGACGGGCCTCCGCTAATGCCCTGCTGCACTCACGGCAGAACTAGGTCATTTAACAATGGGCCCGAGCAGCGGTCGGCCCTCTTCCTCTGCATAATACATTAAGTCTAATGTGCTGCAACCATTCAGGAGGGCCCCCCAAAAGCTGTTATTTTATTCTGTAAATGCACACGGACATGACATGTAATATTGTCGCACGGGCGAGGAATGACAGGGGTTTATTGTGCATCAAGTGCGACATGATGCCAAGTTTAATCTGAACAGAAAGCAACACGACAAAAGGGAAAACACGGCATGTTCCTCCGAGCATGAGCCTTGAATAAATGATAGACAGGGAGCTCAGGGCAGCAGAGACAGGGGCATGTACTGCAAAGATTAGAGAGCGCAAAAGAAAAAAATAAGCTGAACATTTCACTCGAGGTCCCAGGCTGCATTGTGTGCTCAGGATCTTTCAGTGTGTTGTTTCTAAATCCTTTTTAGTAGAGTGTTCCACACTCTTATCGGTACAAGTCCCTGCAGATGAAGACAGTAAGAGACTACAGCTGTGATAAAGACGACCTGACTTGGGCCCGTCAAAATGCATGCGAAGAGCATGCGTGTCCTGCAGGGTCGTGCGCCATTCAATATCGAATCCGAAGTGCCTTTTAAAATCTAATGAAATGTAAAGAAATGAATATAACTGCTAAAAATAAATAGGTATTTGCATAAAATATAATGGATCTATATTTGTGTGTCTGTGTAATATACCCATACATACACATCATTTTTTTTTTTACTTCAAATTAAAATATAATTATAATGAATGATTTAATTTTCTGGTAATTTCTGGAACACAACTTCCCAGATTGCTCTAATTTTTTCTTAAAGAAGAAGTTCACTTCCAGACCAAATATGGCCAGATAATTTACTCACCCTGTATGTCATCCAAAATGTTAATGTCTTTCTTTTTTTCAGTCATAAAGAAATTATGTGTTTTGAGGAAAGCATTTCAGAAATGTTCTCCATATAGTGGACTTCTATGGTGCCCGCGAGTTTGAACTTCCAAAATGTAGTTTAAATGCAGCCTCAAAGGGCTCTAAACGATCCGAGCCGAGGAAGAGGGGTCTTATCTAGCGAAATGATTGTTTATTTTATAAAACAAATTATAATTGATATACTTTTTAACCTCAAATGCTCGCCTTGTCTAGCTCTGCGATGTGCATGCGTAGTCTGTGTACCTCAGGTTCAATACAGTTAGTGTAGGTAGAAAAACTCCCATCTTATTTTTAAATGTATGCAAATTGTAAATAAAATAATAATAATAATAATAATGCTAGATAAGACCCTTCTTCCTCGGCTGGGATCGTTTAGAGCCCTTTGAAGCTGCATTTAAACTACATTTTGAAAGTTCAAACTCACAGGCACCATAGATGTCCACTATATATAGAACATTCCTGAAATGTTTTCCTCAAAAAACATAATTTCTTTACGACTGAAGAAAGAAAGACATGAACATCTTGGATGACAAGGGGGTAAGTGAATTATCTGTAAATTTTTGTTCCGGAATTGAACTTCTCCTTTAATCACACATTTTAATATGCAATGTCATACATAAGGACAAACGACTAAATATCCGTAGACAGGAAACTTTATCTGAACTTAATTTCTTAATTCTTTCATTTTTGCAGGAGAGGTCTCATTATGATAACCTGGGCCATCACCTGGGCAAACTAGGCGAGGATGGAAAGATTGGTCACAGAGTCATCGACCTTACCAGGCCAGAGGATTTCGAGGGTAAGTATCTATTTAAAAACGTGACACGAATTCTCTTTGTTGTGCTTTGTACCCTTGCAGAGCATTGCCATATGTCTACTGGTACTTGCTTCTTGTCTACAGTGAGGAATGAGGTCAGGTACAGTTCAGTCACATGATCAGATTGACTGGATTCCACGCTTGCTTGGCCAGTGTCAGGGAAAGTTGATGGGGGTAATGCAATGAGCACGGCTGTATTTAAAGTTTTCACAGCTAGTTCTTGATGACAAAGTGATGGGACAATGCTGGCCCTCCTCCAGGACCGGGCTCTGTTGCTACAGCTTATGTTTGATGTGCTGGGTGTGGAGGTGTAAATGCTGATAGAACTTACATGACAAGGCGTCAGCTCCTTTTGTCACCCTGTTCATAAACAGTACGCTTATATGCGTCAGTGTTTTTTCTGTATGAAATATTTGTAACAGTTCCCATGGAAATCTGCAGCCAATATATGGAGAAATAATAACATCTTTAATATGCACAGTGAACAAGCACAATAGATTATATATTTGTTTATTTAAGTTTTTTGTAAGATGATCAGCCTCGCATAACTCTGTTTGTTTATGAGCTTTCTAAAGCATAAATTATTTATTTTGGCTGGGTAGAAATCAAATCTGTAAATAGAGGTTTAGAGATGCAGTTTTTCTGGTCTGGCATGATCTGCTCTGACCAGACCAGAGCAGATTCCCGCCAAGAAGCCTGTCCCACCCCTCTCAGATCAGTGAGAAAGCTGGGTCCTCGTGTCCTCCGACACGGTGGGAACCCGTCTCCTGTGGGCTCTGGAGCGGCCAGGGGCAGGGTTGAGGGCACCCGGTCGCCCGAGTGATGCAGAGTTCCTTTAAAGTCCTAAGTGGAGGTGAAGGAACGGAGAACGTCCCGTCAGTTTACTCCCAGTATAGACAGGATTAGAAGGCCACAGAGGTTTCTCATCCCACTGGACAGGCGCCACTGTGAGTGCTCCGAGCCATCCCCATCTCTATCTTCCCGCAAACACATCGAGATGAAGGATGTGAACGGCATTTTATGATGATACGCCCCACATTAAATAGTCTCTTTTACAAGCAGAATGTGTTTACCCGTTGGGAAACATGGAGTGTTTACTTGTGTGTGTGTGTTTTTTGTGTTTAGAGGCTTTTTTGATAGACCAAGTCAAACAAATTCCATTCCTCTTCGTGAACATTTGAGGAATGTGAATGCTGTGTATGTGATAATGTACCTGTGCTTAAAAAAGGCAAGTTTACTTGCCACTAGTCTTTGTTTTATTACGCTGCTCTGTTCAGAAGCTTTGGGGCTTCGTCAGTATAAGCCAGCTTTTTATAATGCACTTTAAATGATTTATCAGCTAAGTAGGAAACTACCATTTGAGAATTAAATTTCTTGACGCTTTAACAGGGCAAACAGACTCGTACAGTAACCGCCACGGAGAGCAGAGGAAAATTACTGAGTAGGTCCGTAACGGCCGCATGCTTCCTTGTACGGAGGTCCTGCCTGCTGAAAAGACACGTTATACTGGAAAAGGCTCGGGGTGTAAAACAGCTCTCTGTCACTGCTGCAACTCGCAGAAAGCTTTAGGTTGCTTGAACTAATATTTGCGAAGCATGCAGCAACCAAATTAACAGCTGCCAAAGCTCTAACGAGAGAGAGGCCGTTGGAAAATAACGGCGGGGTATGGAAATAGATAGAATTTCCTTCATTTCGCAAAAAGCCACGAGCCACATGCATCAGCTCACCGCAAAGTCATTAGGTCTTTTTAAGCTCAGATGAAAAACATTAACTAATACCACAAAAGGCTTTAGTATGGCCCCTTTGTTCATTCACATATGGCGGCGTATGAGTTTTGTTTGCCGAACGGGTCGGGTCGTGCGTGTGTTTAAACTATCTCTGTCAGACAGGGGTCTTAGCAGAACAAAGGGTGTGTTGAAAGATTCCAGGGGCAGGAAGTCGAGGTACTATCAGAACACTTCTGAGACAATGCCGGCCAAAATGAACGTTGGCCAGGATTGATTAACTGCTTGACTTTGTAATCTCTAAGCTATGTTAATGCTGAATTATTTATGCATATGGTTAAACTGTGGCAAGGTTATCGCTGCATTATTATAGGGTAGCAATCTGAGGTTCGCTGCAGTCAAAGCAAACGAACCAAAAGCTCATTCAGACATATTTGTGTGTTAGACGATTGTTTTATAAAGGAGTATGATACACGGCACCATATTATGTCATAATAAGAACACGGAATATGCAAGAATCTACACTACTATTCAAAAATTTGAGGTTGGTAAGATTTATTTATATATTTAAAAAAAAAGAAGTCTTGTATGGCCACCAAGGCTGCATTTATTTGATAAAAAATACAAAAACACAGTAATATTCTGAAATATTATTACAATTTCAAATAACTGTTTTTTATTTTAATGTATTTTAAAATGTAATTTATTCATGTAATGGCCAAGCTGAATTTACAGCAGCCATTACTTCAGTCTTCAGTGGCACACGATCCTTCAAAAAATATTTTAGTAAGCTAATTTGCTTTTGTGGAAATCATGACACTATTTTATTTTATTTTATTTTATTTTATTTTATTTTATTTTATTTTATTTTATTTTATCAAAGAAATATTAACTGACCTCAACTTTTTGAATGGTGGTAAATATGGAAGCCCATTTCTGCCTCAGAGTAAAAAATAACAATTTTAAATAGGCAAAAAAAAGAAAAAAAAAACATGTTGTCAAATAAAAAGTCATATAGTGTAATCTAAGGTCACAACAATATAAACTAGCAATTTTCAGATATAAGCCTTAGTACACAGAAACTGTAGTGTGTTTTTGTCTGTCTGTGTTTTCCTAGCAGTCACATTTATCCAGTTGTACTGTCTCTATAGTCTGCACGTCAGCCCAGGACTCCTTTCATCGACAGTCTCTGAAATGGTGTAGTGCGAAAAGGAATTTAGCATGGCCCTCTTCAAGACCTTACAACATCCAGGGCGAGAGGCGTGAGAAACAATAGCATAAAGAAACATGCACTAACAAGTCGTGCTTTTGTCCATATATACTCTCTCACACAAACACACGGAGCAGAATTCCAAATATCCAGCTGGGTGCAACTCAACAATTGGCACGATAAAGCGGTGGGCTTAAATCACATGTAAGTTGTAATGGTTTAATTAGCGCAATATGAGTGCTGACATGAACGGGAGAGCCGAGCATTGTGTCATATCTGTCTGTGCGCGTTAGGAGAGACACCCATTGTCGGCGCTGAATACCTTTGCAGAAAGGCGTCTCTTTCTTTATTGGATCGTCCGCAGAGGGCCTGGCAGGTTTGCGTGATTGTTGCTTGTTTCTCCAAGCGGATTCTTGTGTGACAGTCTGTGTGTGCCCTCAGAACAAAAGGCTAGCTGCAGCGAGAGCCTGAGAGGCTCAGCCTTTTGGCTCCGTTCCGCGTACCGTCGAGTCTGGGCCTGCTGCAGGCAGGTGTGCCGGGCCGCGGGGCCCCTTTCGCTCGTACGCCTCCACGCGAGCGCTCTCTCTCTTTCTCTGTAATTCATACAGTCCCCCTCTGCTCTCCCTCCTGTTCACCGGGAGAGACAAATTAAATAGAGATTCTTGTATCGCTCTGTCATGTTGGGCACCGGGTCTCATAAATCACAATAAAGTCGATTAGAAGCCTCCTGCCGTCTCGCCCCCCCACCCTCATGCACCTCAGGGGGTCTCCCGTGGCATCCCGAAACATCTGCATTTATTTACACAATAACGCACCTAACTAGGTGCTTCCTAAAAGAGCCGCACGGGGGGAAAAAACGTCAATTAATGCTAATTTGTAAATGTCAGAAGCATGTAAGCTTTCTTATTAAACAACAACAAGCGAGAAGAGAAAAAAAAGCAGAGGGTTGTAAATTGCACGTTGTGGATGCGGGGTGACGTTGCACGAGCCGACCTCGCTGCCAACTCTTTGGCTGCTTTTGATTAAGGCACATCATGATTGCAATGGAGTGGGGGGAGTGGGGGGAGTGGGGGGGGGCACGGACCACCCGTGTCTGCGAGCGGGGCTCTGTGCCAGGGGCCGCCGCTCATCTCGTCCCGCGGAGCACCGGCACTCTGTAAGCCGGCTCTCATTCCTGCGGTCCGCTCAAATGACTGAGAGCGCTGAGTCTGTGTCTGCTGACGCACTACAGCAACAACAGGGCATGAGATGATTATTACAACCAACCCCGCTTGCTCTCGCCCTCTCTGCGCGAAACAGAAAAATGAATCCGATCTGCAATTTAAAAGTCCAGCTGCTGGTTTCCTGCATGTAAGCTGCTCACCTCGGCCTATATCTGCTTGCATGCCAGTATATAAATTGCTGAATCAGTGTCAGTGGTAAAGTAATGGCACGGGGCGAATCGTAAATTAGAGCCGGCCACCCCCCCCTTGAACAGACAGTGGCGGTCGTGTCTGGGCGAGGTAGCCGAGCGAGCGAGCTGGGGTTGGCAAGGTAATGAATGCCTTCATCTGGCCTCGGCAGTCAGCAGATTGCCCAGCGTTGATGGATACTGTCAGCCCTACGCCACACTACATTTCATTGCACAATAAACATGGCTGTCAAAGCCAAACAAAGTGAAATCAATTTATCCTGCACGGTGAGCGCGTGCTAAATGAAATTAATGTACTGTGCGGGGAACGTCGTCGCTGTATAATCCCGGCGGAAGAGAAGGCTGGGACGAGGCGGTTGCTTGTAGTGCATTTGGTGCTACAAAGTTGTGGAGAGGCGAGATCAGAGAGACCCTGACTGATGCACCATGACTGTGTGGAGCTGGGCAGCCAGATAAACAGCAGCCCTTTCTGGATTATTATGACTGTTAAACATGACATGTGTAAATGGATCTTTTGGGCCCTGGGCGAAGCCGTTCTGCCCAGCAGGGCCTGGAGGATAGAGCCTCCTGCTGGCTGCCTGAAACTTAGACTTTGTCTCTTTCTCTCTCAGGGCCCCAGTGTGGCACAAGTGCGCGCACGCGTGTGTGTGTGTGAACGAATAGAGTAACTCTCCAACTTTGCCTATTTTCCCGCTCCTCCTCCTCTGAGCAACACGCTGCCCTCGGAATAATCTCGGTATCCCGGTGCTTCAATAGCGGTGCGGTGCCAAGATCCATTACTTAGCTGGAGTTTTTATTTTGTTTATCAACACCAGTGATAATAGAAATCAAAAGCAGGTACCGTGTGCCAAGACTTGAAGTTTTGGGGTCCTAATGAATACACATCACATGTGGATGATGAAATATTCATGGCTGATTCCAAGCCTTCTTATCCAGTTTTTGGATCATTAAAGATGTATCGTAGCATATGGGAAGGCTTTTTTTTTGTTTGTTTTATTTTTCAAGCCTTGTTTATCAACATGTTTTTGTTTGTTGAAATATTCATACAGCTTTTATTTAATTCTTTCACATCTTACATATAAAAGGAAGCAAATGCGCATGCAAACAGAATCATTTTCACTCTGCTGTAAAGTTAAATACAGAAACTGGGGGACACACATGCTGATTGTGAATGGCCTGATTGAGGAGTTACACTCCTTCAAGGCTGCTTGCTCTGTATCGCACTCACCCCAGGCCGCATTCACTAACTCCGCATGTGAATAAGTGTGTAAGACCAGTGATTATTTAAATATAGAAAGCTAGTTTCTGTTACCATCCCATGTTTAACCACTAGGTCTGCCCTTTGTCAGACTCTGTATGTGTTAGCACGCTGAAAGCAATCACATGGAGATATATGTTTTGTCAGGCCACTGGCTCTGATCCTCTCTCCTAATTTTACCTCCCTTACACAAACACCCTTGTGCCACATTTATTTATTCAGAGTATTACCGTTATTACTCATAGCAGGAGAAACATTACGACAGCCATCCAGAAATGTATGGCTGTTCGAATGTACGAACACTGCGACCCAGACGAAATATTTAAAAGGCATTATAGTCAGGGTACTCCTCGTCTGGTTTCAGCCAGTTTTCACTCGTCGGGAGTTCCTCGACCAACAATACCGTCTTGTTCTAAACTCCAAAACATGGGCTTGTCCCATCCAGTTCTGGGATGGGCAGCCTGGAGTATAAGGTACAGCTGCAGGCCTCTCTGGATCGTCTCTGGTTCAGCTCCAGTCACTCTCATGTGCTGATGGATGCCCTGCACTACTAAGTTGATTAACGGTTTGCACCCGCTCTCTTCTTCTTGCTCTGGTGTTCCTAGGGTGTAGGGAACTGAATGGCTCTGCAGATAAACCACATCAGTATTATTGTTGGCCAACAGGAGGCGCCAGCACTACCGAGGCACGGGTCTACAGGGAACCCCGGGGAAGGAACAGCAACGAACCTCACATCAAACGGCCCATGAACGCCTTCATGGTCTGGGCCAAAGATGAGCGCCGCAAAATCCTTCAGGCCTTTCCAGACATGCACAACTCCAACATCAGCAAAATCTTGGGTAAGTCAAAGCCCCCAAATCAATCACGATCAGCAGCCATGGACGTCTGCGTTAGCCTTTCCGTTTTCATTTGGGATTACGCCATGCTCCATAAGAATAAACTGAATTGGTGTCCAGGGAACTATTGTAGAGTGCTTCAGAAACTGTTGAAAATGTCTTTGCTTGTTTTGGATCACGCTAACCCAATAGTCTTTTTTAACACAGCCGTTTAAACAGTTGTTCTACTTATTGAAATGACTTTACTTTCCTTCGAAATAACTACCCAAGGAATCATTGTCATTAGCGGTAGCTAAAAAAAAGGCGTAATACTGCAAAATCACTTGCGGAATTAGCAGCATTTCTATCCCTTGCATTTAAGAAAACAAAATCATTGCTTCCAGGAAATTGGCAAAAAATAGCAATGTGTTGAGACTCGAGGCAAAGTCACTTGAAATTTCCTGATGTGCATGCATTAAATGTGTTTTAATTCAGAATTTTGAAATGAACTGAACCTCTGTTGAGGTAAAGGGAGGGTCTGTTTTTACCAAACTGAAACAGCCCACTGTTTTGGACCAAAACCAAAACTTACAAGACTAAAATGTAGCTGAATTGGACCATTAAGAGAGGCTGAGTGTTATGTTGATTGACTAGATTTTTCAGCATGTTGTACACCGGACCTTGAATTGCAGAAAATATGCAAATAAATATCACCATGCCAGTTTCACCCTCTTAGCAATCAACAGCAGACAAGCATCTCACCGTTACAAAGCTACTAAGCAAAACATTCAGGCTATTACCACACCTGCCTAATCTTCTTTTGCGAGTAATTCAACACAATTCAATGCATCTCAAACAGACGAGCACGGTTAAACTTGATGGCTTGATGCCTGCAGGAGCAGCTCAATTAGATGGATTCAGTGGCTGTCACGTGGGCAGTGTTTGTCATGAAAAATGACAGGGCTAAATGGGTCTTGTCCCCCAGTCCAGAGAGTCAATAGATCACAGCAACTAAAAGACCCGTCAGCCAGGACGTTCTGAAGGCTGGAGATATTTACTGGCCTGTTGTTTTCACTAATGCAGAAACGGTAACAGTAATGCGGTTCCCCTCCATTCACAAAAGCAGTGCTTGACTAAGAATAATGCAGCTATATTGGTGTACACTGGGTTTTAAGCTCAAAAAATGAAATATCATTATTATTTGATTAAAATGTATTGAATTCATAAAAAATGCTTTTATAATAAAATAAAAAATGCAGTTATAATATATGTGACCCTGGACACAAAACCATGTAAGGGTCAGTTTTTTTAAATTGAGATTTATACATCATTTGAAAGAAAAATTGATAAGCTTTCCATTGATGTATGGTTAGAACAGGACAATATTTGGCCAAGATACAAGAATCTGAGGGTGCAAAAAATCTAAACGTTGAGAAAATTGCCTTTAAAGTTGTCCGAATGAAGTTCTTAGCAATGCATATTACTAATTAAAAAATAAGTTGCATTTATGGTAGGAAATTTACAAACATGATCTTTACTTAATATCCAAATGATTTTTGGCAGAAAAGAAAAATGAATCATTTTGACCCATACAATGTATTTATGGCTATTGCTACAAATATACCTGAATATTTGTGGTCCAGGGTCACATTATTTGATCAATTTTATTAAATTGTATTTTTTTTTATTTAAAAATAAAATAAAATGTAGCTATAAAATAAGTCATTCTGCAGTGATCGTTTCTCACTCCTAACTTCTCACCTGTGCTCAACAGGATCTCGCTGGAAGTCCATGACGAACCAGGAGAAACAACCGTATTACGAGGAGCAGGCACGGCTCAGCAAGATCCACCTGGAGAAGTATCCCAACTACAAGTACAAGCCCCGGCCCAAGCGCACCTGCATCATCGACGGCAAGAAGCTGCGCATAGGCGAGTACAAGCAGATGATGAGGTCGAGGAGGCAGGAGATGAGGCAGTTCTTCACTGTGGGGTAGGTGCACGTTGGAAAAAGCACCATGAACAATAGCGGGCGGCCATCCAAGATGCCCTGCCCTCTGTTAAACCCCTATACGCTGTTAATAAAGCTAGCTTAGAGCTCTCACAATAGGCAGGTAATGACTCCATAGAGTGTGCCAACTCCTGGTGTAAAGCCAGTGACCCTTTAATCAGGTTGATTGGAGTAATTCAACCACTTAGCTCATTTGTCACGTTATATGGCCCTCGCACTTAATTTTAATATACGCTTGAAAGCAAAGCGAGCGCAGCCTTTTGTTGCCTACACGCTCCCTTTGTGATTATACGCTGAGGTAAATTTATTTTTTCCTCGGCGGAGGGGGAAATGCACTATATGGCCCTGGGTTGAATCCCATTGACAAAATAGTATTTTCTTTCAGCTGCCTGAAAGTAGTGGTTTATCACATTTAGACGGTAACAGAGGGCAGCGGGACTCACGTAGCCATTATTTTAGGATATTAGAGTCGAGTATGAATGTAGAGAGGGCTGCAGGGCAGATGTTTGGAGCTCAACTCTATAATTTACTGCGTGTGGTGAGTGAAGAAAATGCCTGCTCCAGGTGTTTCCACTTCAACAGCAAGAAATACGAGCGCTGGAGTATCAATCAGCCTGTTAAAGATCAGGAGACTGTGTCTCTACCAACCAATTGGCTTTGTCACCCTGAAAGAAATGAGAGTCATTTTCACAATCGTTCCCAAATCGTTGTCGCTGATTGGGAAGCATTTTTACAGGGCTACTGGCTGGGCACGTTCCCCTTTCGGGCTTTATGCGACCGGCGTTTTGTGCGTTCTTTCCATTCTCTAATTCCCCGAGAACGTAATTGTTTTCCTCGAGAAGCGTTAAACTTGTCATCCTCCTCTTAAAAGCTCTTAAGCTTCTCTGAGCTATGCGCACTTTGTGAGTGTTAAATCTCTGTTTCTTCACCCCTGTATCAGGCAGCAGCCACAGACGCAGATCCCCATCAGCACCAGCGCAGGTGTCGTTTACCCCGGTGCCATAACCATGGCGACCACTACGCCCTCCCCTCACATGACGTCAGACTGCTCCAGCGCCTCGGCCAGCCCCGAGCCCACCATCCCCGTCATCCAGAGCACGTTCAACATGAAGATGGAACCGGGCACCATGGTGTCCAACGACCCCGTCAACGGAGAGGACGAGATGGACATGTACGAGGACTTTGAGGACGAGCCCAAATCGGACTACAGCAGTGAGAACGACACACAGGAGCCGGTCAGTGCTAACTGAGGCCAGCGAAGAATATCCTTTTATTAGAGGGAAAACTGAAGAAGAGAACAAAAAAAAAAAAGAAATCAAAAAACTCGTTTCTGATGATATACATTTCGGGAGCCAGCATGCAGATGTGGCTCCTGCAGATTTAACAGCTATTGGTCTTAAGTGTTTCTCCGAGTGTGAGACAATTTGATTGTGTTTTATTTTGGCTTTTTTTTTAATTGTTATTTTATTGAATTTTTTTTTTCTCTCGTGTTTTGATCATGGACAATTTAGGGTATTTCCTACGACATTTTTGAATAATAGGACTTGACGATTGAAACATTTCATATGAATGCATAACTCACAGTCTTACTTAAATTCATATGGTATTATTTTTTCTTTTGAAGCGTACATTACTGTTTTCGATGGGGTTCTATATCTCACTCAGGTATGCTGTACCAGCCAACAGCTTGTGAATGTTTTTAATCAGAACTATTTAAAATGAAAAAACGACACTTCATTTGACATTTCAGAAGTCCTTACATTTGCTGAACCATTGAGGGAAAGCCTAAAACTCCCCATTATTATTGTTGTTCTTGTTATTATTATTATTATTATTATTATTATTATTATTATTATTATTATTACTACTACTACTACAAGTCCAGATGTGCCAAACATATCATAAGCTTCCTGCTCTTAAATCTTAAATTTAAAAGTCTTAAGGGAGAGACTGCATGAGTCTTAGACAATCCTTGCAAACTTATCTACAAAGCCCACTGTTGTTGTTTTTTTTCCTCCTCTCCATTGACTACAACGTCCAAATGCTCAGGAACTAAAAAAAGTCATAGTTCTCCAGGAGGTTCAATGCAGTGATCGCCCCGACCACCACCGCCCTCGCCTAGTCTTACCCACTCGGTTCTTAATCACAGTGATTGTAATCAGGCCAGAATGCCAAGGGGCCAAATGGCATCCAATCTGCAGAATTGGACAGGCAGCGAAAGGCAGCTTTGGTGTATTACAATCACAAATTGCTGTTGTACAATATGTACACGCACATTCTGCTAAAGTCTTTAGCCCCGTTTTCCAGGGCAGCAAGTTTTTATTTACGCTGTTGTAATCTTAACTGACAGAGATAGTCTTAAAGCCCTTTGGGCTTCTGCAACGTATTCATCGTTAAGTCTTAAGAGAACGTCCAGGATGTTTTGGCCAGTTATGCAGATGGTTAAGGAGAAAATTAATAAATAATGGCACTTATTTTCCAAATTTGATTTGAGATAGCTTAATTGTATTTACGTTTGTTGAAACAAAATGCACAATCATTTTACTTGGATCGGATCTTTTTTTGAGCACTTGGGAGGGAAAAAAGACAATTCAAACAGGCGGTCCTGCGCTCGACTGAATTATCCGCTCGTTCCGGATCTCAGGTTGTTTTCGTGTGGAAGGACGGCCAAGAAGCAGCCAGCGGTCAGGGCCTCTTGTTTTAGGCTTTGGCCCTACCGAAGGCTCCTACGGGGTGCGAGCGCCATTCACCTCCGCTCACCTGACCTCTGCCCAGCGCACGCCCTGCCTCAAGGGGCTGCCATCTGGCTCCCGGCATCGGCCCGTGCCCAGGAGAAAGGTAGCGAACAATGGAGACGAGGCCCATGTGGTTTATTGTGCCCTCTCTCCATCAAAGCGCTCGCGAAAGGCCTCGGCCAGAAGCAGCCACGAGGTGCTAGCGAGCAGATGGAACAAGTAGATCAAGCTGTGGGGGATTATTAAAATGACTGACGAGTCGGTATCATCTGAAATACGGCATTATTAATGCATGAGTCCCGCTATTTTGCCTTTGCCCTTGAACCTGTCTGTTTCATCAGTAACCCAGAGATTAGAATAGACAGGAAATGTCACAGCGAGGCTGCTGGTCACTGCATTACCTCCAAAGGTCTAAAAGGTACCGACGGCTATTTAGCGCTTACTTCTCTCAGCAGTTGAAGCACCGCCCCCCTCTTTGAAAAAGCATTTACTTCGAAGTTTCGAGCACTTGTATTCGTACCTTTTATTTGGTTGGTTTTAAGTTTGTTGTGAGTTTTACATAAGGTACAATACTTGGCTGGGTGTTACTTGACATCCACGTTCAGTTTTTTTTTTTTTTTTTTTCTTCCCTGCTTACAAGCCAACGTTTATTGTTTAAAGCTGTTATATCTGTTTGCTGGTGGATTGGTTGATTTGTACGTGATTTGTACATATTTCCTTGACCATGCCAAGCCAGTTCTGTAGGCTGGTAGCAGACAAAAGGACTGTTGTCGGGACTGAAACTTGATTGCGCTTGTATAGATTAAAAAAAAAAACAAAAGGCAAAAAAAAAGAAAAGAAAAGACAAAAGAGACTATTTCAATCTCACACGGAGACAATGATTCAAAAGTGTTACAAGCACTGGATATAAATGGTATTTTTATCAATTCTGACTAATGTGAAGCCGTTGTGCGAGGAAAAAAAAAAAAGAAAGAAAAAACCTACATGAACAAGTCACCTGTTTGGACTCATGTGAGCACGCCTCACAGTTGCCAGATTTGAGTCATTTTTCTCTTGACATATTTTGTTTATTTATGCAAAGACACGTGATGAATGAACACTTTGTTTAAGCTCCAGTGCTGCCTAGGGGAGAAAGAGCAGTAAAACTCGACGGAGAGGCTCGCGTAGTGACTGGCCAACTGAGACACACCGGACTTCAGTAGCACATTTTAATGGTCATGTATGTTTGTGTTGTATATTGTATTTGAAGCTCTCTAGTGCATATAGACATTTTATTGTATTTATTAGCCATTATTGGCTCTAAAAGTGTCAGTAGAACAGAATTAAAGGACAATCAGAGAACAAGAATAAAAACAGTGAAATTTCAAAATGGATTGGAGCTCAAAACAAAGTTTCCTTTTTTAAATCAAACAACTTCAAAAAAAAAAAAAAAAAAAAATCTCCATCTCATTACAGATTTGTTTTTTCATTGTAAATATAACATAGGAAAAATAGAATTCTATTTTTGTTCATGGATACTTACTGAAGTATAAATTATGTATTTTACTTTGTTTTTTCTTTTTTTGTGTGTGTGTGTATATGTTTTTGGTCATTGTACTTAGAAAAAAGAACGAAATCACAAACTGACAATTCACTGTACCTCATGTAGTTGCTGAATTCACATCCCTGTTGATTGAGTAGTATTGGAGACACGGCTGAGACACCCGGGCATCTCACTTCCACGTGTTTCAGCGATGAACCTCGCACTCCATGCTGAGTTAACCAGCCATTTGCTATGTTGTCAGTGCACTCTGTAGCAAAGGACAAGTCTTGAAATCCATGTACGTCGTTTTCTTTCTCTTTTACAAATGTTGAGGTACTTGCTGAAGTTCTATAATAATTGGTTTTGTGCCAAATTTGAGTGAGAGAACATGTAATTGTGGGGCGTGTCGTACAGTACGGCTTCATCTGAAAACATATGTGAGTTTCTCGCTGAGCGTTTTAATCCATTGGGGATGTGCAAATATTTATGAGTTTGTTTTTGTTTTTTTTTTATGCTGCACAATGCAGACCCACTCTGTGCATTTGAGGTTTTCATACAGTATTTTTCTCTGTGTTGCTTCGTAGTGTTTAATAGACCATTTCCCATCTAGTCAACAGCAAGTCGAAAAGACATTTCTTTTATAATACATAACTATCACTGCCATATTAATGCAAAGTAGGTACAATAACTGAGGACAACGCTTGGGTGTTTCTACTTATTTTACTGTAATGCTTTTTGGTATGGACTTTTGTGATGTATATTGTGGGATAGACTTTGTTAATTTAATCAGCACAATTCACTGACATGCTGGACTGACATGCTAGCTGCTGTTCAGAAGAGTAAAATGTTGCTGTCAGGGACAACGTATGCTGTTGTCAATGGTACTTTGCTTTTAGATTTCTGTAGTCTCTCAAGCAACACTGTGTGTGGCTCCTCTGTCGCTAGGTACACTCTTGTTTCGAATCCCGCTAGCAGCCTGATAACACTTTTCTTTGATTTTGTCTTTTGTGTGTGTGCGTGTGTGTGTGCGTGTGTGCGTGTGTATGTAGAGACCGGTTTCTCAGCAGGTACATAGACCCATGGCAGGTATTATTTGTTTGGGCGTTAGAGATATAGAATAGTATCTGTTGCTGCTTTTGGAAAAAAAAAGTTTTAAGTCTAAAAATGTAAATAGTTTATCATAATATCTTGTACAGTCCAGTGTAAAGTTTTTAATTGAACTTAAAAAGGTTGCCATCACATTTGTGTTCACATTCTTCTTTATACAGTACAAAAGACAGCTATTTGCTAAGGATATTATTGTTTAAAAAAAAAGGAAAAAAAAAAAGAAAAAAAGGTACTAAAAATATTTTTTTGCTTGGCTTTAGTATGTAAACCAGCAAGTCATTGGTTTCCATGTGCAGTATTGACGTGAGGTAAACTAATTAATGCTACAGTTGTATGTCCAGAGACCAGTTTTCTCTGTAATGGTAGTATTATTATTATATCAAATAAAATAAACCAGATGAGTGACACATTTCGGTGTATTTAGACACCTTAGTGGATTGTACAATATCTAGGTTGTTCTCCCCACAAGCAGCATTTGGCATATTGTAATGTAACACCATTTTTACAGTATATTCTCAATTCACTGATGTACGACAGCAGATGAGGGTGTTCCTGTCTGTTTGCTTATTTACCTCAAGAGTTCCTCTTTTTCCATAAAAGATAGAGTACACACACATATGACAAAATCGTCTCACCATCACTCCATCTTTTGTACTGCTGTTGACACTTACAAATTAAAGAGACATTTTGTTTTACTTGTTGTGTGTTGTATTTATTGTATCATTTAACCATTAATTATTTGGAATTAATTTGACACCGGGAGTTTGTTGTGCTAACGTGAGTGCTAAATGAATTTACTTAATGTGCCTTAAGCATAATACGAACTGCCATAATAAATGCAATAGCTCGAGTAGAAATGCGACTTAAGAGAATTCAAACATTTACATACTTTTGTGTATCAGTAAGCAAAGAAGTAAACTTCACACATGCAAACAATTTACATATTATGTTGCAGTCTTCATAGCTGATTTTTCCTTGCACACATTCCACTGGTCCACAGGTTACTTACATGTACAGCAAAGCTAATCTTAATCATGCTTGACCTGATTAATATTATTTCATGTTAGATCCAGTAACCAGAACTATTTAATAGTACAGTAAATCATTCTGCTCTATCAACATTGCACCTCAAAGGGAAACAGTTACAGCTATGCAGTAAGTAGCTATTTTGTGAGATAAAAAGCATGGGCTAAATGGTAAATTAAAAGAAAATGTCATATCAATTCATATTTTATGTTAACAAAAAAAAAAAAAAAAACAGATGTCCTTGGACATACATGTATTTCTAACTTCCCTTCTCGCATACTTCTGAAAGGGTGAGCTCTAGGTTCAAGGGTATGAAGTGAACAGGAGTGTGTTTACATTCTTTCAAATGTAATCACACTAATCTTTGCATACACATACATGATGTTTACTGCACTCTTATGAAATTGCTGGCTAAAAAGCTTGTTTAGAATTATTATAGTTATAGTTATGTGTCAGGTAAATTTGTTTTTCTTTAGCCATGTGATCAGTTCATTGTTGCATGCTTGGGTACAACGCCAACGACGTTTTAGCACGTGGACCTGTGAACGCGGGAGAACAGCAGAGCGTCCAGGTAGGTAAGGTCAACGGTATAGCAGGACAAGCGCTGTTTTTTTAATGAGAAACTGCAGATGGATATGTTTTTGAATATGAATTGTGATGGTTGGACGTTGAATAGTAGGCTAATCGTCTCGTATTGTCCAGTTACCGATACTTTTATGTGGAAATTTGTCAAGATGAATCACGATAAATGGCGGCCTCTACAGAAGCACATATATATAACGTTGTTTGACAAACTCAGACCTTGTAGGTCTGTACTGAATGAGGCATATTTTAGAGTTTAAAATGGTCTGCTCATATGTATTTGAAAGGGAGTCGTAACGCTATATTTGTAGGCGGTATAAATGAAGTAGCTTTCTATGGTTTATATTTACGCTGGAAGGCGCCTGCATTCACTGGGTCATCCGCAAAAATAGTTTTTATATGAGTTCAGCTTAAGAGGCAATTTTTATGTAATTATCGTCATATTTTATCCCTCTTTGAAGCTATTAAAACGTAATTTTGCCATATCGTTACATAGAATTCGATCTTTCAATTAGATAGGAGGTGTATTTATAACATTAAGGGCGTTATGAATATTCCCCTGAGTGAACTGATTTGCTGTATGTGTATAGTTTGTGTATACTGATTAGTATACTATACTAACCTGGGAGGTGTTCGTTTCTGTCACATTCCATTGACTTGTAATGTCATATTTTATTTTTATATTTATTTATTTATTTAAAGGTGTTTTAAGCTGAAAGAAGTACCAGTGATTTTTAAATGCACAACCTTTTGGAAACTGAAGCATCAAAGTTGTAATGTTTAGTTGATCAAGGTCTGGCTAGGGATTATTCCCGTAAGAGCGGACGCAGCCATTTGTAAATGTTATGGGTCTGCCTTCCGGTCTCATCCGCGTCCAGCGATTTTTAGCTGTATAAAATAGCTTGTTTTGCTGCTTGATATTACAGATTGGTTGTGTTGTTATCATATTATTTTAATGTATTATCTTAATTATGAACACACTGGTTTGTAGTGCAAAAAGTGTTACTGTTATTTCCCTATAGCGGCTAATGAACCAGAAGTCTTGCCCATAGGCTTACTTCTGTGTTAAAGAATAAGGTGGATACAGCAGAGCACACTACATGAATTTAAACGATCCCGCAAAACAGTGCACCTGACCTTCTATTTCCCAAATAATTAATAAACTGGACATAACATCAGCTTTGATTTTCGACATCTCATACTTGATTCATTATTGTACTGGACCATAAAAATTTTGGAAGGTTAAAAGCATAGATGGACAGCATGCATTAAACATGCAACGCTAATTTGTATTGTTTTCCAATAAATGTAATTTGTTTTAAACAATTTTACTTGAGAAGTAAGTAGTATAATATTTTGATTTCACAGAATTTTCACCAAATTTTCTGCACTAGTTTATGCTTCAAACAAGGAAAACTATTTGCCAGTAATGTAAGAAAATGACCTTGTTCTTCTGTTGAATTAACTGGATTTTTCTTACTCTACTGGCAAGTAGTTTTTTCTTGTTTCCACTATAACAGCTCACCAATTTCAGTTTGCAAGTGAAGGACTACAGCTCCGGATAAGGGTGCAGTTCTCTAGCTTTTTTATCTAGGAATTGGAAAGAACACACACACTTTCTTCTGTGGATATTTTAATTTTAAAGCTGCAAGCACATGCTCATTTCCTTTCCTTTTGCTCTGGCATGAAATGTAAGGAATATGGCGCTGCACACAGAAAGGGAAAACAGGAAAGCAAAATTAGGCAGCCATTTTTTATTTTATTTTTTTATATATATATTTTAATAAACTTTTTTAGGATTTTCATAGGTTGTCAGCAATGATAAGAGAATAATTTTCAGCATTTGACATAAATTTAGACAGTGCATCATTATTTCTTTGAGAAATTCCATATAGGTCAGTCTTTATGTATTTGCTTTATGCTTTATATGAAATGCAGAAAAGTGTTTTTCTTTCAAAAAATAGCCACATATCTCATCATTTTCACTACAGAAATAAATGGATAACAATGGTAACTGGGATTTGTTTTCCTCCCAAGGGTCCACCATTGCTTCACAATAAGGAATAGATGTTTAGAGCTGGCTCGTAAATCTTTTAGAGTAAGTGCGAGGTTGGATGGGACCATCTATGTATACCTTGATGTGTCTTCCTAAACGCATCAAGCAAATATGTAGAGGCTATTCTTAATGTATATGTGCTCCTGCTGACTGACTGCAGCATCTGCCAGGAATAGGGTGGAAGTCCTGGTGGAAACCAAGCCCTCTAAACTGCAGGAGTTTTTTCATCTTTTGGATCCCAGCCACTGGGATCTCTCCTTTTGCTCCCAGCTAGCTTCACCTCTTTGACATAGCTCTTTGTGATGAATAATTACTGATGAATTTTAGTGTGCAATGTAATTGTTCAGTAAATAAATGTTGCTGAATACCATGTAGAAGCGGTGATATTGATTGCATTTCTGGATGTTTTGTTTAATAGTTAATGTCCCCCTGATGTGATATTTGGCATTCGAACGTAGATTATCAGTTACTATCTATTGAGTACCTGCTTTAGCGTGAAGAAATAAATAATAAAAAAAAAAATCTCAGACAGAAAGGGAAGCTTTTTATCATTTCCCTAAGTTCTGTTTGCCACGGTAGAAAAAAAGAGACGTGGATCTGGAATAGAACTTACTTCAAAACATTTTTGGAAAACCATTTATGTGTTCCTTTTGTTATCTTCATCAATCATTTTTTGTCCAATGCCAGAGTGCACAGTAAGCTCCTTCCCCCGAGAGCATGCGTAAAATAACCACATTTTAACTGTGGTGTGTATAATAGACGCCTGTGTCAGCTCTCTGCTGCTGAAGCGGCCCGCGGTAGATGGAAAATTAGACATATATTGCTGCACAATAAATCTTATTGTAATTCACGAAGCTTGCATTACAAATCTTTGGCCCCGAAGGCAGCCCTGGCATTGCGCGTTTGCCCTCGTGCTTCTCTGGGCACACGCAGATGCGGCGGCCGTTGACGTTTTAATTTGGAGTAAGACGCGACCATTGTTACTTCCACGGAACCGGTTTTTAATGCCTCTGACGCGGTGCAGTTCTCTGCACGAGCCTGTGTTAGGACGTACGGTGGGGGTGTTCGTAAGTACGGAGAATGATGTCGCAGCCTCTAAATGGCCTGTTTGGATGAACTGTCAGAGTGTTAGTACAAACATGTAGGTGTTTGGGCTGCAAATAATAATTAATACTGTATTGCTGCGCGGAGGCGACAGCCCTGTTATTTCATGGCCCTGATGACTAAACATTGGAGGGAGTCGTCTGGAACAATATTTTACTGTTCTGGAAGTGGCGGCTCCTCCTGAGCTCCACGCTATTGCCACTGAGTCCAGTGAATCAGTCAGGGAGGGCTGTTTCCCCAAGCCCAGCTGCTATTTATCTGATTTTCTCATTAGACTTGACTCATGACTTCATTGTACAGCTTTTGGCTGCAACTCGGCAGGGCTGAGGAGTTGCACTTTGGAGCTGTTTACGCGTACGTTTCGAGGAGACGTCGCAGGTAACTTTTGTCTATGTATGGCTTTTGTTTACCTCGCGGCCCAGACTGCCATTCAGCAGATGTTCGAGCCCTGAAATGCCTTCCTTTTTCGAATATTTAGAGTGGTCGGGTTTGTTTTTGACATACTTTGCGGCACGCCGGGCCTCGCGCCGTGTCGCTATTCAACTTTGGAGTGTGCTGAATTGCAGGGGGAGTAAGTCGCACAAAGAAGCCTCATATTTATGTAATATAACACAAAGTGCAGATTCTACAGATTTCAAAGAGCGTCTGAAAAGACGCGAGGAGAGAGACTCGGCTGAAATTGTCTTCAAAGTAGTTACCTTTTCAAAAGCGTCTGTCATGTAGAGGGTAAAGTGTGATTACAGCCTCAGAAGTTTGGGCTGATAGCAGACATGCATACATATGCGTACATGCGATGGCTCAGACCCAGGGCCATTTTTAATCCTTGGAGGTGAAGGACTTAAGGAATCTTGCTAATTTCACAGATGGTTTAAAATGGATTAGTGCGGAGTACCAGCATCCCGAGATGTGCGGACCCACCAGGCTTTCTGTTCCTCTGCCAAAACTCTTCTCCCATCCTCGGAAGTGCCTTCCAAAAAGTCCTGCAAGGTTAAAGTCAAACTTCGGCGTTTCCGAAGCGGCGCCTAATTTGTGATACTTCACCTCTGCCGTCAAGCCCCCCCGTGCGCGATAGCGATGATCTGCGTCTGATTGATAAGGACAGCTGTTATTCGCTTCGCTAAATACCGAGACCCGCCATTATACTCGCGATTGGTTTCTGGTCTCCCATTGGCCGCGCTTGACCAGATGTTGCACGAAGCTCGTTTCCAGTTACGCCGCGGCCCAGGAGTAATTACATCCATCCAAGTCCCAGTGGGAATCAAATGATTGTTATACCCCGGCACCTTGATATATTATTCACAGAGAGTCCCTTTGCTTTGAGAATGAGATCTTTCGTTTTCCGTCCAAACAATAACTGCGCGCACAAAGGCTTCCTCTCAGCGTGACGCCTAATGCACAAAACAGTTGGCGCAGAGGGCCATCTTTAATTGTTTAACTTCTCTCTTGCCCCATCAATCGCTCGCTTCGGCGTGCGTGGAAGCCAAGTTGCTGAGAGGGGGGAAAAAAGGGAGTGAGAATGAAAAGAACATTGAAGGAGACGGTGTGGAGTGCAGCGGAGGCCAAGCCCGCTGACAGAGCCATCGCAGACCCATGGAGTCCAGACACAACTCTGGACGAGCTCAAAGAGCTCAGCTTGGAGTTAATGTGGGAACACAATAGGCCCGGGTGAAAAACTCAACATGTTTTTGTTGAACTTGTCATTCGGCGGTGCATAGTTGTAAAGAAAGCCTAGGAACCATCTGAATGTTTTTGTGCGCTTCTAATGCACCATATTTGGGTCAGCTTTCACAAGGCTTTTGTTCCAGGCCTCCAAACAATGGCCGAGACGTTTTCCGAGTGACATACACGCTCGCCCCGTCCAAACACTCTTGGACCCGCCCCATCCGCAGAAAGTCTCCAAAAAGCTGACCTCATGGCACAACGGGACGCCATAAATCAGATCCTTTCATCAGCTATCTGAGAGGTCTTACCACTAAATGCCATCTTTAAGATGGTAGAAGTATGTGTGAAATGGCCTATCGGAATTATTCGGAGATGGCTGTTGCTTTGGGAAGGTGCCACGGGATTAGAGCTACTAGAGCTTTGTTGACATCTGAATTTAAGTTTACATTTTTCTCGGTTGGGTTAGACGGGCACCCAGCGCACTTTGTCGAGCTTGCCGATGATTGATTGACTGCACGTATGCGAGTTAGCGCTTACCATAAATGTATTTGTTATGCTTTATTTTTCTCTCTTTTTTTCCCCTTCACTCGGCTTTGAAAGCATATTTGTGTGTTCATCTGAGGATTCAGTCACATGTTTAGAATTTCTAACCGTGGTTGTTGGGCACATCCGTTTGCTAAATGAACTTTTGAAGAATCTGTATAGGGCAATATTTCACAAAATGTAATTTTACATACTGTTTCACATCATTGCATTCCCTCAGTGTATTTATCTCTGAAAGCATTTGACTGCATTTCTTTTGGGAAGAATGAATACGTAATGGAAATTTAAAAGCATCTTCACTCCCTCTGCTTTTTGAAGAATTTAGAAAAATAAAGGTTCCTATGAAGGCATGTGTTATTATCTCAAAACCATCACTCAGCTCTCTCATGCATATGTCAATTACTCAACCCCACCTTTATGAATATGTAAATCTGCTCAGAATGCCTCATTAATTAGTAATTCATGCATTTTTCACAACCCCAGTACATTTCCAATGGAGGATGATGAATTATCATTTATTACATCTAAGATATCTGTTTCTTTTAGTAAATCGCTCGTTTTGAAAATCCCGTCCTGTAGGAAGTGATCTGCTGTTATCACGACACACTGACTGGGAGCGTTCTGTTAGCGTTTCTGCAGTTGCCACTTCTGTCTGTCTTGTTCTCTGATGTGCTGTTTTGTGTTCAGGGATCATAGCACTGGCTGCAGTGTATACAACATGACACTATTGAATGCAAATAGATCCAGACTTACTGGTCATTCAAAGCTAGAAGTGGCAGGGCTCAACAGTAAGAATTTTGAAAATTGAAAGAAAAAAAAAAAGTGTATATATATATATATATGTTGTAATTCTTTACAGTCAAACTTATGGGTTTCTGTGATTTAGTGATATAGTTCTATGTTGTATTTTTAGTTTTCATTTACGCAATTGGAAATTGGAAGCACCAGATAGAATGTGTTGAAAACTACAATCAGTAATACCAAAAAATTCAGGGATCTGATAAAACTTAGGCAGAGTAAGTAGAAATCTAAATATTTTTCTTAGATATTTAGTTTTTTTTTTTACAAACATACATAATATAATTATTTTTTTTGAGTAGTTATTATACAGATATAACTTCATGACAGCTATACTATTAGGGTACAACGGGGCTAAAGGCACCTGATATTATTTTCCTCTGAGCCACTAGATGGTACAAAAACGTGGCGTAGCACTTTCTAATTCAATTAAATTCAAATTTATTTGTATAGCGCTTTTCATGATACATATCGTTGCAAAGCAACTTTACATCAAATTGACATTTTTACAATATATGTAGTAGTAATGTTTTAGTACTTTCTAAAACATTCGCTTTTCAAGATGCACATGCAAATTTTTCTGATACTTGCTGCGATTGCGGGCAGCAGCACAAAGTTGAATCTGCGCTTACTTGATCTAATATTTGATGTTTTTTAACATGTTGTAGATTTAAGTAGCAAACAAGAATCGCTAAAATGGATGCATATAATTTGAGACAAATCTTAATGATTTTCAGTTTTGTTTAAGATAATTAAAGCAACAGTTTTTAAATAACGGAAGAATATGTAAAAGTATGGTATTTGTGGTAAAAAGCACCCCTGCTGTTGGGGATAAAAGGCACAATAATTAACATAATTAACTTTTCCATTCCACATGGTTAGATTCAGATGGTAAATATCATATATTATGTTTGGTGTCCATCATAGAGATAATCATGAAACCATCATATTTTTTATCATATAATAAAACATCATTTGTTGTTACTACTGTACAGCTATATTAAATTATTATAGGATTTTCTTCAGTGCTTTCAGAATCTTTACTTTTTAAAATGATTTTGTTTCTGTATTTAAAAAAAATATTTTTTTTATATTGACACATTTTAATGACAATATATCTATTGAACAAAAAATAATTATTTTATATTTTCAAAATGGGAAGAAAATGGTACAGACTTTGCTAAAGTGAATGTTTTAAACAAGAAAAAAAAAACATTATTTTAGCTAAAGTATTTATATTATGAGGTGTGCCTTTACCCCATGCTGGTCAGCCATCTACCCCACACACAGGGTAAAAGGCTCACCAGCATGGGGTAAAGGCACACCTCATACATTTATAAGATTTTAAATCAAAATAAACAACTTGTATGATTTATTGTCACCCAAAATCTGTTGCTCCATAAATGTTCGATACAAACGCATATATTTTTTCTACAATTTTAGGTGCAGTGAACGGCACATTTTTTCTTAAGGTGTGCCTTTAGCCCTGTTGTAAAACTGAATGTAACATAGGTAAATAACTAGTAATTTCCCATTCTTCCCATCCCATTCTTGCTGACCTTTCTAAAACGTTCACAAATTGTGGTTTACAAAATTACAAATTTAAAAGATAAAACCCACGTAAGATCTATAAATATAAGTTTTGATTAGTACTGGCCCACTTGGGCAGATGAAAATGACACTTTTCCTGAAAACTGTCTCACGCTGGCCCTGGGCTGTCAGGCCATCCTTGTTTTTGAACCCTGAGCTGTCAACCTGTGTTTCTACACCAGTAAACATCTCTACAGTACTTAGCATCTGCAACACACATTATCTTGTTTCCTGTATTCCTTTTTAATCCTTCTATGCCGTAAAATATTTGTTAGACGGGCCCACTTGATCTTATTTGTCTTTGATAATCGCTCGAATTAAACAGACTGTTTGCTTTTGGGACTGTGCTACTTGCAGAAGGATAAACAAAGACATGGTTTTGTTGACCTTTGCTTACTTTAGGTGCCTCTGTGTGCTTGGGAGGAAGATGATTTGTATTTAGTTTTTTTTAAAGAGGCCTCCCCCATCCCAACTGTGAAATCATAAGGATTTTTGAGACCGTAGCACAAGGGACATCAGCCACAGAGGATTCTAGTGTGTTGGCTAAAGCACATTCCAGAACCATGAATTTAACATGAAAGTAGAAGCTAGAGAAAAGCAAGAGGGTATGGTGCATTTCTTGGGATTACGGTCTTCCTAGAAGCAGCCGCTTTGTTACCACCTCCCCGTTGGGTTAGAAATATATTTATGTAAATGCCAGAGCGGCACTCGAATGTAAACACGAGTGTGATCTGGGGGAGGGTGCCCTGGGACCCTCTGGAGCATTTAATATGAGATTACGGTGAAAAGAAACAAATACATGTGTTATGATGATCATGTCACACCATTGTACAAACAACAGATTGTTTTGTGTTTTTTTTATTTTCCTTGTTTGCCTATTCAATCGCTTGGTGGAGGGAATGCGCAAACACAAATGAATCCCTATCACAAAGCCATATGTTCTCAGCATTGCTTAAACATGAATAGTAAGTGGGTTATTTAACAATTTCATTATCCTTATTAATATTGTTGTTATTTAAAAACAGCCTTTTAAAGACAGGGACATTTTTTTGTTCTATAAGATGGCAACGGCTTCATTGGCTTCAAGGTCGACATTATGTTTTGTGCCTCTGTGAATATGGTGATCTGTTTTACACGAAGATGATGATAAGAAAAGTACTAGCTGAATTGTTTGAGGTGCAACCCACTGGACTCAGTGTATTGTTGCCAGGTGCCGAACTACTTTTCAGAGTGCACCATTGCTCCATCCTACCGTAAGTGGCGAGCCATTGAAAAGAGGGCTCTTATAAATTGACAATTTACTGTCCCTTTTTGTAACAGCACTTACAGGCTACTGGCATCTTATGCTGTTCCAGTGTCATTTTCCTTTTTCATGTCTCACCCCTCCTCCATAATCATAAATGTAAGTATGATTATAAAAACGTGAAGCCGCCAGAATTACTGTTGTTACCTCCCTAGAAATTCAGCCCGCACCCCACACGAAATTAAACCAAACATGCTTTCAGATTTCGATAATCACTATGCAGTCACACTGATGAAAGTGAATTTAAATATTTATCTACTGTTTCCCTGAGGAATAAGAGAAAGGGAGATGGATGGGGTTGTGGTGGTAAATTCCTCTTTTTTTATCCTTCTAAAATTAATATTTTTCGTTTAATTTTTTTAATGATACAAAGATGGACTTGAATTAGTCCATATTTAGGAAATGCAGCAGAATCTATAACATCCAAAAATATCTAATGTGAGCTGCAGTGTCCATTCAGTCCATCTTTTTTGTTGTTATTTTTTTTTTCTCCCGACATTCATATTTGGTTGCGGGATTGCGTTTGAAAAGATTGACACGCTAATAAACTGATTTTAATTAGACACGCTTTGAAATGCCTCATCGTGCTCCCCTCCATCTAGCCATTCTGATACTGGTGGCTTATTAAATCATTTGCCGCTCCTGGGTGATCTTCTTTTGAAACCCAGCCTGACCCTCCGGGCACAATTTATTTTATTTTAAAAATTATTTTTACCAGCAAATTTTGCATCAGTTCAAGAGAATTATAAATCATTATTACACAGGCAGACACTTCAAACATTTTGTAAAAAGCTTTCTGAGCGATGAGGCTTCAAAGGAGGATGCTCAGCCTTGTGACGGCTTTGCTGGCGTGGATCCAGTCATTAATACCCTGTATTTCGCTATGCAAATGCTGCGGACGGGCTCCTTTAAGTACACCAGGATTATTAAATACCTTTGTTTCGACCGGGAGGAGGTGCATTATCAATATCGTGTTACAGGAAATTCCAGAAGCTTTCGGTGATTAGAATCACCGCAATGACACGAGGATCTGGCATCCTCTGAATCTCATAAACATAATTCTGAAGACAGCATCACCTCCCAGCTGTAAATCACTTATGTCGTTTTCTAAGGGTGAAAACATCTCAGTCCGCAAAGACAGCTCTGTCGATAATGAACTCCTTACCTAATAGCTTGGAAAATATTTCAATCTATAAAAACACACCATAGATAACATGACCGTGAACAGGGAAAGGTCCTTTTATTACGTCTAATAATGTTCTTGCATTATTCAGTTATTCAGTAGTTTGTGGCTTTCTTGTTTTTGTTCAATTACACATGTACTTCTCTATTTAAATGGTAATGTCCTTGATTGGTTTAATCTTACATTTATCATTACATTTTAGATGTCAAACACATTGTCGCTGTCTTTTCTAGGTAAATTGGTGGAGCACTGAAGGAAAACAGGCTTGGCAGATTGAATGACTTTGTTCCTTAAGACCTCAAATTATGGGAGAACACTCAATCTGCTCAGTTACACGTTACTCAGTATTTTGTGATGTATCTCATGAATTTCATCCGTACGTTTACATGTTTACTGGTAAAAGAAATACTGTCGATTCAGGAGAAAAGATTCTGTTCTTTAATTAATAGGATTCTAATTTTCCTATTAACTATAAGTTAGGGTAGTTAACTCTACAGCCTGAATATCAATTTCAGTAATTTGTTTTCAGAGGTTAGGGATCATTAGATAAATTCATCTCAAGTTTAATTTTGCTGTAATTGCTAGATCCTCTGAAAGTAAAAAAGAAAAGGCTTTAAAAAAATCTGCAAATGAAACGTATCATAGTCAGCGCAGTGAATAATAATTTGATGTGAACTTAAAAAAAAAATAGTGATATTAAAATTATTTGCCACATTCTGAATACGATTAGACGTTCTTAAGCATAAAAGTGTGGAATACAACTCCTTATAGTACATTAGAAATAAATTTGTCACATTGACTACCCATGTATTTTGAGAAATTGCTGTCATCATTGTGGCTTTCTTGCTGAATAGTGGTCTCTGTGCAACTGCAAAATCCATTCGATGCCTCCTACAAAATCACAGCACTAAAGCTACTATATGTTTTTGTTTGCTTAAGTATTGCTAACATATTTAGTGTTTCCGATGATTTGTGGTTTTTATATATTTCCAAAAATGGAGCTTAATTTCTAAAGTGTCACAAATTTGTAAGCTTAAAACTATACCATTTTTTCTCTCTCTATTGGGACGAGCTGCTCTTCGGTCTGTTTTTTATTAAGCTTTTGGTTTTTAAAACTTTAGTAGTTTACTAAATGGCAATGTGATTTTTCCAGAGCCTCTCTCTGCAAGACTCGTTCTGGTGAAGACGTCACGAAATGCGGTCGGAGTCCTATTAGTGTTCCATCGGACCACTTATCATCACGGAGTTTATTGTGATTGGCTTTCCCACCCGTAAGTGTGCCCACTATCATGACTTACCCTTTACAGACTGCAATGTCAAACTACAGCATTATGTTTCATTCTCTTCATTTAGTCACTGATCCATATTTTTCTTATTGGGTTTTTTTAAGGTCTTTTCTGCTAGAATTTTCAGTAATGCCAGAAAAATGGCATAGAAATCAATTACACTAATCACGTTAAAAAGAATAAAGCATTCAGTGTTCTCAGTTTCTTCTCTAGAGAGCATCAAAAGAGATGAGGGTTTCAGGTTTGACCGCTAATGAGCGTTTGACATTCAGAGCACTCGTTGATTGATTATTTCTTTTTTTACAGGCTGAGTAACAATGTTCATATTATTATTATTGGTGTTGTTGTTATATTTTTATGCATACAACTGAGTTTGAACAGGAACATGTGCAGGCAAAACGCAACTTATTCCAACTGGTCTTACTGTGCTGTTGCTGTAAGGTTTGCATTTGCCTGAAAATATCCTTATGGTTTTATGATAGCTCTTTTTTTTATTGTGGCTTTAAGCTGCCTGGTCAAATAAGGAAACAATTACAAGATGTTGGCTAGGGAATTGCTTCAATTTGCCAAATAAATTTATCTTGATCTTCATAGTGGTGAAAACATTTGTGGAGCTTTGCCGATTCATTAATCAGAAACGTATGATTGCTGAAGTATTATAGGGTTTATAGTAAAGCATTACTCTCAGATTTCTACATAAGCTTTAGACAATTAAACTTGATAAAAAGTGGTTTCATTGTTATTCAGCTAAATCTGGAGTTCCTGAATCAATACGAAGTCCCAAATGTTTAAAGCATAAAAAAAACTGAATTACATTATTTAAATTACAAAAACTTATTATTAATTAGCAATTGATTTTTTTTTTCTGCCCCATGTGAATATAAAGAAAAGTTGGTCTGATGTGCATTGTAGATGCGCAAAGCAAATATATTCATCCTCTCCGATATTCTCCGCTCAGTTGTAGTTTCCACCCATACATTTGCATGCAGATGAGTAAAGAACAGTATTTCAGCCATTTGAAGTTCACCGTCACTGCTGCTGATCAGTGGAGGCTCACGTGTGTGCTGTGTCATAAAAGATAGAAGTATTAGAACTGAATGACTGGAGTCTGAGACATTTCAAAATGCACGTGTCTGTGAACCTCACCAGAAGACTTTCATTTCAAAAGACATTCATTACCATTGATGTGGCATGTTTTTGCCATGATTCCTGATTCCCTGACTCCAGGAGGCTTAAGAATTGTGTTCATCTTTTGTTTTAATAGTCAAGCAATGAAATACAATTAAAGTTATTTATTCATTTCAGAAAAAGATGGCACTTCTTCTCCCAAAAAAGTTAAAAAGCCTTTATTCGCATTATTACCATTACAACAGAAACATTAAAAATGACTGCACACTGATACATGTTGGCCTTCAGTCTTCCTCAGAGCATTATTTCTTTGTTTATTCGTTTGTTTTATGCACAATCGTCTTCAGTTTTCTCAATGTGAGTAGTGCATTGGGTTTGTATTGTTATATATAACATATATAACATATAAAACCATGTTTTTTCATTGTGCATTCCAATTAATCAAACTGCAGTTGGGTTATTCAGATTAAGTAAAAAATAACTTAAAAATACAGCTATAACTAACACAATAAAACATGCTAACATAATAAAAAACATGATTTTAGAAAATTAAAAAATATATATCTGTTATCTGTTTTTGCTAATAATCTGTTCATATATATATAGATAGATAGAAAGAAAGAAAGAAAGAAAGAAAGAAAGAAATTCTGAACTGTGGCATAATAATGCAAATCATTATTGATTGGTTTGTAGATTTTGATTTTTATTGACATATTGATGCTTCCAAGACTATGACAAGTATTTTTTGGTACTCTTTCACAATGACCCCATGCTATCAGTGTTGAGCCCTGCAAATTTCATTTACTTTTTTCTCTCTTGTTTACAGTGTATATTATATTATTTTGATATTAGTATTTTGGTTTCCAAAACAGCTAGTGTCAGAAGTCTGGAATAGTGTCCACTGTCAGGATGCACCAAATCATACTTAAAACCTTTTAGCAGGCGGATATTCTCCTGTCTTTTTCATCTCAGGAAACCAGGACAGACCGTCAGGGACATGCGTGTGCCAAGGATACCCAAGAGCTGCTTTTTCAGGGTTAGGGAGGGAGTCACGCCTTCCTAAGTGAATTTGTGTTAGAAGCTAACTGAATCTAACAACATTTTAAACTGAACAAATACAGTAACTAAGATCTTTCTCCAGCACTGGTTTCAGAAAAAGACTGTTTTTTTAAGCTGTCAAATTATCAATTTCGATTGTGTGCCCTGCATTAAAATGCAGCAAATTTAATCATATTTCAAAAATAAACCAGCATATATATTTGTACGTCTTTTTTTTTATCCAGCGCGAAACCTGATACCTAAAAGGTTTCCCCTCAGACATGTCTGGAAAGAAATGTCTCAACACAAACAAAAAAATTCAGTCCAAGTCGAGAAAGAAAAAAGGTGGAGGTTTCCTATTCTATTGTCACTTGCATTTGGCTTTCATTATGTTCCTGCCCCAGGCGCCTGCCGGCCTGTGAGGGAGCCAACAGTGATTTGGTTTATAGAGATCATATGGCAAGGAAACAGGGCTTGAAAGATGCAGCTCCAAGAACCAGATTTGATGAATTTCCTATGATTTGGCCCAGGTTTTTTTCTTTCCTGTCGTGGAACGGACACCCCATAGCACACGCGCCGGGGATGAGCAGCGGAGAGGGTCACTTTAGCGACAATGAGGGCTCTGTTTTCACACGTCTTGAATTGCATTTCCTATCAGGACAAGAGGTCCTGGTAAGTGATCCAGAATGTTGGCAGGAAACCACATAGAGTGAAGGTTGCCTTTGTCATTAACAATTGATGTGCTTGCCATCAGCTACTGGATTTGATCGTGTATTTTTATCGTGTAATTTAAAAGAAGTGAGGGTAAAGGCGTCCTAAAACCTGGTTCGTCTCAGAGAGTCCATCCCTAAACCAGGAAAAGTTCACATTTTAAGTTCTCCTTGTCCCTGTCTTGCAAAAAAGACAATCACCTCACGCCCATCTGCCTTCTGTCGGCCTTCTGCTAGAACGAATGCCAGTCTTCATCAACGCGACTGAAATGTCATCAAGTAGTTTAATGCTCCTTAATATCGCTGTATCGTTTACGTTCCCGAGCATGCTAGAAATGAGTCCCATCTGGGGATTTTTGGAAGCCCAGAGAGAGCGGAGGGTGGGGGGAATTGACAGGCTATTTAGACGTGCTACTTCACTTTGCATTAGAGTGTACAATATCAGGCACAGAGAGCCAAAGTAAGGCCAGATTTCAGGCAATGCTCATTGGGCCTGGAGCGATGGATCACTTACCTCAGGAAATCAAAGTCAACGGTAGAGGATCTGGCCTGGAGACGAGCCCAGAAGCCCCGTGAAAAAGTGTGAAACCTGTAGAAAGAAAAGAGTGACTCATTGAGAAAATCCATTACCGCTCGAGAAGCCAATAAGCATAAAAAGAGCTGTCTTGTTAAATCCAGCGGTTGATAAAGCAAGGCTTTGACTTGAAGAATTGCCTCAGGGCATGGTGATACAAGGTAGCAAGAGAGATGGTTATTGATACGGGGAGACGTTTTAGAGAGTCGCCGCTCGCTGCCTCGCAGGCCTTTGCGTCTAGCGCCAAGAGAGAAAGTCGGGGTGAGACGTCAAGCTTTCCCTGTGGCCTACTTGGAATCAAAGCATGGGATTGGCGTTTAATACGGCAAAGACGTACGCAAACAGACCGAATTGCAAGAATTATTAGTTTCCTCCCTTCAAAAGCAGAATGTACAGAAATTTGTCTGGTTTTCTAAATTGTCGTCATTAGAATGTAGGCGGTTTTATGCTGTTTTTTTTTTTTTTTTTTTTTTTTTTTTTTTTCCTGCCGCTGTCCTGCATGATTACAGGGTGTTTGGTTTGAACCCTCACTGAAACCGTTACTGTACCAATAGGACACTTAGGCTGATCTTCTGCTTCGTGTTTACAGCAATCATCCTCATTTTCCTGCTTGACTTCTTGTCCCTCTCTCACAATGTTTTGCAGTTTTACAGTAGCTCTCAATCTGGTGAGGGACATTCAACTACAGTATTTGAAGAAATGCCTTGTGTAAACCGATTTGAAGTGACGTGCTCAAGATGCTCAGATCGGCTTAATGTCGGTCTCGATTGTTGTTATTGAAGACCGCGGTGCCCTTTACTATCAAATACGTCAATTTTTGGAAAAGAGGACAGGTATTATATCCCCTCAGAGATGAGGTTCGAGGCATCATCAGGTATGAGCCACCTGTCAGATAACCTGTGACCCTTTAATCGTCTTGGCTCTCCTAAGCTGGTGGCTCCCTCAGTAGATTTGTTTTTAATGCGCTGTGATTCTGTTTTTTTTTTTTTCCTTCTTCTCAAAGCTCTTCTTTTCTCATCTCTGCCCTGCTGTGTGGTTGAAGCTCAAGTGCAGCCAAAACAAGCTTCAAATCCCCCCCATATTAGGACGAGTTCGAAAAAGACAACTTAATCATTAATCCATCCTCTTGCAACTCTTTACTATTTTTCACTTCAAAGCAACATAAAACCGAAGGAAAAGGACTGTAAAATGGTATTTCTGTAGGTTTTTACATGACATCTTTGGCAGCATGCCCTGTAGTAGATTATTTTCATGTTAATCTCCATTTAAAGACTAAGCAATGGCAGTTTGTTAGTGGTTAAATTGATAATGTGCCTGCGATCGTAACAGATACTGAAAGCAATTTCCATGCGCGTAAGGAGAATTTATTTATGTATGAAATCAAATTATTTTCCCTTCATCCCATGACTCTCTGAGGGAGTTTCTTTGTAATCGATCAAGTACTGGATTTTTAGGGCACTTAGATGGCTGTGGAAAATTCCATTGAGATGTTTAGTGAGAATCAGGGATTTGTTTGCTTTTTTTTCCTCTTTAAAATGGGGTAAAAAATAAAATGGTATATAAATTGGATTTAGACAGATGATTTAGTAAAATTAACAGGTAATAAGTCTAAATGGAAATGCAATTATTTAGTTTGGTAATACTTCAAATATGTGAAGGTTGTAGATTTCTCCATTTCTCATTACATACTGTTCATTTTATTACACATTCTTCTGGTTTTTGAGAATGTTTGACCTCATAATAAAGCTTTTCTTATACAGTCATATAGTGTCTCTTTTCCTCTCTCTAGATCTAACATAATATTTCGTTCTGATTAATATTTGACAGTGACATTTGGTTTTGGCTGCACTTTGGTCATTTTAAATTGAAACCCTCCATCATCATTTACTCATAATCTAAAGACAGCACTCGCAAACCTCTCAGACAGTTTAAGTCATTGTACATGGGGTAATAAAAGTACTTTTGGAAGAGTCCAAGATAACCAAAGTGTCCTAAGAATGAAAATTATCCCTCAAATCAAATAAAAAACTTGGCAGGTGTCATAGCCCCTCTTACAGTGTTTCCAAGTCACTTAGGTTAAAGCCCAGGGACAAGCGGATAACTTTCATCAGTGCAATGCTGAATGCAAACATTTTTATTTCTGATTTGCTAGCTGCTGGTCTTTGTTTACAGCAGAATTGCCAGCCATCATAATATGTGGCCTCTCCATTTTTTCCACGTCATACAATTTGTGTACATACTTTCATTTTTCAAGTCAGTCTGCCCTTAATTTGATATGTTATACTGAAAAGATATACAGTCCACTAAACCTTTTATTTCTCATTTCAAGGGGGTGTCACTCAAAGTACATCGGCAAGTAAAAACATTTTCTTTTAAAGGATGTTTGTTCACTTCCAGAACAAATATTTTCAGATAATGTACTCACCCCCTTGTCATCCAAGATGTTCATGTCTTTCTTTCTTCATTTGTAAAGAAATTATGTTTTTTGAGGAATACGTTTTAGGATTTCTCTCCGTGTAATGGACATCTATGGTGCCCACAAATTTGAACTTCCACAATGTAATTTAATGGCAGCTTCCAAGGGCTCTAAACGAGGAAGAAAGGTCTTATCTAGCAAAACGGTTGGTTATTTTCCAAAAAAAATTACAGTTTATATATTTTTTAACCTCAAACGCTCATCTTGTCTCTGTTTTTTTTACGGTCATGACATTTAGGGTATGTCGAAAAACTCCCATCTTATTTTTGCATGCTCGTCTTTGCATGTTCACTTTGAAAATACTAGCTCGGTACCTCTGCAGTGATGTAGGATGATTTCAAAGTTGGAGGAGAAAATGAGATGGGAATTTTTACATGTACCGCAACTGTCATGACCAAAAAAAAAAAAAAAAAAAAACAGAGTTCACACAGCGGTAGACAAGAGGAGCATTTGAGGTTAAAAAGTATCTAAATTATAATAAAAAAATATATGTAACCGATCGCTATATAAGACCCTTCTTCCTCAGCTGGGATCGTTTAGAGCCCTTTGAAGCTGCATTTAAACTGCATTTTGGAAGTTCAGACTTGGGGGCACCATAGAAGTCCATTACATGGAGAGAAATCCTGAAATGTTTTCCTCAAAAAACAAAATTTCTTTACGACTGAAGAAAGCAAGACATGAACATCTTGGATGACAAGGGGGTGAGTACATTACCTGTAAATTTTTGTTCTGGAAGTGAACAGATAATACTACAATACTACAATCTATTAATACTACAGAGTGGTATATTTAAGTGCAGATAAAGTGGATCTGTATCTCTTCATTATGTGTGCTATTAGGAACCCATGGACTCAAATGTAGGGAAAATTAAAACAAAAGACAGCATTGTTGTGGGATTTAATTCAACTTCGCCAGCCAAAACCTCAGAACATTCCATGGTGTCACATAATACTGTCAGTTTCCTATTGGAAGTGCCAGCGTAGAAGGAATGAGTGTGCTGGCAAACAGTGTGTGTGACTATGTCCTTTCTTTCGTTCTTTTTTTTTTTCTTTCTTTCTTTCTTTCTTTTTTCCCCTCTGTCTGTGTGTGTGTCTGCGGTGTTGGTGGTAGTGGTCTGGATAAGGCTTATGATACTCTTGGAAAAATTTGGGATTTTTATAGAGTTATCCCATATTTTCTGGAATGTCTTTTTCGTCAGTTAGGAGCCTGTAAGCACCATATTTGCTTTATCATTTTATCACCATATGTAATATTCTGTTAAACAAGACGACCATATGCTTTCCTGCCATATGCCGCTACACGGAGTGCGTGCTGTCCAGTAAAGCAGCATTGACAAGGGGCAAATATTCCTGCCAATGGAACGTTGTCCGTGTGTCTCTCAGGATGTATGGCAGCTGCCCGCTCTAGACTGTAGCTCTGGGAAACCAGTCTACATTTGGGTGTGCCAGAATATACGGGCAGGGTACTGACAGTGAAATAACTCACCTGTTTTCAGGATTATTTTTCTTCTTATTTTTTTAATGGATGGTTCACACAAAATTAAACTTCTGTCATCATTCACTCGCCCTCATGATCACAAGATGAATATGGATAAAATATCTCAAAGGTTTTTTAAAAGTTCATAAAATGAAAGTGAGTCCAAAACAACACTAAATCATTGTAAGTGGACAAAAAGTTCTTTCAGATATCTCCATTGTGATCCACTGCTGAAGGAAGTCAGTCGTACAGGTTTGAAATGACGTGCAAATGAGTAAATGATGACAGACTTTTTTTTTTTTTTTGGGGTGAATTATACCTTTAAGAGAACCATGATTAACTCGATTGACTCCTGTTCTGGTCATAAATATCGTAAACCATAAATTGTTATTGTCATTTTGATGACATGCTGGCGGTTCTGTATTATTAATAAAGCTCTTCAGCTTAAAGCGATGCTTGATCGCTTTTTGAGGTAAAGAATGACGTTACAGAATTTCGTATTTATTACAGCCTTGGTTTTGGTGCGTACAAGCCAATTGTGCTACTGTAAAAGACAAACCAATATATGCTTGACCACAGTCATCATGAGTTTACCAGATGAGAAGGCTTTTCCTAAGATAGTTTCCTTTCTGTTGCGTAGGGATAATAGCATATAGAAGCCAAAATGCTAATGACTTTTTGAGCTCAGTCACTTGAAGAGGAGAGATTTCATTTCCAGCTGTAGCTACGGTGCAGTCCTGCGCTGTTTTAATAGATCTATGGCCTCGTAACTTCACTTTTTGAATTTTCCCCAACATATGCCAGACCACACCACAACTTAGTAAATGTGATGCATTTGAAATTACCGTACCATAGTTAAATACTGGCTACTTTATATGTGCAACCTATATAGTCAGCTGTTTTAATGCATATGTTTTGGTGCTCTTATCTGCACAGTATGCAATATTGAGACTTATTTGGGCATACATGTCCTTTAGAAGCATGAACAGCTATGGTTTAAGGTTTTAGAAAAGCCTAAGTATTTAGTCTAATGCATTTTCCTGGTCTAACGGTTGCTTAGTGCATTGTATGGTGAATTATTTTTTTTATAATTTTTACTTTTTTAAAACATATTTATAGTAACAGGCACTCAACTTCTGTGAGATTTACAAAATAGATTTACTGTTTCGTGGACTTTTTTTTTTACTCTTTTAGTTACTTGCCAGTAGCAGCTAATGAACTGAAAGTCTCACACATTCACAGAAAATAGCTTACTTCTGCATTGCAAAATAAAGTACAAACAAACGGCCCGTTTTGCCTCTCAATGGATATGCTCACATGCACTTTTCGTCATCAGTTTTCATCAGTCAGAATGAATCCAATTCAATTTCAGTTTCATAATGTTCTGTTTATATACTCCCTAAACATTGCAGTCTGATTCACTTTCATTTACATGTGCATTACTTGTATACACGCATGCAAGTTGAAGAATGAAGAATTTTCATTCTGATTGAGGCACTAATCTGAATATAAACAGATTATGTAAATTCAGCTGCTGATGTCTGGTGAACCTCAGCCTAATTACACATGGATTCTTATACTTTTAAGACTGACTAGTTATTTATATATAGTTTTGCACCTATCTAATTCTGACATCATAAGAAACTCACATGTTGTGTCAGCCAGTGCAGTAGGGCGTTGTTGTACAGAGGCCCAACTTACCATTGTGTCATTGTGTGTTTAACCTTTGCCTCTACGTGCAGCTCATTACAGTTCTATAGTCATCTGGTCGAAATGTTAAATCGAGGACATTAAATATCCCAGGGTGCTTTTCCAAAACAGTAGAGGTACAACCCAGGCCTCTTGGACAGATTTCCCTATTGGCCTTCATCAATCATAGCCTCCCCATCATCCCCACATAATTGGCTATGTGATTGTCTCCTCTCCACCAAGAGCATGATACAATAAGCTTGCCGTCATGTCATCCAGGTGGATGCTTCACACTGGTATTTAGCACAGTTCTAAATACAAGGAAACATTTTTGTTTATTATTAGTCATGTACTCTTGAGGGAAGGTGCTCTTTGCGTATAAATTAGCCGTTGGCCTGGCCTGGCCTTGTTACACCATACTCACTGCGAGTTGACGTTAATGAGCAGTGAGCGATCTGGTGATTTAGAGGAGGGGCAGCTCCACTCCACACTAGGAAAATAAACGCAAATAATAGATCTCCGGGCTGTAATTAAACGGATTGTGATTCAACAATGAAGTCATGAGCGTGTCATTTAGCTGGAAGTAAAGCAGCCTGTGAGTCACATTAAGGAGTGTGATCACATCTCCCCGCGTGGCGAGACTCGCGCCGGTTCCATAGTAACACGTTGTTGTCACCTGCGAGCCGTGGCGCGGACTGGCAAGCTGCTTGCGCGGTCCGGAGCTAACCCACCGCTCTGTGCTTTATGAGCTTCTGCTGAATTAACTATTGTGTAGGGCTTTTCATGGGCCAGGTAAATGAAAGCCAACTAGTATTTAGCAGTAGTCTTAAATAGAGCCAAGTTGGTGTGTCTCACTCAAAAGTAAATATATCCCAGTTTAGAAGTTCTGTTATGACACTTTTTTTTTTTTTTCTCCCTGGGTAATATGTTTTAGAGACTTTCTTTTAAGAGACAGTTAGTACCATTAAGTGTACTTGTTTAAGTGTATTTGAATCAAATAATAATGTACATTCCTTCACTGATGTCATAACAGTCCGCTGTTGGCAATTCCCTCATGGTGGTATTAGGTTTTGTTTATTTAAAGGGCTTTTAACCATAAATTTGTTACCTTATGTGATGTTTGTATAATATACTATTAAAAAAAACTGTAATATTTACAGTAAAAACAATGAGCTCTGGATGGCAGTACTTAACTATAAAAAAAATACGGTGACAACTTTTTACGTTTTACAAACTGAACATAAATTTACAGGCAAATCCTGTAAATTTAAAAAATATTTTATTAATTGAAATAACGTTAATATGCAACTTACTATGTTTAACCTTTACTGACAACCAGCTTAAAAACAGAGTGACATGAAGAATCCAAGTTTATCACAAGTACACTGTAAAAAAAAAATCTGTAAAATTTACAATAAAAAATGGCAGCTGTGGTTGCCAGAATTTTGCAGTTAAAATAATGTAGCAATGTTTTAGGTTTTACGGTTTTAATTTAAATTTACTTTTAAATACCGTAATTTTATTAAATGATGTAATGTTAATGTACCAACCTACTGAAGTACTGAAATCTGTTTTGTACTTTTGTAATAAACTGATAACCACCAAAAGCAGGTGGTGATGAGAAAGTCACATGATGAACCAAAGGCCATCATAAGCAGCTTTTAAATATTAACATATATAGAATGTGCACAGTGTCATTTACACAAATACTAAACACCATCATGAACTGAAATAATGCAATAAACATTCATTTAACAACATTAGATATAACATACAACCCTAATGTACAAAACTGATAAGAAAAAAACTAAGAAGAAACGGTTATTTCAACAAAAAAAAAACGTAATTAAAAAAATGTAATGCAGCGAGTTCTGGGAATGTCAATTTACGGTTATTCACTGTAAATTTTACATTCTTTTTCCACTTCCAAAAACAGTGAACACCCTAAAAATTACATGCAATGTCCAATACAGTTTTTCACTGTATATATTAGGGAAACTTACCGCTAACCAGGTACAGTCTTTTACCGTTAACTGGTCATTCTTTACAGTGTAGCTTTTCCACAAGCTGATGTAAATACTAACAAGAAGGTGCATGGTGTCATGCACACAAATATTGTAAAATGTAATTTATTTTTCAAGTATAGAATCATAAAAAAAATGTGCAAAACATCACTGCTTCTTTTTTACTGTGTACACAAAAGTGTACACACAGATCACACACTCAGATATTAGGGAACAAAAGACACGGCAAGTGAGTATCATGTGAATATCATGCTCAATTAGAGCACAAACAAATAGAAACATGATTGTCCTTTGTCAACCCCATTTGGTACAAGAGATCAAGATGCACACGCTTAGTTTTTAGTGATGGTAGCTCAGTTAGATTTGATTAAATTAAATTTGTCTCCCCCTTCTTCTTCCTTTTTTTTTTTTATTACCTGTGAACCCAGTGTGGCACCCCTGCTGTAAAGGCCAGAACTAATTATGCCGTTTCTCGCTCCCAGATTTTCACACCACTGCCTGGAACATCTGCAGCCTGTCATGTAGCATCCTATTCATTTCTACTTAATTTGATCCTAATATGTGTCTACATGAGGAGCCAGATGTTGCCAGAGACTGTGGCACAGAAAGTTTTGTTTCAGAGAGTTTGAACCTTGCATGGGAATTTGAACCCTCGCTTCGCCTGGCGTGTGTAGATGGCAGGCAAGATTATTTCCATAATCATTAATATGTAATAAAACATGGTGATTTTTTTTTTTCTCTTTGCTTCAGTCTGTCAGAAAACATAGCAATCCATCCTAATTTGATACGCTTCCCTTGGGTGGGACGGAAATGTTGTTTTTCTGTCATTAATTCCACATTTTATTTTTATTTTTTAAGGGACGCTTGCCATCTGGGCTGACCGTAATAAGATCTAGATCATACAGCTAACATAAGTATTTTATTTTTGCATTATTGTCTATTTTACTAATGCTTTTTTTTTGGAATCCTTTTGTTATTATTATAGACAAAAAGCAAACATGCTTGCCCCCCGAAAATAATTGAATCTTAAAACACATGAAATGTGGGCTACATGATACATCTATAATGAATAGATTCGATTACTTCTCACTTAGTCTAGGAGAATTTTGTAATGTTGCTCCAACATATTTCACATTAGAGTGATTTACAGAGTATCAAAGCTCTTTGGCACTTTTCCACTATTTTAGTACTTCGCATGATGGATGTGAGCTTCAACGGAGACCTTCGTGTTGTTTTCCTGTTGCAGTTCATTGGGGGAGAGGGTGCATGGCTCAGCACTTGTCTGATTAAGGAGATGAAAACCCTCGTGCTTCTCTCATAATAAGCACCATATGTTGCCCACTGGCCCCTCACTTGTGCCTTGTCATATCGAGTGGCTCCCAGACATGCCTCTTGACATGCCCTGCATCAAGCTCCTGGCCTGAACTAATGAGAAAAGTGTTTAGCGCTGGCGAGCACATCCCCGGCCCTGAGTGCGAGAGAGGCGCGTCGTTGGAGAAGATGCGGGCCATATGTCCCTGAGTGCCCAGCCCCCTTTCCTCTGCGTTGGCATATGGAGGGCAACCTCCCCTGATGGCACAGGGTCCAAAGCATGGCAGACAGGCCGGCGAATGTTAGTCGTTCTCTGTGTTATCAGACTTGCCATGGCTGTACATTTCCAATTACGGTGTATTTGCTGAATTCAGATTTCGTTTTTACTGAATGTGAAACTGGCTCTCCAATGTGTTGTTCTTTTAGCCACTCTTTTGTGGCTTGGATGCTGGCAGATATAAATATATATATTATAAAAATATATAGATATATTAGTCACCACAGACAAGGATAACATTAGATTCATGTAAGTACTCTGAAGTGATTATCATTTTTTTTTTTTTTTTAAATGTATAATTGCGGCATTTTGTTATATATTGTTGTTACTCAAGGGAAGCCGAGCATTCCTATCAGGAGACATAGACGCTGATTCAGACTCCCAGCATTGAAACGTAAACCCATGTGTCTAGAGAGGCATCTGCTTCTGTTTAACCCCATCGGTTAGCATTAAGAGAAGCGGCAACCCGCACCCGGCCTACGCCCGGTCCACGCCTGTCCCATGATGTGAAAGTGAGAGGGTCTGCATCTCACTGAGGGGAACTGTCTGTGGGTTCTGTTGAGCATTGCTAGCAGTAGTGATGGTTTATCAGTGATTATTCCTAATTACAGACTCACTAGATGTCCTGGGTGAACCACCATATACTGCCTGGTAACAACAGAATCCTAAAGCCACATATGTCCCATTTGTTCACTGTAAACTCTTGATCCAATTGAGCTTGAAGTATTGATATATTTTTGTGAATTATTATAATATTATCTATAATATTCTAATTGTTATGCATATAATTTTATGTCAGAATATTGATAGGTTGTTTTGTGAATTTTGTGACTTTATCATTTTAGATATTTTAATATATACAGTAGTCAACAATTGAAGTGGATCAAAAGCTTTCATTAAATTTGACTACTGTGTGTATATATATATATATATATATATATATATATATATATATATATATATATATATATATATATATATATATATATATATATATATATATATATATATATATATATATATATATACATATGAAGAGTTCAAATGCAAAAGCCTCTAAATCCATCTGACATATTTCTTTAAAATTAGCATTTCTTTCTGGCTACTTTCTATAGGTTTCTATGTAAGTACTGGTACTTCTGATTGGGCTTAGCGAGTTTGAAGTAAAAGTATTTGATGGACGTATACTATGTGCCAGCAGCATTCACTCAGTATCATTATCTCATTTTTGTATTTTGTATATCATTATCTCATATATATATATATATATTATATATTTATTATTTTTTTGAGGACACGCATATACAGCATATACAGTGGTCTGATATATAAATACCATAAATATATCTTTGGTAACGCTTTACAATAATGTGTCATTTGTTAACATTAGTTAATGTGTGTTAACTAACATGACTGAACAATGAACAGTACATTTATTACAGTATTTAATGATCTTTGTTTTTGTTAATGAAAATACAGTTGTTCATTGTTAGTTCATGTTAGTTGACAGTGCATTAACTAATGTTAACAAGCACAACTTTTGATTTTAATCATGCTTAAGTAAATGCTGAAATTAAGATTAATAAATGCTGTAGAAATATTGTTCATTCTTAGTTCATGCCAACTTATGTAGTTAACTAAAGTTAACTTATGAACCTTATTGTAAAGTATTACCATATCTTCAGTGGAAGTCTCAGGGCAATAAAACATCCAATTGCAATTCGGCAAATCGGAATGCAATGATAGGATGTCCTACCTGCTTGTCAAGTATTTGCATACTTTTCGCATGTTTGGGGTGTGGCTGCTGTAGCAGGCTGAGCCAGAGGATGTTTAGCCGGAGTGGAAAAAGAAATTCAGATTCCCTCACAGAAATGCAAGCCAAAAATTCGAAGATATGCCAAAGTACACAGAGACAGACAACGGGGTATAACAAGGATAAACAATGGCGGTGTATTTACACGACAGAGGAATTTGATAGGATGTTTGCTTTCCAGTCCATACAACAAATTTGTGGAGTTACTTCTCAACAGGTAAGGTAAATTAGGATGACCATCCATATTTAAATATTTAAGCTTTTTCCCGCACATGTCTAGACCAGGATTTCTAAATTGGTTTTGGGTTTATGCTGTTGTTTTCATTGCTGCGGAAGATAAAATTGACTGAATTTAATTAAGACTGAAATGCATTGTACATAAACTAATGGCTTTTCGTCAAAGCAATGCAAATGCACATGCACATACACATAATACATAATGTATGAAGACTGTAGGGAGCATAGGTGTGTTCGGCTTGAATCGGCGCTGGTATATTAAGTGGCACTGCGCAGAACCAGAAGGATCAGTGCACGACATCAACGTACCGCGAGAGCGATTCGAAACATAGCGTCATCTGTTCTCTTAAAACTCTCGCGGTACTTTGATGTCGTACACTGATCGTTATGTGCAGCGCCGCTTCAAGTCGAACACACCTGAACGGTAAAAGTATTCCTAATATGTTGGAACTTTTACTGAAAGTAGCCTGTTTTTACCTTTTTAGACATGTCTTCACTCGTAGACGAGTAAAAGCTACGTGTAATGTTTGTGCTGGAAGAAGCGTGACGCGCGAAAACGGCGTTGGAAAAGGTTAGTAGTGAGAAGCTACATACATACCCCACCTTTAAACTGACCAAAAGACATTTATAATGTTACTTAAGATTTCTGTTCTTTTGGACTTTCTGTTCATCCAAGAATCCTGGAAAAAATTTATCACGTTTTCCAAAAAATATTAAGCAACACAACTGTTTTCAACAATAAGCAATGTTTCTTGAGCAACGAGTCATCTTATTAAAATGATTTCTAAAAGATTATGTGACATCGAGGACTGCTAAAAATTAAGCTTTGCCATAAAAAGAAATAAAATACAATTTAAAGTATATAAAAAAAACAGAAAACAGTTGATTTAAATTATACAAACATTTTGCAGTATAATGTTTTTACTATACTTTTAATCAAATAATGAGTAATGATGGAGAGACAGAAACCCCATCTGGTGTTAATTCACATTCAGTTCACCCAGACTAAAATGCAAGTCTGAGCTGTTTGAACTGAAAGAAACTTGCACTGATTGATCTTAAAATATATATTGATGACTTTGTTGTCTCTCAAGATGGACACCAGTAATGTTTTTACCAAAGCACGTTTCTAAAAATTACTTATATGTCCTAACTGAACTATGGCCTAAACCCTGTCTGTAAAACCAGGCCATTAAGTACTAAACAAAGCTAAAAGTAACATTTATTAGAACAAATGTCTCACAAAGACTTTATTTTGTTGTAGAGTTTATATTGTCATAATTTGCAGTTTAGGCCATTTTTTTTACATTCTAAATAATAATAAGTTGCTGAATTACTATGATTATACATTTTTGTTTTCAGAAAATGCAAAAAAAAAAAAAAAAAAAAATCAATTAAATAAATATTTATCAATATTGGACTTGTGTACTTGGTGTCAGATACAAAAAGTAGCATTACAGTTCCTAACTCTTTGTGTTTTTTTACAAGAAGCCTGAAACACGTGTGTCTCTTCTCTCCGAGGTGCTGGTTTCCCATATCTAAATGTTTTTATTGTGATTTAACAACATGTCACAACTAGAAAAAGCCAGAATCAAAGACTCCGGCTCATTGAAACACCAATAATTATTGATCTTTCTCATCCTCCCTCCCATTTGTAGTGCTCCTCACAGCTCCACACTTCAGAGCTCAGTGTCTTTCCTCTGCAGCTCATGTAAAGACTGTCAGAGAGTGCCAGACGTGGCTTTGTGCTCTCAGTTTCAGTGCTGTCACACTAGATGACTGTGCAGGTTCTTCAGGCGAATGGGGCTGTCAGCTGACTTCACGCTCATTGTCTAACATTCTCACACACTCTGCCAATGAAAGCTTTGCCCCCTCAGGCAAAGTACATGGCAGCCTGCTTTGTTCTACATGCTACTGAAACGCTGCTGCTCTCCCGCTAAACTGGGAGCGTCCGATGCAATTAATGTAACAGTGAAGAAATCTCACTCTGTGATGCAGAGGCAGGATTCTGCTCACGGGCTCTTTTTAATTAATTTTGACATACAATAAATTATTTGAGTGCGAGCAAGATGTTGAAACGGCTATATGGACTTTTTAGTGTAGGAGAGAGTAGGGTAAAATGTAGTGGTGCATACGCTGTGTCTTTCCTTTAATGCAAAAAACAGTAACCGTAATTCTGAGCGTTTTTAGAAAGGGTCCATCATACATGAGAAGATTCACATGAGAAAATTAATTTTAATGCTCTTTCAAGAATCTGAGGTTAGTCCTGGCAAAGAGAAACAAACCATTCATAGAAAATAATCAAGGCTGAGGCATCCTCTGAGATGTTTTGCTTTCTGAAAGATGAGAAAAAACTGAAAAATGGAAAAGCAAAAATCTGAAAAAAGTTTTCACTATAATAAGATACTAAATCTTTTTATTGGATTGTACAGTTGTTCCCCTGGACCAGCTTCTTCACAGATAAATAAACCAACATAAATTAGGATGATTATTGTTATTGTAAGTATTTATAAATACATTGTACTTTTTTTTTTTCTTAAAGGTCTATTTTTATTGTTTTAATTTATTTTTATTATTTTTACATATTTTATGTTCCCCTCTCTCTCTCTCTCGCTCTCTCTCTCTCTTTCTTTCCCCCTTTCTCTTTTTTAAATCATAATATAGTGAAATGTTACCACAATCTGTATTTTAGCACTTTATGTTTTTTAAGTGCATTTTTGACAGTCTGACTAAAAGTCCTACAGGAGAAGCTCTTATTTTTTCTGGCTTTAAATTGAATTGGTTATTAATGCTGCACTCTGATATTTCTGAAATCTATAATTCATTATCAGTCACTGTCCATGTGACCATCTCGTCGATAGTGCTCCTGGAGGTGTTTTGAGTACTTCATTATAACTCCAGCTTTAGTCTTCTGGGAGAGACGCTCGGCCCCGTCAGTCTCTCTCCACTCCAGCACACTCACATATCAGAGAGCGTTGAGCAGACGCTGAGAGCAGCGCAGAGAGTGAAAGCACATGCTAGCGGTGCTGCTGTCAGTAAAGAGTGTGTAGACATGGGAAATTAGTGAAAACAGTAGAAGACAGAAAGATGATCGTGGCAGGACAGTGCTTGAGTTGTTATTTGTAACTGACTGAGAGAGGAAAATAGACACATTGTTCCTGCTGAGAGAGAACAGACAGGAAAAAAAGGAAACAAAACAAAGACACATAAATATAAATGTATGAAATGGTCATTATTATTTCATACAAATGCCTTTCTTTGCTTAAAAAATTTAGGCTGCTGCAGCAGTGCCAATGCAGCGTATGTCAGAAGAAAGCCCAGGGACCACAGATGATTTAACTGGGAGAGGAGAGCGTATGCAAAAACCACATGTGCAACAGCCAGCAGTAAACAGTAAATATGTGGTCAACTTGGCAGGACACTGCATTTTCTTTAGAGTGCACAGACAATTTGTGTCAAATAAGAAGAAGGCAAGCTCTCTCTCTCCCCCTCTCTTTTTTCTGGGTCTGAGGAAACACCCTTTTCTCATTTTGTAAGTGACTATTTTGAGGCCATTGTAGGTACACCCTACAACCGTAGGTACACCCTACAACTGTAAAACTGACTGCTAAATGTTCACTGTCAGACATGAGTAGGTATAGAAACCAGAGTCACTGGACAATGTGTGTATTGATCTATGTTTAAAGGGATATTTCACCCAAAAATGAATTATTACTCATTAATTACTCACTCTCATATCGTTCCAAACCCGTAAGACCATCGTTCATCTTCGGAACTCAAATTAAGATATTTTAGATAAAATCCATGAGCTTTCTGACTCTGCGTAGACTTTATCCTTAAAATTACGGTTGAACCACTGATGTCACATGGACTGTTTTACAGATGTCCTTACTATGTTTCTATGACTAGGAACATCTCAGTTTCATTGCTGTCTATGCAGGTTCAGAATGCAAGTTCTAGAATTTTATCAAAAATATCTTAATCTGTGTTCCGAAGATGGACGAAAGTCTTATAGGTTTGGAACGACATGAGGGTGAGTAATTAATGACAGAATTTTCATTGTTGGGTGAACTAACCCTTTGAAATCACACACATTTGTGACCCTGGACCACAAAACCAGCCATAAGGGTCAATGAGCTTTATCTGAAAGCTGAATAAATAAGCTTTCCAAATGGATGGTTTGTTAGGATAGGACAATATTTGGCTGAGATACAACTATTTGAATATCTGGAATCTGGGTGCAAAAAAAAATAAATATTGAGAAAATTGCCTTCAAAGTTGTCCAAATGAAGTTCTTAACAATGCATATTACTAATCAAAAATTAAGTTTTTAAATATTTACAGTAGGAAATTAACAAAACATGGAACATGATCTTTACTTAATAGCCTAATGATTTTTGACATAAAAGAAAAATCAATAATTTTGACCCATACAATGTTTTTTTTTTTGGCTATTGCTACAAATACACCCGTGCTACTTAAGACTAGTTTTGTGGTCCAGGGTCACATGTTGTATTGATCTTCTATGAAATAATTAATCTGAATGCATTCAAAGCCAGTTTCAGACAGGAGTGACACTAAAAGTAGCAAATCTGTTAATTTAGTTACAAAAGTTGTATAATTTTTTTTTTTTCCCCAACAGTTGTATTGTAACTAAACGTTACAATATATAAGATGTGTACAGGATTTTTTTCTCCATTTTAATAGATTTCTGAAACTAAAATTAGAACTGTAGTTTAATTAATTTTCTTTATTATTTTTAGTGATCACCTTACAATAGCCTGCATCTAACATCCTCTTTCTGTCATTTAGCATTAAACGGCTGTTACAGATGAAAGGAAAGTCATCTCTCTCTGCTCTAATGTCAGTGGCGTGTTAGTGTGGATAATGTTGGGCGAATTCTGTCTATATTCAGATCAAACCTTTATTTCCTCCCCAGTGTGCAGAGGCGCTTTCAGGCAGATTACGGCTCATAATGAAAGCACTAAATAGAAAGCAGAAATGATTTATTAGGACAAATGTGAGAGGGAGGTGATTGGTGTGATAAATATTTACACTTTGAGTTGGGGTGGTGTTTTTGAATATGTACTACACAGGCTTTTATTTAGGAGCCAGATCTTTTTTTGTCGCATTTTAAAACCCGGCCAAATGCTCTCTAAAAACGTGCATCGCCTCGTCGTACGAATGCTGGCTTTTTTGCATAATTATTTGTTACCACCAACACGCCATATGTATTTGCGCCATGTCCTATTGATTTAGCCAATGTTGCATTTCAGGACTGACGTTTTGAAAACAGGGAGCCTAATTAGAGGCCTGGCTGATGATGCTCTGTCCTCTCAGTCCATCGTGAGGAATTAACTGTCTCTTTCCCCGCATTCTTCTGCCGTGGCATCATTGACCATCTGCACATAAAAATAAACAAGAAAATGATTTTTGTGCCTCTGTAGAACCCTCACAGCAGTGGCACCTTTGATGTGTACTCCTTGATCTGTTTGGCCCATGGTGTCATATCCCCCTGTGATGTACGGGATTAATTAGGCGGAACGGGTATTTATCCGTTAAAATCATAATACTAATTTACCCAATGCACTGTGGTGCCTCTGTGGGTGGCGGTGGTGGCTCAAAGTTTTTTCTTTTTTTCTTCTTCTTGCTTGAGAAGGTGCTCAGCCTCACATGTGTCAGACTAATGCTTTCCATACAAGACACAGCAAAACCAAATTACTGGCTCTGATCAATTCGATCTCACTGCTCTGATGATGCACTTTTCCTGCTTTGTTTTGCATAGTGTATAGATTTAACCAAGATCAAAAAATCATTAAAAAAAATTAAAATTTTTGTTATATTATATTAAGTTATGGTGTTATATTGATATACTAATAATAAATAATTTTGTGAGTAGTCCTGTGTAATTTAAATTTAAAAACAATACTCACTTTTTATCAATTGATGTAAATGGTATGGTAGCTAATTTTAATTAAAATAATTTTTAATTGTAATTTTTTATTTTAATTAATTACTTTAAAAAAAAAAAAAAAAAAAAAAAAAAAAAAAAAGATGTTCTTCCTCTATTGAATTAAAAAGAAAATTACAATAAAAAAAAACTCACATTTTCACTCGCAACATGCTGTGTTTCCTGATTAGACAGGATAAAGCCATTGGAGCTCATTTTACATAAATTATTATATTTCTTATTTTTTTTAGACACTCTTTTCCAATTTGTCATTGATTATGGCGAACGTGTTATTCACCGAGGTGCCCATCAGACCAGATTCCCCCGTTTACACTCATCTCATTAAATTATGTATTAATGAATTACGACAGCTATGACTTGTCTTGCAAACACATATGTGTCTCCGCTGTCTCCTTCTGTCTCTCCCCCTTTCACACACACGCTCTCGCTCTCTCACCTCGAATACACACACACGGCACAAACAAGCGCACCTACCGTACGCTACCTCTCACACACTCCCGCGCACAACACTGTCAACACACCCTCCCGTCCAGCGCCCTCTCCATCGAACCTTGTTTCTTTGTGCTAAACCAAATATAGAGTATATTGTCCATCTGTGTACAATGGGCCAGTGTGGAGCCTGTGGTTCTCTGGACTGAATGTAGCCTGTTCTCCGGCCCTGGGCTGTGAATGCTATCGCCGCGCTGCAGCATACGGACCGCGCGCTATTCCCACACCCAGACGCACCGCTCTGGGGGATAAGACCAGCACAATTGATAGAAAGTGTATTCTTTTCCACGGGTTCCCACCAGCGAGCCCGTTTCCGGGGCCTTATCAAAGAACAAACGCCTTTGAAAAGCAGGGTAAACAAAGCACCGGGAGGCATTGTTGCCCACACTTTGACAAGAGTAATCTGGCGTTTCCATCAGCCTACATTTGGAGTCTGTCCGGGCCCCACCCAGCGGCTCGAGGGGTTGAGATCCAGATGCTTTCACACCTCTACGTGCTTCGAGGTGTCTATGGTGGGCAGATATATCGTACTAGTGCCAGCGGGCTTTCATTCTGTCTCGATCACTCTGGCGCCCGCTCCCCGTTGAGCAGAAGCAGCACGTCGACACTTAGACCGTTCCGTAAGGGACAAGTCTTTTCTGAAGCTATTTGTTTGTTTATTTCACAATTTTCAATTGCCGTGAAAACATATGCGCTAAAGTGTATTTGTGTGTGTGTGAGTAAGGGCAGAATGAGTCCCCCTTTTCCTGAATATTGACTCTCTCGCTGTGACATTCATTACTGTATTATTGATATTATTTTTATGCTTTATGCACACTTTATTGCATAAAATATACATACTGTTTACTCTTTAATCCACAATCAGTGTTTAAAAATATTAATAAATCATGTTTTCCTTGCATTTGGAGAATATTTAGATTTTTTTTTTTTTTAAATAAAAATATTTTGAATAATTATTTGAAACAGAAAAAAATATAATTTTATGCAGTATTAAATTTTAAATTATATTTCCATCATTTATTTATATATATATTTTTTTATATTTTCTATTAAAGTTTGCAGCGTGTGTGACATGCAGCAAAGCCTTTCAGCTTGCTGTAAGAACTCACCTTTGGGACTTAGAGCCACAGTATAGTGCCATCTACTGGAAAATAACTGCCCTGCACCTCATATAAGCACTTTTTTCGTGAACTTACTGCTCCAATAGAGCCAGAATGATTCAGAATACAGTCACACAGTTTAAACAAGATAACAACCTTAAACTGAATGACAATTACAAGTAAAACAATATTATTGCTTTTTTTTTCCCCCCTCAGAATACACTGACTGTATGTTAGTTTATTCCAATTCAAAAAAAAAAATTAAGTGCTCCAATCAGAATAATGTACACAAAAATATATTCATACACACTGTCAGCTTCCACGCAAATATACGAGTATGAAACATGGCCCGTGTGCTGGGAGTCATTTTCCATTATTTCCCATCCTATATCTGTGATTACATTTGCATAAATTCTCAACTATTGTAAATAATTGACTTTTCTTGAATAACACCCTGTCCGGCTTTATTTTGGTAATGAAATGCATTCGCATTTGCATTGAAATATCTCCCATAATTGGACAACCTAAAAGCATGTGCAATGCATTATGTCAGAATCAGCTAATTAATGTATCTAGCAAAAGGCTGTTTTGCAGTTATGATTCTTTTGTCACATAAGCAAGTTGCACTGTGCATAACACGGCAAGACCTCTGCCTGACTTTATGATTTTTCGCTGAATATAAAACACATATTTGTAACACTTGCCTCATCTGCCCGTTTGAGTGAAGAGGCGCAAATCTAGTCTGAGATGGAGCAGGGGAGAGAGATGCTTCCTCCGGTGGCGGATGCGATGAGAGATGGATGGGGAAGTGGAAGTGCGCGCATGTGGCCCCTTCTCTCCATCTGACGCAGAGGGCAATCATGATTACTCACGGAGTGACAGTTTAAGAAAAACCCTGTCCTCTTGTCTCAGCCTGCTTTAAAAATACTCTTCATTATTTGCAGCCACTTTCAGTTTTAATAGCACGAACACCATTGCCAAACCATATTTCTTTCATCGAGGTCAGCAATGATAATTTAGATGGGGCCGAGGCACGTCAAAGTAGACGACATGTTTTTAGAGGAATGGAGAAAAGACGCAGTGTGCCGTACGTGTGTGAATTAGATGCTGCCGCTACTTGTCTGTCTGATTATATTCCCTTTTGGAAATGCTAAATGGAAACTGTATTAGTGTTTAATTATCTCATGGCTTTTCTTTAGTTAGTTAGAACAAATTGTTGTGTTTTTATTATTTTTATATTATGTTTGTGTTTTTTTGGGGGAGCATTTCAAGCTCCCAAAACTTGTTTGTATAAGTGATCTTCACCTGTTCTCCACATCAAAACCTCGCTCCACATCTTCTTGTTTGAAATCCGTTGTGCGTTTTAATATTTTAAGGATGGAACCTTGGACGTCAATAAATTACTTATAATTGGCTTTCATGTTTACGGCGGTGGTTTTCTTAGATTCCTGCGTTATTGTGTGCCATTATGCATTCTGCTCAGCATTATGGATTTTTCGGTAAGCTTCGTTTGCGCAGCAGCAAAGACGCCAAGTAAAACCGAACACAAACCCCATTTAGCATTGTGCTGGGTGATTCCTGATGGGCCCGTGTGTCCAGTGAACTCTCCGTAGGGCTGCTTTCTATTCCAACTGCCTGAAGGCTGTTTTCCATAGCCATATTAATGAGAGCATCTCCACATCTACCGTCCAGCGCTGCAGCGAGGAAGGGGATGGGTCTTGGTGTGTGTGTGTGTGTGGGTGCACGGTCCTATTTGCACTATACCTATACTAATCTCACAGCCTTGATCAGGGTACAGTAAATAAACCCCCAAGGCCTCTATTGATCAGCCTTGAATTTGTTTTTCTCCGAACGTGGCATCTAGTTAGTTATTACAGATGTTACTCTGCGTCAATGAATTATTTCATCAAAACAGGTATGCTGCATTAACTATTTATTTAGAAGTAAACTCTCTTTCAGAGCGAAGTGTCCAGGTTGCACACACAAAAGAGTGTGTGTGTGTTTGTGTGTGTGTGGCGGCGCTCAGTGGAGGTCGTGGGTCAATATGGACCTTGTTGGATGCCGAGCCCCGATGGTGTTCTCCGCGCTGAGCCGGGATTGTAGCAGTAGGTTACAAACTTCAATCTCTGCAAAAGCAGTGTGCTTTCATTATTTATGGGCCGCAACAACACGGGGGGCGGAAGAATGAGGTGTCAGGAGTGAGGGGCTTATACGTCTTGTTTTGTAATAGTCGTACAGGTATAGTAGTGTAATGTACAGGCATGCATGTTCAAGCAACTATACTCTGCCCCCAGTCATGTATGATCGTATGTTTTTGCGCAATGTATGTTTGAAGGCTTTTTATGCTGTTCAGAACATATGCTGTGATGAAAAATGGATTATGTGCTGCTTTTGTTCAATACCAAAATGAAATAAGACAAAAGAGATATCATAAGGAAATTTGATTTGATGTGTGTACATTTTATTTTATTTTTTTTTGTCACTCTCTGTTTTGTTAGTCTGAGTTGTTCAGATGCCACCCCAAAGGCCTTCTGCTCTCTCAGGTTTGTGGGTTGTATAATGAATGTTCCACTTGTTTGTTAATTGCTTCAGAGTCCCTGAGCACAAAGGAAAGGTTAAATGGTGCTATGAATGATGCTAATGTTGTGTACGTGGATCTGTTACAGTATGAAGGAAGTCTCTCTCTATCTCTCTCTCTCTTGCTTACTCCATCTCCTTTTCCCTATCTTGACAAAATGTGCTGGCCCATCACATGTCCAGTTGTTGGCTTCAGGCTGGGAATCCCCCTGCTGGGATTGATCAAAACATTGAGACAGACTTCAGGAGGAGCTCAGGCTCTGATTCTTACCCCAGCGGTTCTGGTGTGTAAATGGTCGACCTCTTCATAAAGAGGGGTCATGCATAGCTACTCCATTTCAATGAGAAGCCATCATGGCTGTCATTTTTACTATAGGACGTATGGCTTTCAGACTCTCTGACTGACATCATGTCCTCCAGAAAGACATGCTCCGAAAAGCAAAGGAGGTTGGAATTGTTTGTGTTTATGTAATCAGGGCGGGTGAAAATTAAGAGTTGACAAGAGATGAAAATTACAAAGCTGCATTGCATTACACTTGGGTGATAAATAGTTTTATTCATTACACATTTATAGTATTTTTTTAGTCTAAAAATATCCTTCATATATTCTTGTGCTATACGTGTGCAATATTGACCCTTTATGCACTGCTTTTTATATAGAAACATGTTCTTTTAAAAGTACAGTACTCATTAGTTTTTCATCAAACCGTAGATATTAATTAGAGTGTGTAATTTGATTTTACTCTTTATGATTATGACAAGTCACAACTTTTTCGTTTCTCAAGCACTTTACTTTTTTCTTTAACAACCGAATTATTGACAAATTTTAATATTAGGTCAAATAATTTGAATCACACTATAGGACAGTAATAGAAGATGGTTCAGAATACGTTATAAAATGTATCTAAAAAGCCGTAATTAGTTCTTTTTGACGATATTTCATATCCCGTGTCAGATTTGGAACTTTGGAACAATATTAATTTTTCAACTGCTGTTCCTAACTAACCGAATAATAGGTTATTAAACGAATGCAGATTCTAATGTTGTATTTAATTTAAGATTATGAAAATAGATTTTAAACTGTTTACTGTTTATGACAGCCTGGACAGATATAAAAGCATGTCACGTCAACGGTTCACTCGCCCACCACCTTCTGAGAAAAATCCAGAGGAGTCCCAGTCGGCAAACCTAAAAAATCTGACTAATTCAAACCAAACGCACAGCCTCAACATTATAAGACGTCCAACAAGTAAAAAATGTGTCATAAAAAGCTAAAAGAGTCTTGTTAAAGACTAATAAATGAGGGAAGCCTACTGTATTAGTGAGTTATCCTGGATCTTGTGGATGTATTCTCTTAAATTCTTTGTCATTAATGTCAGGCTTCCTCAGATTTACAAGAGGCTGTCGATACAAGTTAAACCTAATGGTGATCAGAGACGCTTTTTTGTATGTATTGTTAAAAGTTACTATGGACAAGTGTACCTGTCTTGTTCCTTCAAAAACTTGTGGTTTAAATAGGGAAAAAGTTGTTTTTCCTTCCATTTTTTCCTTTGACTGGACTGCTGAGTTCAGCCAGGATAAATGTCGTGATTGAATTAGTGAAACCATACACTCACTAACCCAAGTGCTTATGGCTGATTTTGACCACACACCCAAGACTGGCCAAAGAGTCTGTTCATTCTGCCCAGTGTAACTGTTTTCATTGGAAAATTCATTGGCACACTGCACATGTTTGAATAACGCTAGCCGTTTAAAAAAATTGTGTTCATAGCAGAATTGAAAAGGCTGTAAAGACGATTAGATTCAATATTTAACATCCTGAGGTGCTATTCCAGGCAATGCTTAGAAACACAGAGGGGAAAAAAATGAAAAAGGACAGAGCCAGAGGACCCCCGCCCCCCTTTTAGATGTTTTACAATAGCGGCTTATTCAAATCCCAAAAATTACATTTTTCAAGCGCCTTTCATGGCTCTGGCTTTGTTATTGCTTTAACATGGGTATCAGAGGCCTATGTTTATTCAACCCTCAATTACCAAAGGCTCAGCCGGCAGGCCTTTAATTGATTGCTTTAATTGATTGGTCGGGGGTAACCATGGCTGAAAAGCAGTTTATCTTAATCAGTTGAGAGGAAATGTAGAGTGGGGCTTGATTTCCTCCAGCTGATCAACCCTGTGTGGGCTGAAAAGGGGGGAGCTTCTACTGAGGAGAGAGAGAAAAAGATAGAGGGAGTGAGAACGGAAATAGGTGGAGGTGGACCTGGATGGGACCTGCATGATGAGGACAGGGATCAAAATCTTGGATTCAAGCTGCTTTCAGTACTGAACTTGGTACAAATACAGGGAACATTTACACAACAACAAAGTACTCAAAAATGGGTAACTTTTTCCTTTGCATTTTGAGAAGTTTCGTGTACAGAAAACAACGTTGTCAAAACAATCCCCGTTCGCACAGATCCAAAAAATTAAAAACGCTGTGTTATGAATACCAGGCCAGTAGTTGGCAATGTCACTTTGTGAAGAAACACTCTGCGTCTATACACATACACAAGTATGACTGTATAATGAACATGTAATACATGTGTATAACGTCATCATTTTCACAAATTGTCGATAACTTCGAAAGTGAAACACTGATTAAGTAAAAAAAAAAAAAAAAACACTTTGAAACCAGTTTTCAAAAGTTTGCATTTTCAGGCCATCAAAAATCTCTTAGTTGGAAACGGTGTTGTGTAAATGTACCCATTGTATTGTGTTTGTAGTCAAAGCATTTTTTTTTTACATTTGTGATGCGATCTAGGAAAATCCGAAAATGTACCTTTTAGTACCTTTTTTGATACCATATGGAAGCTGGGTTGAAGCCCTTTACAAAATATTTTGTTTTGTCCATAGCTTAAACGTAACAAAAGTTATGGCTATAGCTATGATTTTCAGGAATGGAATTTTGAGGGAAAAAAAGGGTTTAAAGTGAGACAGCTTTCACTTTCATTTCATTGGTTTAGAGAGAGCGCTGTACACATTACACAAACAGACTAACGTTACCCTGAAGAGGACAGTTTTCTGTTTCATTTATCATGGGTATAGTCTCTGAATTTTTGATCGCCCCTTGTATGTTTAGATAGCACCAATAGTGCACCTTGTAGTTCACATTTAGAAAAGTGAGCACAGCACAACTGTCATCGGACTCCTTCTCTTTAGTAACTTCATCCAAACCTTCACCTCCGGATGTGAAATTGTCCATAATAACATCGTTTAGGGCACTGACATCACCAAGATTGAGCAGAATGAGACGAGAAAGATTGTTGCTGTGAACCAGGCCACTGCTGTTGAACTGTCGTTTATTCTGATGATTAATCGAGTGATCGGATAATTATAATTCATTTTATTTGTAGTAATAAAAATCAATCTAAGTGAACAATAGCCTTTAAAATGACTTAAAATACATATGTAATAGCAGTAAGGCAATAATAATAATAATAATAAATTAGTTCAAATAAAGTATCAAAAGCAATAAATCATATGGTTTTATTGAACAAAACTGTTAAAATACACAATGTATTATAAACAATAGCGCTCATGTACATTATGCATTATAACACATGCCTGCAGAGACACCAACAGCCTGACAATTGTTTTTACACTTTACTGTGCAATCTAATCCATGTTTAGTATTGACTCAACAACATTTAATTCAAATGTCCACTTAATCTTTAATATTTAGTCATTTCTTTATGACAGAAAAGTTACAGCCACTGTCATTTCTTGAATATGTGGACATCAAAATGTGTAAACTCAGAGTTAGGGTTTAAACTTTTATTTTGAAATCGCGATGAACAGTTTGCATATTTAGAAAGATATTGGTGTATTCTCCTGTGTTTGCGTAGGTTTATAAATGATTTACCTTACAAATCTGATGAAATAGTGCACGTTGCATTCTCAGATAAACTTTACTATAAACCCAAACTCACAACAACATGCACAGTTTGAGACGCTCCACAAATGTAAACGACAACAGCAGCATTTACTGTTAATGGAGCTGCTCTGAGATGCACACACTTAACCTGCACACATGTAAATAACTAAAGCACATATATTAAACCTGAATTGCATATATTTATTTAATTAAATCGTAGTGTTTGTGAATTCTTAATAGCATTATGCTTCCACTTGCGGTATTTTGCCGATTACTCGACACAAATGCAATCGAGGATTTTTTAAAATTGAATACTTGAATAGATTTGAAGAATCGTTGCAGCCCTAGTTGTACATAAAAGGCCAAAAACATATGGGTCAAAAGACAATGCCAGCATGGCAGATGTATTTTAATAAGTGTCAATGATCTTCTCTTCTTCTTCTTCTTCCACTCCACATTGCTCTGGAATGTGAGTAGATGGAGGTCAGTTTGGAAATATTTCACGCTCTTCCTCACCAGATAATGACCCAAACCTGACCCTTATTGTTGAGGTGGAATTGCTCTTCAAATGTTTCAAGTGGTTTCCAGGCTTTTAACCAACGTCTGAAAATGAAGTTCATTGAATGGAATTAGAAAATTGACCTCTAAAATGTCTGGCCCCTACATAAACTTCATCGACGTCTCCTTGCCATTTAGCCTGTCCTGCACGTTACAGCACCGCTATAAGAATGGAGAGAGGATAATAGTCTGATGGATCCTTGGATGGCCAAGTATAAATTAAGCTAATCGTCCGGGCTCTGTTCTTTATCAGTCCTTACACATTGGCGGTCATTTGAGCCCAGAGATTTTCCAGACTCACTGTAACTTATGACAAAGCCAGAGTGTTTTCCCATGATCCCCTGCCATTGTGCTCGCTGAAGAGATTGTCAGATTTAATAAAATAACATGTTTCACTTCTCTGTTGTCACCCGTTTTGTTTGGAGCAGAAACAGATTTCCAAGCAAACTTGGCCGGCAGTCAAGAGAATGTTGTGTCAGACTCAGATATAGTTTAGATAGTTTTGCATGAGGCTTTCAACCTTGAATGATAATTCACCGAAATAGCAGTCAATGGAAAAAAAAAAAAAAAAATGTCCAAAATAACATTGTGCTTATTCATTTTCTCACGGATAACTTCAAGAAAAGGCCTGGCTGACAATACGTTCACCTTGCGGTTCAGGGCCGCTGCCTGTCTCTGCGTCAAAGATTGTGTGTTATTGACGCCGGAATCACGGGAAGAATGAATCGGTCCTCTAGTACAGCGTTTCCCAATGTCAGTCCTCGCGCGCCCCGCTCTGCATATTTTGTATGTATCTCTTATCAAGTATGGTAATTGTTCTATTCGACAGTGAAGTGCCCTGCAAAGTGGACATCACCGGATATTCCACCGTGATTCCAGTTCGAAACGAGTGTATATGTTCATTATATGTATATATATGTATATGTCATTAAATAGCGCTAGATGTGAATTTTTAAATTGTATTTATTTACAGAGGTATATGATGTCACATTTCACACTTCTCTAGTAAGTTTCGTCTGTGTGTGACGACACTGCAGGTCCATGAAGGAACGTTCCGAAGTGAAGTAAACTTCAGCGGATTTCCCCTGCTCAGGGAGTAGGGAGCAATGAACACTGTGTAGGGATCATGTCAATCGGAACACAGTTCATGCACGTAGCTGTCCTCTGTACACAGCTCAGCACTGGCACGGCACACCATGAACACAGGCAGCTTAAGAGCTTTGTGCAAGATCTCAGCCTGAGGGCTTTGTGTTAAGAGTTAGAACTCACAAAGCCTTTCTAAGCTTCCAGAGCACATTTAACTCAATGCAGCAGCGCAGAGGTGCATGTAGATATCTATGTATGTGTATGGCTTTAAATAGGATCTGTTGTATGAACTACTGATTTTTTCAGATCCTCATAAAGCTTTGTATCAATGATTGGCCTATTATTGTAGTTTGACATCTCACCTTGAATGCTTGAATGTTGTTGGGTCTTCCATTTTCCCCCCACACAAGTATATTACCTTTGCTGCATACCGTGATTGGTCGCGTTTGAAAAAGTATAACATGTATACGTGGCTTACAGGTATTCATCAGTGTCCTTTTTGGAATTGTGTTCTCTCTTTCTATCATCTCTGTTTTCATCTATATCTCTCTTCAGCCACTCTTCCCAGATAAATGTTTCATGAGGTCCGCCTCATATCCTCCACTGGAATAACATGTCCGATAGATTATAGGAGACATCACTCAGTCACATTCACCTCAGACCACAGATCTGCATGTCCTTCATTGAGCGCACATACTCTTTGGAGGGGGCAAAAAAAGGAAGGAGAAGTGATGGAGAGGCACATTTTAATACCCGAAAGTAACTGTCAAATAGTGTCTGCATTGAGAGAACTATCAAAGGGCAGCTCTGTATCAGATGTGAAGGCTTTAAGTGGGTCATGGGCTCCTTTCACTGAGATGCCACAGTAAAAATTCACCAGCTTATCATTATTTAATCATGCTCTAATGGAAGTGATCCCCACCCCAAATATAGACGCACCTCTAAACTCAATTATTCCCTAATATGTTAACAGTTGTCAATTACAATGATAAAACAGTGATCTCAGGAACTTTACTCAAAATTGGTTAGTACTGAAGATTCCACTGTTTGGAGTTTAAAATGATAGTAATGAAATGGTTAATGAAAACAGAATGCATTAAATTTAGATTAACTTTAAAGTAATAGATTATTTAAAAGATGGGAAAAAACATCCATAATGCAGTTTTTATTTGTGTTTATTATTCTTTTCTACTGTATGTAGCATAGTGTATTCAGCCAAATGACACTGTTCTGTTAATAGTTCTCACACATGCATTTTTCCGCTCCATGCATACATGCACTATTTTGTCTTTGGTATGACAACACTACTATCTGCAGCTTAACCAGTCTAGATTTCTGAGCGAACTATTCTCAAACACTATTTACTATTAACATGTTGCTTATTAACATGCATATTTCTAGCATATTGGTTGTTTATTGGTACTTACAAAGCACACTACTACAACAGCTACCTTACTATTAATCGGCTGCAAATTTGGAGATTATTGAGGGAAAACAGTTTTCCTCAAACGAATATATATATATATATATATATATATATATATATATATATATATATATATATTCGTTTGAGGAAAACTGTTGTCATATCAAAGTTTGGTTTAACGTATTATAACATATATATAACATATATAACACACAGTATGTGTGTAGTAAATAGTAAATGAAAGAACATGTAGAATTCATATTTAAATAGTATTTTTCCAGTTTAATATTTACAGACATTGAGGCATATCGCATTTAGTGTACTGACCTACTTTTGACTTGTTCATCCAAAATTTGGCAAGTTTGTGACATTCTGCGCTACACAGTAAATTCCATTTTTATGACTGGATTCCGCGATTCCGTCCACTTTTTCTGCAGAAGTCATAGGGCATTAAATAGCTTATATAAAAATATTAATCTTTTGTAACATTATTAGTGTCTTAACTGTCACTTTTGATCAATTTAATGTGTTCTTGCTGAATAAAAGTATTGCTAAATAAATGTAAAAAAAAAAAAAAAAAAAAAAAAAAATCTTACCAACCCCAACATTTTAAATGGCAGTGTATTCATTATTTAGATGATCTTATAATTGTAGCAATAAAATTACATTTCTATTTGCCAAATGTTTATTCCTTGGAAGTACATAGAGAATCATTAATGGAACCGAAAGCGTTTAATTCTTTACCGTTCCCATCTTTAGAAATCACATTTGGGCATTTGACTTTTCATGTAGGAAAGCCAGAGCAAATCACATGTATTCTGGATCATGTGAGGTTATTTGTTCCCAGACCTGCTGACACTAATAGAAGCGCACATGTACCCTGTTTTAGCTGACTTGCCCATTTCCCATCAAACTTAAACTCCACTTACGCAATAAATCTTTTTTTTCTTCTCTGCATCTTTTCATTCTACTGTACTTTTCCAAAAGCCTTTGAAAGTTTTCTCCAACCTTTAGATTTATTAGTCATTAAGTTGCATTTCTTTTGACCTCGAGAATTTTTCTATTTGTGCAGTGTTTACTGAAATCCTGTATTATCTTTTGAGGGATTCGAGAGCAGCAATCGATTGTTTGGCTTCTTCTGAGATATTGTGCATTAATGAACCTTATACTGTTCTCTGGTTGAATACAACTTTTTTCTTCTTCTTCTTTTACTTCTGTACAGGTTTTCCCACTAGTCTCCTGTTTTTTAAGTCCACTTTTTAAAATTTAATGCAACATAACTTTACCGCATTCAGAATCAGATCAAAGACTTGTGGGGGCCTAGTGTTTGAAGTGTGCTCCATTTGAAGTTGATTCCAAAGACACTGCGTGTAAAACAAAAGTTTACATATATTTCGGCCTTTGTGGGAGCAGTGCGTAGCGCGTGCCGTATTGATCGTGCTCTTTGAAAGAGGAGGCTGAAAAAAAAGAGCTTTGTTGGAATTGTACTGTTGTACTGGCAGCGGGAACTGCGGTGGGATCCGTGTTCCAGTAGGAGACAGACTGATTTCCACAGGTTGGCGAAGGGCTGGGGGAGTTTTGAATTGATGTGTGTATGTCGTGACCTTGTGACTGTGTTCCTGTAAATATGGCTGCGGAGTGGCCAGAGAATATTAGTGATTGGCAGACGGCCTCTTAAGTTCTGTACAGGGAGGCGAAGTGGTATTCTAGGGAACACCGAGATTTATGATGATGAACCATCACAATGATGTGAGAACCCCTGCCTCAGATATTACACAGCCTCACAGTATTTATCCAACAATTCTGAGGATGAGTGCCGCGTTCCGCAAATAGACCTTCAGATGTCTGGAGGTTTAACTACTAACTAACTAATTCTTCTTCTTCTTCTTAGTATTATTATTATTTTAGTAAAGAATGTAGCAGAAGATTGACATCTTCTGGAGTCCACAAGTGTCTGTAGACATGTTAAAAATTTCATTAGATCAGAATTTACTATGCATTAATAATAAACATCTAAAATGTGAGTTGAAACAAATAAAGCTGAAAAAAAAAAAAAAAAAACACTTTTCTTGTTTTTACTGAGCATACATTGAGGCAGCATGAACTCTGTGCTGGAAAAGACTGTAAACCATTGAAATAAAGAAATATCTTATTATTTCAGCAGCAGTAAGCTGTGTTTGACCTGTCTGTCCTTATGACAGATTTATGACAGACATTTTTTTGGCTCTTTCACATGAACTTTTTATTTAAGGACTAGAATTTTAGCACTCCAGTTCATTCTTTGGCTTTTGCCTGTGCGCATAGTTTATACAGATGTGATTTCTTATAGGTGTCTTGATGAACACTGACATTAGCCAATGAAAAGATACTTGCACAACTTTAGTTGTTGTTTTTTATGGCCCCCTAAAACGTTGTAAGTCCTGATAACTGTAGTTGGGGAGCACTAAAAATGTATGTTTTTTTTTTTTGTTGCCATAAATAAATGTTAAATAATATCTTTAATGAAATTATTATATTAAAGATTGTTTTTTTTTCAAAGATACTAATACTTTTTTTCCAGCAAGGATGCATTAAATTGATCAAAAGTGACAGCAAAGACATTTGTGTTACTGAAAATTTCTGTTTCGAAGAAAAACTGTTCTTTTGAATTTGCTGCATGAAAACCATATCACTAGCCTATTTTTACTGCTTTGAATGACCTCCTTTTCATGCTAAATTATAACGTGGATTGCAGGTTATGCAAACTTTCTTATACTACTGTACATCTGTGTGCACATTTTCCCTTCAGAGAAAGCCGAGCGCTGGCTACAGTGGAGGAACAGCTCCCATTCCAAGTGTTTCTGTGAATGGGGAAAACAATTAACATGGACGCGACTGCCTCTTCACTTTACAGTTAATTGGCTCTCATAAAGGCAAAGCTTAGAAAAATTATGGGGAGGAAGCCTTGCCTTGGAAGTATGTGTTTACTGTGGCTTTTATGGAAAATCCCATTTAAGATGGAACAAAGTACTTATCTTTATGGCAAAGAAGCCCTCTGATAAAGAGGGAAGTGCCTTGAAGTTGTGAAATTATGCCTCTTTTATACAGTAGAGGAAAAGGTGGTTTTCCAAGCTTTTTTTGGACAGTGGAGGAATTCTCAAATATAGACTGCAGTAAAGTTGCATAGAAGTTGTGCCCTTTAAAAGCTTTGTTTCTGTTTTCCTCTCTGTCTCCAAACATAAAGTCATTTGATTGTCACAATGCTTTTGACAGGCGGCCATATATTATAACAAAGCGCTTGAATCTTGCCCTGGCAAACATATGGGTCAGCACTTTTGAAATGCGGCCCCCCTGCTTATTGACCTCAAGTAATACATTTCATATCTGGCACTGGCCTGTATGGTCTGTATGCTTTATGGGTGGCATAAATCACAGGTCCATGACTCAGGTCCAAAGGGTGATTATGTTTAGAATCAATTTGTCAACAGAACATGGAACGCTTAGCCAATCAGACTCAATTGGAAAAATAGACTCTGAAATGAGTGAATTTAAAGCTGCATGTTTTGCAATTCATTTGGTGCAGAGATCTACAGTAGTTTTTAAGTATATCTTAAAGTACACTTAACTGCCAAACTGTGCGTTTATAAAGAGATAGTTTACCCAAATATGAATAGTCTGTATCATTCACTCACTCTCAGATTGCTCTAAATCTCTGAGTTTCTTTCTTTCTTTCTTTCTTTCTTTCTTTCTTTCTTCCTTTCTTTTTTTTTGTGAGATATTTTGCAGTGTTGCTCTTTTCCACTAAATAAAAGTGAAAGACATAAAATTACAAAAACACTATAACAGTACCAAAAGTACCATAACAGTACTTTATATGACATATTTTGCATTATATTCCAGATCTGTATTCCTCAGATGTCATTAACACTGCAGCTCTACGTTGCTCACGTTTGTGTGTGTGTGTGTGTGTGTGTCACATCAGCTTTGACATCACTGATATCAATGCACCAAACTTGAAAATATTTATTTAAATTGCACAAATGAGATTTTCATCTTAAAGGGATAGTTGACCCAAAAATTAATATTCTCTCATTAATTACTCACCCTCACATCGTTCCAAGCCTGTAAGACCTTTGTTCATCTTCGGAACACAAATTAAGGTATTTTTGATGAAATCTGAGAGCCTTCTGACCCTTAATAGACAGCAACGCAACTACCACGGTCAAGGCCCAGAAAGGTAATAAGAACATCATTAAAATAGTCCATTTGACATCAGTGGTTCAATTGTAATTTTATGGAGTCATGAGAATACTTTTTGTGCACAAAGAGAAACAGAAATAACAACTTAATTTCTTACTCTGTTTCTGAACACACGTCGAAGACTGACATAGAAGGGAAGAAATTGTTGAATAAAGTAGTTATTTTTGTTTTCTTTGTGAATAATTGACCCAATAATTGGGTAAACTATCCCTTTGAGCCTTTGTATTATACATATATTATATAACTAGAAATAGAGCATTTAATCATTTTCAATAATAATATTTGTATGGTACTTTTTAGCCTCTTTTTTTATAATTATTGGTGGTACTTTATCTTTTTTCCTCAATATGCTGCTGCTTTTTCTTTTTTTTTATTAACTTATGTCTTCATTGCCACTGCAAGAGCAAGACGATATTCGACCCATGGTATACTGTTCATTTAGTTACCCAACGGTACGATCTCATTTTCATTGTTGTATACATTATAGTCAGGTAATATGCTTCTGTGTTATGCTTCTCATTGTCTTTTTGTGCCGTAGTAGACAGGGAAGACTTTTGGCAGTCTGCTCTGCACATCTTGCTCTGTTAAGCTTGGCTTTATGCATTACATGTTTTTTCCAGTGACGTGAAAGAGAAAAAGGACTGTAATTTTGAATTGAAAACCACTTGGCACACCTAACCCAACATCAGCAGCGTGCCTCAAGAGTAGGGAGGATCTACAGAGAGTCAGACAAAAGACGAGTAATAATGAAACATCCTAGCCTGAAAGCCACTGATGAGACTCTCTCACTTTCTCTCCCTCCTCGTCTCCTTCCTCCTCCATCTGGACAGAGCTCAAGTATTCATCTGTCAAATCAAACCTCTTTTGCTCTAGCCCTTGCAGCTTCTTAGCATTTTCACTTCCTTTGTGTCAAAGATGGAAAAGTTTATCCTTTCAGCCTTAAATATCAGACAATTTATGCATTGTCAGGGCTACTAAAATGCAGCACAGATTACGTTTGTCAGGTGTAATCAGTATGCACTTATGACAAATGCACGTTGATCGCACCGCCTCCCACAACAATCAAATGATCTGCCACAAAATACAACATAAGCATCAATACAGGGTATTGATGGAATATTTTCATACAGTTCCATGCAACTTATTCTTGTGAGAAGGGAAAATATCGTAATTCACATTAGGTCAGTTTACAAATCCAATCTGATTTCAGATTCTGAAACTACTGTTTATATGAGCCCTAAACTTGACTGATTACATGAACAGTTTTCAATCTGATTGAGCTATCTTCGATCTGATTGTTTTTGAATTATTTCGGTGCATGTAAACATACTAACAACATATTGAAATAGAGTGTGACTTGCTGTTCATCATCCTCTTTTTCCACACAGGCATACTGGGCTACATTTAAAGGAACACTCAACCTTTTTTTTCAAAATAGGCATACTGTCCAACTCCCCCAGAGTTAAACAGTTGAGTTTTACCATTTTCGAATCCATTCAGCCGATCTCCGGGTCTGGCAGTAGCTCTTTTAGCATAGCTTAGCATAGATCATTGAATCAGATTAGACCGTTTGCATCTCGCTCAAAAATGACTTTCGATATTTTTTCCTATCGACTCTTCTGTAGTTACATCACGTACTAACGGTGTACTAACTGATGGAAAATAAAAAGTTGCAATTTTCTAGGCCGATATGGCTAGGAACTATATTCTTATTCCGGCGTAATAATCAAGAAGCTTTGCTGACGTACCATGGGTACGATGATATTACGCAGCGCCTGAAAATAGTCTCCCTGTGCAAGCAGGTGGTCATGTTGGTTATGTTGACGGAAGTTTGCCTATTTTCAGGCACTGCGTAATATCATTTTCCATCAGTGTTAGTACACGATGTTACTACAGAAGAGTCTAGTTTTAAATAGGAAAAATATCGTAACTCTTTGGTCATTTTTGAGCGACATGCTAACGTCTAATGAGATTCAATGATCTATGCTTAGCTATGCTAAAAGTGTACCTGCCGATCGGCTGAATAGATTCAAAAACGGTAAACTCAACTGTTTAACTCTAGGGGAGTTGGAAAATGAGCCTATTTTCAAAAAAGTGGAGTGTTCCTTTTTTATTGTCTCACATAATGAAGCAATAAGTACTCAGACTGATGAGGTAATTGGTGAATGAAGAATGAAACCCTGAACGTACAGTACATTTCACTTCCGCCGATTCTTCTGGCAACTTTCACATACGGATAAATATCACCACCTTAAAACCTAGTATAATACGGCACTTAAGCGAGTTGGCAGCGCAAAGGCAGCTGTTGGCATTATGCATTTTTAATACTTATTTAAACAATGCTTTCTTTGTATCTGTCTCACATCTCCGCAGTATATCTCTTTTTTCCACCTGACAGTTTTACCTGTCTGGCAACTTTTTTTTCCCCTCCAAGTCTTAACAATAAGTCCCTTGCTGGACTTGTCATGGACTTTGCGGCCAGCCAAAGAAAACAGTATCTGTGGGCAAGGGGTGGGCTGTGCTGGTGGAAGGGGGGCTGGGGAGGCTGGGAATTGGCCCTGCTTGTTCTATGTGCTTTCTGTTCACAGACCAGGCATTAGATTGGAGAGATCTGTGAGCCCGCTCTGCTGGGACCCCCGTAGACACAAAGCCCATTTCTCTGGGAGATTGCTGCACTGTTTGCTGACATGAATAAAGCTGTCGTGTCCTCAGAACTGCAAATTTGCCTTGGGACGTGGCTTTCCTACTCGTTCACCTTCCACATGGTCTGTTCAGATAGATCCAGAGCTGCATATAACTCCAACTGTTATAAAGAAAACCAGACACATGCACAGTAGTCTTTTCGCCGGTTTGTTAGTATTTTTCTGTTATTCAGTAATAAAGCTCTGCTTGTTTTTGGTTTCCTCAGTGATGTGTTTGAATGGTATTTTACGAGCTCTCTCGGCAGCAGTTTTTGTCGAGCCGTTGGGAAGAAGTGGCATTTTGTTCGGTCTATGAGTTAACTCTTGTGCCTGGTACTAGGAAATGGGTTAAAACCACACGCACGACGGTCCAACACAAACAGTCCCAGGCATTCCTGAGCAGGCCAGTCGGAGAGGCGTGATTCAGTTGAACATGGAGCGGAGGACCTGACCACCGGACCCACGCCACACTAAAACATGTCCTCACTCTATTCTCTCATTACTCTCACACTGGGAAACACTGCCGCCCAGCTTTCTCATGCAGAGCCTACAGTACATTGATGCAGCTCCTTCATTCAACAGGCTTTTGACTTACTCACCCATGCAGACTAACCTCAGTTAACCTAGCCATGCTAGAAAAGAACAGAAGTAAAATAAAAAAATGAGGATGTATTCAAGTCTGAAAGTATGATAAGTGATTGAAAAACATTCTCACGTCACTGAAAAAGGATGTGCAGCAATCCCAGCAGTCCCTGCTCTTTGACATTTCACCGTGATTGACGTCATTAGTGAAAAGGGTGTAGCTTGGTTAAAGATCTGAGCTGGTAACCAAAAGATCAAAGGTTTCCTTGCTGAAATCACTTTGGATAAAAGCATCAGCTAAATGACAGATGAGTAATTTGATGTGTATTTTTACTTGTTAGATTTTTTTTTTCTTTTTTATTGGCTTATTGACTTTGTTGTCTATAGACGATTAGAGGACTAGATTGAATGGTCTTGCCCGATTAAATAACCATGTAATGTTGGATAAGGAGGTAGAATGCTAACTAGTACCGTAACTGAATCATATAGCAGAAGGTTTGTTGTTTTGGTTCATAAGCAATACAGTTTATTATACATGAAACTTCCTGGAACATGCGTGCGGATGTTTACAATGCAGTTGCCTTTAGAGATGGTGAGTTCTCTCTTGTTTGTAAATGTTGTTTTTTGAATACACCCAAGTATGATCACATTTAAACACCCACATAAAAATGCTTTTCTCTCTGTCTCATTGTTTCCTCATCAAATATATAACGCCTGCCTTACACACGCACATCTTAAATTCAGGCAGTTTTTGATTCCTGTGCCGTTCTTTCCTTTGAAGCTCCACCCACTTCCCATTTCTAGACAGAGTCTACTTCTGAACTTCCTGTGATGTGCAAGCCAAGACTTACAATGTATGAATAATTTTATCATCAGACAGAGCAGAGCTCTCAGCTTCTTTTTCCTTGTCTCTTTCCTCTCTTCACCTTTCCTTTCCCTTTTCTTTTTCCTCTTCTTTCACTTTTCCTTTGCCCTTTCCTTTACATTTTCCTTTACATTTTCCCTTATATTTTGCTTTACTTTCTTTCCGTCTTTCTTTTTTTTTTTCCATGTTTTCGATCTGTCGCACTTTCACTCTTTTCTTTCACACTTTTCTCTTTCTTTTTCTTTTCTCCACCTTCGTCCTTTTGGTCTCTTTTGCTTTTCTTCTTAGTTTGCTTGTTTTCTTTTGTATGCAGTTTGTTTTTCGCTCTTTTGCTTTTTGTATTTCTCTTTTTCACTCTTTCTTTCTTCTGTTCATTCTATCTTCCTTTTTCACCCTCTTACATTCTTTTGCTCTTTTACCCTCTCTTTTCTTCTCCTTTTTATCAACACAAACTGTGATCACAGAACCAGAAGCAAAAATGTTTGCTATTCACAACTTGACACAGACACACAAATAAACTTGCAGCTTCATTCAACAATCTCCAATAAACCATATTGTTTGGAAGTTATGCAAATGCAGGCATCATGAGTCATTCATTTTTTTCTGTGCAATTCTCTGGGATTGGAAGGGCGAAAAATGCCGGAGAACAATGTGCTCTCTTCAGTAATAATTAAGCTGATGGCCTATTATGCTGTATTGCAAATCAATATGTACGGTCCCTGGCGATGGTTGAAGTAGGGAGGCTTGGCGTGGATCCAGCCCATCTCATGCTATGAATGAGCAGATGCAGGTGCATCACAACTTGCTTTGGTAAATTTTTTTTTTTTTTTTTTTTTTTTTTTTTTTGTCATCAGGAGGAGGGGGTACGGAAGAACAGGCTGTGACAATGGCAGCAGGCCTCTCTAGTGTAATTGTGTGTGAATGCTCATTTTAGAAAGCCTTCCGCTTTTGTTAGACAGGTGCTCAGATTCTGTATCGCTTTCTTCCTCTCTCACTCTCTGTAGCATATTTAGAGTTACTTTGTCTGCTTTTCAAAATTTATTTCTATTTGTATAGATTGCTTTCATATTTGTTTGTGCGTGCACACATCAACAATGTAGTATTTTCTAGTCAATCTTTTACTAGGGAACAGTTTTCAGATTTATAAACAGTTAAAATATTTTTAATTCAAAATCAAGCACTTTAAAGTTCTACCTTTGTTATTAGTTTTTTTATTTATTTTTATTTTTTTTTTAAGACTAATTCCTCTCAGCACTTTGATATACTCTAAAAACAGTCACCACACCAAGCGGAAATCATTCTCTCTCTCTCTCTCTCTCATATTTCGCATTCACAAAATGTATATTTACTGTGTAAAGTTCCCCTGTGTTTACCCTCTGGTTTGTTTGCTTGATATCACTCTGTTTATCTCCATTAATTCCACCATTTTTCAGTCTATTGGATGTTGTGTAGTTGTCATCAAAAGCCGCCTCTCCATGGAAGTTCTAGTGTTTTGAAGGAGAAATGAATATCAGCATTAAAAATTAAATGGTATATTGCAAAACATCACTTCATGGATTCGGGGCAAGTGTAGGAGCAGCTGTTCCACCAGCGATCTGTAAATAAGAGGAATTGTAGATAAAGACACTGAGGAGGCTGTTAGATATGCAGGAAGCAGTGGAGCACGCTTTAAATTGACTGCAGGAAATTGTGAGAAAATGGTCATAAATTGTTAGGGCACACAGTTGATTTTATTATTTATCTTTTTTTTTTTTACGCCATGCGTTTCTCTTCCCTCCCTCTTTCTTCTCGAGATCCGTATACATCTCGTATTTGAACCCAAGGAAAAAAGACCTTGAAAAGCTAGGAAAAGAAATTAAACATTGATAGGAAAAGGGGGGAAAATACATCTGCAAACTATACCGAGTTTTGGAAGAAAACATGAATCAGGAATTAGAAATGGAAAGTTGTTTTTTTTTTTTTTTTTTTTTTCTTTCTGGAATGCTGGAAGCTTGGATTATTTTAGCCAGATCTCCCCAGCAGCCTCTTCTTCTGCAGAGAGAGGCAGCATGTGCTGCCCTCCACATATTTAATGAAATTTATAACAATTGTCCTCCAATCAGATTAAGTGCTTGTTTAAAATGCAAATATGTTCTTGTCTCTGACATGCTGTAATTAAGTAGAACAATGCTCTATTTTTTCCCCCTGATGTACCACATCTCTCATCAAGGGCTTTGAAAATAGGACAATGATTGACCACCTGGTCTGGTTACAGTAGCTAAATTTATTAAATTCTCTTTGTCTATAGAAAATCAATGAGGAATTGTACGCATTGCTAAGGGTCAGGCTTGTTTTTCTATCTGGCATATAATTACCCTGACCTTTACGGTACTTGTTGAAGATAATTTTCTATATCATTACATCTTTGTCACCAAATTGTGAGTCCTCTGTGGAATTCTCTCTGATTTCCTTTAAGACAATCAAACGGAGGATGGAGAGATTTAAGCGAGATCTTGATTTAGTTTCAGCTAGCTGCTGCTTTGTATTAGGTTGTTAGTCAAAGCTTTCGTCGCGAAGCTCTCGACCTCAGAGTCTTTCACCTAACAGCTCTGCTTCTTTACAGTGAAACCGATACAATGTGGTAAATGCTCCTGTTGGTCCATTTGGCTCATTTTGTATTCTGTGACAATTTAACCAAAATCAATTTAGCAGATTTCCAGCTGGCATGTGATTAAATTATTCTGCCATCGGTTTATTTGAACAGGGCCGTAAGGGAACGCGGCGACGCAAATATTTCCTTCTTTTTCATTTGTTACATATGGCTGGATTTGGTATCATCTCAAGTTATCCGTTCAGAGGACATTTTTGTGGCACTCGAGCGCTTTAATCATAGAACCAGGCCGTTGTTTTTGTAGAAGACCGTGGGCTGAGCGTGAAGTGAATATCCCTTCTCCCAGCACACCCGGCTGACTGTGATTAATACAAACAAACAGTTTCCCCATAGAAGCGCACGCCAGAGATGAGCCCTGCCTTGTCTCTCGAGTCAGTTCATAATTATTATATTGTATCTCAATTTAACTCAATCAGAGCAGTTCACACAGTACAGATCGTCTCCAGACCGCGTGGGACTGCCGTTTCACGAATCTGATGTATTCTGTTGCGCAGAGGAAAATTAATTGGATTAAAGATTTGATAATCAGTTTCTTTGTGCATCCAACCTTGCATTTTCACCCCCAGAACCCACCCTTCCATCGTCTCGGCGCATCAGGAGCCGCATTCTAAGTATTTCCTCAGTTTCACGGCCAAGGTGTCGAGCCCTAGCGTCGATTCATTTAGCATAATCACTGTGTTCTAATGAAACTGTTAATACCGGAGTGACAAGCTTGCTTCTTTGCTGAAGGCATCCAATCACCCCGGCACATCTCCGAGGTGATGAATGTGTAATTACCAAGTTTGACAGACCTTGTTTTTAGCTGCTGCTTTGTATGAGCGTGTGCGCATGAGAAAGTGAGAGGATGAATATACTAAGGGTTGTGCTCCTGACCTCCTTCCCAGGGCTTCATACTGATATATTGATGCAGGGGCTTTTACTGTTTGGATATTAATGGACTACAGACCTCAGCATTTTACAAAAGGGGGGAAAGCAGCTGTTCTTACATGGAACAGTGCAAAAGTTGAAGTGTGGTCAGTATGACTTTATTATGTATTGAACAGTAAATAAACTAAAGTATCAAACTGTTTTCAACCAGAAAGAGCTTGTAATAAATGCGAAAATTGTGTATTAACTTTTTTTACGTGGTATAGTAGTTATTTTATTTATTTAACTTTAAAAATTGTTTAGATCAATCAGCATTTATCTGAAGTAAAAAATCTTTTGTAACATTATACATGTCTTTATCATCACTTCTGATCAATATAAAGCATCCTTGCTAAATAAAAGTATCAATTTCTATAATTTAACCCCCTCCCCCCACGCTGAAATACTGAATCCAAGCTTTTCAATGGTATAGTATAATAATTTTGTATAATGTTACAAAAGCTTTTTATATCAGATAAATGCTGCTTTTTCGATCTTTCTATTCATCAGAGAATCCTGAAAAAATGTACTCAACTCTTTTAAATATTGATAGTAATAATAATAATAAATGTTTCTTTAACATCAAATCAGCATTATTAGAATGATTTCTGAAGGATCAAGTGACACTGAAGACTGTAGTAATGATGCTGAAAATTTAGCTTTGATCACAATAATATATTGCATTTTAAAATGTATTCAAATAGAAAACAGTTATTTTAAATGGTGAAAATATTTCACAATATTATTGCTTTTGCTGTATTTTTGATCAAATAAATGCAGGCTTTGTGAGCTGAAATTTTTTTTTTGATAAAACATTAAAAATCATACTGTTCACTGGTAGTGTATGTATTTTAATTCTGTTTATCTTTCGGGAATTCTTATTCTATGTGTAGGGATTTGAAAAAAAGCATTTCACTGTATTTCGTAAGCATTGTGTGTGTGAGACAAATTAAATTTTCATTTGAATATTAGTTTTAATTTGAATAAACAAAAAAGTATTTTATTTCACCCCACCAAAAATATTAAATAAATATATATTTATATTAGAAAGTAATTTAAAGTAAGTGTATAGTTTAGCTCTCTATTTTGTTTAAAAGGGTAACTTTTCTATAACATTGAGGTCCCCAGAAATTCACTGTAAATTGACTTTTGCATGGTACTGTAGGCCGAATTTGAATGGATTTTGAACTCTATTTTCAGCCCATAGTGTAGAGCAAAGCCGTGGACCATCAACGAAAGCCTGACAAGTAAAAATGAGCTTTAAGTCTCTAGTAACTGCTGTCCAGCGTTAATTGACCTCTGCCAGGACATGAATGTTCCCTGTATGCTATTGATTCGTCATCTTAGATCTTCTCCACGTGTCAGACCAGCAGCACCGGCCCAAACATGCATAATATAGATGCATTTTCACCGATATCTCCTTGGCAAAATTAGTAAGACACCACCTAGGTTGAAAATGAGATGGTTTACGATTGCCGTAGCTATTTGAAATTGTTGTGAAGATTATTTGGAGGAGAAAAAAAGAAAGAACTGGACTATTCTGTCAGCCGCAGTCTTCTGATCCCAGCAGCGGTGTCATGACAGGCCAAAGCTCTCACTCACTCACCATACTGCTAATCACATGCTAATAAATGAGCTCTCATCCCTGGGTCATATCCCCCATGCTAACAGCAAGAGCTGTTTTTTGTCACTCATCTTTTTCTCACCCTCAAAATGAGAAAATAGCTGCAACGCACATACAGTCTCTTCACAAGAGTGTGAATATTCTAAATAAAGAGATATTCTGTCTTCACTGCTTTTTTTTTTTTCTTCCTCTCTTTATCCAGGAGCGAGAAGGAGATTGCATGAAATGCCACAGCAAATGCTCAAATTGTGTGGATTTTTGAGTAGCGCTGAAATTATTCATTAGTGCTTATGTATGGGTATCCCAAGATCCCAACACACAGAGTGATTTGTTTTTAATCATTCTGATGTTTTGGTTGAATGTTCTTTGGGGTGGAAACTTTGTTCATCTACTTTGGTAATGAGTGTAAAAATGGGTTGCCATCTGCTTTTTTTTTTTTTTAATTTGCTAAACATTCTCTGCAAATCTGTTCTCCAGAATGCAGGAAATGAATGCAAACACGTTTTTTGAACCTTGATTTACATTTGGATTTGTAATATGACTGCCTTTGAATTGAAGCAATCATTGTACCTTTGTGCGTTGCTTCAAAAGTGCCGATATATTAACATCACTAGTCAGTTAAATGATTTGTGTGTTACCCACAATGACTTGCGCCAGTGTGCGGAAGACGCTGTTCAATTTGAATGTATCCATAATTATTACAGATGCGTCAAAAGGATGCTATTACAAGCTTTTTCTCAGACTTCAGAAATGTTGTATCGTAGGCCTGGAACATCAAATGTGTGCATCGCTGAATAGCCTCTCAATGTATTCATCAAGGCAATTGAAAAAATCCCTAGTTTAGTGATCAGAGAGCGCTTCATGCTCAATGAGGAGTGACAGTACATTTAGCCGTGAGGCTTCTCGCGTATTGGATGTCAGGTCACTGGTCATGTCTTATAAGTTTGTTTTGAAATGTTTTAATCTTTTGTTAATTGTATTTGCACACACGCTGTTAGGTCTCACTTGTTTTTTTTTTTTTTTTTTGTTTGTTTTTTTTTTTTTTTTTTTTTTTGTTAACACAACCGCGGTGACTTAAACTCGCAGATGTTTTCGGAAACGCGGCGTGTGAGGCCCCGAGTCTTTTCAGAGAACTTTTGGCTGCCACATGCCGACGTTACCTGAAGCCAGGAACGGTCGCCGAGCCGAAGACAACTGCTGTGTTTTGAAGGGGACCTTCAATGGCTATATTCTTGATAGAGCAGAGAGGTGCGGCAGTGTTTTGCTTGAAGTGGCGGCTTCAGACATTCTTAAATTGAATAGGGCTCTCAGGAACACATTCCTCTCACAAACCTGGGCTGAACCCATCTCCCGAACTCTATTTGCTGATTATTTAACTACCTGTAAATGCACAACAGCTCTATTATATCTTGCCGGAGGCCCTATCAAAAGGCCCTTTAATACAAGCAAGCATGTCGCACAGACCGCCAGTGTTGTTGTAGTCGTGCACGTCGTGAACTTCGGGGGGACCGCGCACCTCCTCGGGAGATTTCTGCAGTCGGCAATGAAAAGTTTCCTATAACTATGTGGCAAATAGGGAAGGTTGTTTGGGAAATATCTATGCATTAACATTCATATATATATATAGTTTTGCAATTTTAGCCTTTCACCCTATTTACTCTGACGCCGGCGTGAAAAATCATATGGTTTTGGAGTCATTCTGCCAGGCGTACAGTATATTGATATTCAGGCCGGAATAGAATTCAATATGTCATCCCCCTCCCTCAGAGAATCACTCCTTTCTCTGTAATTTCCATTGAAATTTTGTGTGCAAATGCAGTAATAGACACATTTATAACATCAAAAGGATTCAATTTTCTTTTCAATCACACAACAGTATGAATAGCTTTTTCCATTGAATCTAACAACGAGGAGCCATTACCCGACACCAAAGGATAGGTTGCCTTCACTTGCTTTTTATGAAAGTGTGTCAAACAATTTCCCATGTCTCCCATTTGTTCTAAGCTAACAGGGCCTGTCAAACAGGTTTGTTTCTAATTTTTCAGGGAAATGTCATGTCTTTCTTCTGGTGCCGGGTAATCACCAGAGATCCACACGTTTATTTTTTAATGCAGGCTGTAAGTGTCTTTAATACGTTAACTCCTCCGCCAAACCGTTTCCAGAAGCCTTGCGGATGACAACTTCCGACTGCTAATTGCACTTGGTAAATTATTTGGAAAAGATGACATGAATAGCGTTTCGCTGACACCGACACACAGGGCATCAGATGAAGTGATGGCCGCAGCACAAATGGTGTGAGCGCTTTTATTTCGCCGGGGTAATGTCTCTCTTGGAGCTCTCTGTTGAAAGGTTACAGTAAAGGGCTGTTTGTCATTCTGTGTATTCATTCAATTTCTCCCTGTGCCGTCCAGGTTTGTCACTCTGAAAGCCTTCGTGTTAACTTGCATTCACATTTCACTGTTTGGGTCTATTAGATATGAGTGTTTGATGGAAAATGATTTGACAGTATTACATTGTAGTTGGTAAGTGGTTAGATAATGTATATATACATATAGCCTAAATGTTAGGGCTGTCGGTCGATTAAAAATTTTCATCTAATTAATTACATAATGTGTCGATTAATTAATGTAATTAATCGTTAAATAAATTTGACTGTAAAAAAATACCCACAAAAGATTATTTAGAGCTATTTTTGTGTTAAATGCGAAACTATCAAGCAGACATTACAAATTGTAGCTTTAGAAAAAAATGTATTTGATTCAACATACAATTTAACACCCATAAACATTTAGGCTGGAACGACCTAACGTAAACCATGGAACATAAAAGAAGATAATTTGAGAAACGTCTCAGTATTTTTTTGTTCAGATAATAAAAGTCATGGTAATCAAAACAACTTTATTACCAACAGTCTTCAAAATACTTTCTTTTATGTTCCACAAAAGAAAGGTTTGACATTACACGAGGGTGAGTAAATGATGACAGAATTACATTTTTTAGGGTGAACTATTCCTCTAATGTTTTTATTATTTTTTTTTATTATTTTTTGTTTTTTTATGAAATGAAGAAACTAAATCTGCCAGCAGGTGGTGGTAAATGTCTTTATGAGCCATTCACTCATTCAATATGATTCGTTCAAACGGCTGATTCATTCAGGAATGAGGTAACTGGCTGTCTTTATAAATGGGCCTTTGAATCATTGATTCACACGATTCGTTCAAAACACGGATTCATTCAGAAACTAAACACTGCTGTGTTGCTCGGAGATGCGCAACAATTCTGCTGTGGCTTCAAAAGTAATATGTTCTCTGCAAAGTTGAGCAAAAACATAATATTGTTTTTAAAATATAACACAATATCAGCTTCTTATTTACGGTTGTTGGAATCACATTTAAGCTCGTGATAGATAGGGACAAAATCGGCACTCATGTCATATTGCTCTTGCTGCCCGTGTGATACGTGATATAAATGTTTTAAAATTTTTTATTTTTTCATAACTAATTAAGTTAACGTGTTAAACTGACTACCCATATAAATATATTTCTTAATTACAAAAGTAAATGTAAATTAACCACGGATTTGTTATACATATTATATAATATAGTATTTAGTAGTATTTAATAGTATTACTGTTTTTTCATGACATCATGATATTACTATCATCTTAAGGAAATATTCATGTTAGGAAAATAGCTTGAAAATGCATTATGCTAATAATGTGACCTAACTACTGGCTTTGATTTTCGAATGGTTAGCCGTTAAATGAATTTTGACAACCCGGTGCTGTCATCTTTTAAATACCCCCTTTACACACACATGCGCACACACACACACACGCACTCTCTGAAGTCTACATGTTAATGGGAGTGGCCTGGTCTTCTGCTGTCATCAATCAGTTTGCACCATCCCTGACCCACCGCTGAGCAATGCTCCGCGCTCATAAAGCCATGCACTGCAGCAGATGGGCCGCAATTTGCAACACGTATGTTTTTTAACATCCCGCCATCAGGGATTTTAATTATGTCTGGTCTCTTCTTGCACACTCTGTTTACAATACAAATAAGCCCACACAACTGCACATGTACAAGAGCCCAAGAAAATACAAGAATTCAAATGTCACTGCACATGTTAATTAGAGCAATTATAGTGTTCAATTCCAGTGATTACATTTAGCTTTGGTGTTAAGACAGTCTGTCAATCAACATAGTGTTTGGATTAGTTGCCAGATTTTGTGTGAAAAATTAATATTATTGTATTTCAGTATATTGATTAAAACTGGGCCAAAAGTGCTTTGAAATCTATATTTCCAGAGGCTGTGAGGCAGATAGATATATACATAGATAGATAGATAGATAGATAGATAGATAGATAGATGGATAGATGCCATATTGATGCTTTCTGAATGTATATTCTTTTCAGTATTTGTAATATCGATTGTTTGCTGTCAGAAATGTTGTGAGCAGGACTACTGTGTGAATATCACTATCAGACAGCAAGTGTTAACAACATCATTAATATTGTTAAAAATTATTCTCTGTCAGGCATCCTTGTGTGAGATGAATTCTCATGGGCTGCATGTTGTGAAGGATAAGATCCACTATTCTAAAAGTTTTGTGTTTCTCAAAGCACCCTCTTCTGAATTTTTCTAGTTGGTGCTGGTTATCAGGTAGTCAAGATACCATGCAAATTAAAGGGTAGTGAAATAAACAGAGTGATAGCGTCTGTTCCAGAAGGCACAACATGCAAACATCTGCTGTGAACTGGTCTGAGAATCAGTTGGATCCGCTCCCATTACCCTCCACCAAATATTTACTGCCCTATTAGGACCTTCCCCAGTACCCATCATAACAGAGCTGCTCACTAAAGAGCGACTCCTCATAGATGGAGTCAAGCCCTTTAGTGCATAACATGTTCTGTTTTAAATTTCTTAAAGTTTGTTTCAAAAACAGATGGCTTGCATTAAAATTGCAGACAGATTGTAACACGACAACTGTGTGCATACCACTATCGTACATGTAGCTGTTAGGGAAGTGTGCCCACAAAGACACATCAGCATAGGTTTCAATTATTTTCTTAATTATTTTCTCTTTTTATGTCAGTGTTGGGAACCGTTTCCTTTTTTTTAAACGGACGTTTGTTTCCAGTAACTGTTTTTGCACATGCATTCTTGATGCAGGCTGAACCCCAAAGTAATATATACCCTGATAGAGTTTCCTACACTACTTATTCAGTGACGTACATTTTTTTTTAATTTTATTTATTTATTTTTATTTAAATTAAATTTTATTTATATGTTTTTAAAGAAATGCATAATATGTTTGGTCAGTAGCATTTTATAAATACTAACAAATGAAATGTTAACACTACAGATGCACTGAAATGAAAATCCTGGGCCGAAACGGAAACTGAAAATGCCTTTTAATAATTATTTATTATTTTATTAAATTATATAAAATAACATAAGACTTTTTAATTTAACTCAATAATATTGATAATACTAACTTAAAAAAAAAAAAAAAACAAAAAGAAATGTATTAAAGGGGTCCTATTATGCTCCTATTAAGTCTTGATTTTGTTTTGGGGGTGTACTAGAACATGTTCTCATGCTTGGTAGTTTGAAAAATGCATTATTTTTCAAATAATTTACATTGTTACAATACCTTTCTCCCCAGCCTGGCACACATGGCTCAATTAGTTCTGGGTTTCATGAAATTCCACCTTCCGAAAAAATTTGGAACAAGTCAGAAAAGCTGTCCCAGTGCGTTGTAATTGGGGAATGGCGTTTCAGTACTGCCACGCCCCTTGCCAAAGCAGCAAGTTCCGTCTGCTACGTTATAGTTAAGGATATATTAAGGTATAGTTGACACTACAGTGGTGTTGGGTCCTGCTAATTTATTTAATTATTTACATACTTAGTTTCATTGCCCGAAACTAGCTCCAGCGTAAGGCTAAAAGTAGCCAAATGTTTTAATATGACTTAATTTGTATTTAACATGACAACAGTTGAATAAAGACATTGCAATTTACTAATTATAATGCTTATATTTCCTAGTTATTCAAAAAGCAGCTACAGAAAATGAGCAAAGAACATTAACATTATCAAAGAACATCATCACTAATTAGCCTAGCTTAGTCTAGTGCAAGTTTATGCATTTTAAAAAAACACTTGCATTAGAAATGAAGCTATCTACACTGTATGATGAATAAATCTCTTACCACACACTGCACACGTCTGTGGCACATTACAGCTCTGGCGCAGCCACCGGAGCTGATCGTGGCCACTCTAGTCAATGCTACATGGTTTACACCAGCCGTGCATTGGCTCATTGAAGCATCCCAGAAGCAGCTCTCCGTGCTGCATCGCTAAAGTTAAGCTAATAATCCGTCACCTCGTCCCTACCCATCCCCCAACCATTCGAATTTCCGTAGGCGAGATTTATTTTAATGATATTCTAATGGACCACGTTGTGACGTCACAACACACGGAAAACAAACGCTGTAGTCCAAAGGAGCCATTCGTTGTAGTTCTTAAAAAAAAAAAAAAAAAAATCTGCCTTTGGAGTGGACTTTGAGATTTGTAACTTTGTAGATGTTTTTTTATGCCCAAACATACACACCACACACTGACTAAAATTCAAAAAGTGAAATAGCATAATATGACCCCTTTAATATTACATATCAATATATTATTTTTATTCAGTTAAATGCAACAAAATCAAATTTGACTGAATTGTTATTGTTTAATTATCCAAATAATGTATAATCCTACAATGGTATTATTATCAGAGCATGTAAGCAGAGCGTCCCAGCACTTCCATAATGTACGTAAAGTGCTCTATTTTTCACACACTAATTTTGTGCTTAATATACTAAAATTGATTCTTTAGTAGTCCTTGAGATCAACTGTGCTATTTTGGGACACAATGAATATGAACTAAAATGTGCTTTTAACATACTATTTCTGTATTTAAGTGTACTACAAGTGGTAACTAAATACATTTTTTTAGATACAGAGATAGTATGTTAAAAGCACATTTTAGTTCATGTTTATGGTGTCCCAAAATATCACAGTTGAGTACACTTAGATGTTCTTAAGTTTATCTCAGGAAGTACTAAATCATTATTTTTAGTATATTTAGTGCGTGAAGACAGAGCACTTTAAGTATATTATGGTATTATAGAAGTGCACTTTTTATTCACCTGGGGTGGGGTCATTTTACCAAGCTTTGCCTAATGCAGCTATATTACATCATGTTACAGCACAGTAGCGCTATTGCAAACAAAGACAAGTATACTACATAGAAATATCCTGTTGATGCATTATTTGAACGGACTTTGCTTTTCCAGTGAGTATAAGCGGTACACGAGTGGACCGTTCGCATGGGCCATAAGCAACTCAACGGAAGGCAGATTCATATTGAGCAGTGCGTCATAAATTTTCGGCCCTTTTTTTTTTTTTTAGCATTTTTTCTCTTTCGGACAAATGCCATTTTCAGCCGATAATTTTCAGGTGGCCTAAATTTTGGTACGTCCCCAGTTAACACATTTTTTCATTTGTTTAGTATTGTTGGTTAATACATACTTAAGGCTAATTTTAGAATTGTTTATGCTCCCTCTAAAAAAAAAACCAAAACTATGTAACGTGAACACTCTTTTGCAAGAATTGTTGTTTTAAATTAGTATACTATTGAAATTATTTCATCATTTCGCAATAAAAATCTTTAAATGTAATAAGAGAATCAATAACTGAAACAGTAAGGAACTGGAACATACTGTGGTAATGGAATTTGCATTGCTTTATAACAACCGAATGTACAGTATGTATAGTGTACAGTATGTCAATGTGTAGTGTATATACAGTCATGTTGTTTTAGGTCTGATTGTGAATCCTAAGAAGCTGCCATGTTAGAGCTGCTGCAGGCCCCTGTTCTGTGGGAACAGCAAAATAAACGCCATTACCCCTGACAGCATATTCAGTTCCTCAGACATCATTGTGACAGGTGAGCTTCTTCAGGGTGGATAATTGTATCCCGGGTCTAAGGCACACTGCTTATTATTGATTCATGGGGAACAGAATGAACTCCTTGTGAATGTATAAAAATACATTTAAAAGTCCATTCTCCTCAACTAAAATCACAGCCCCCCAAACGACGTGCTTTTGTCGCTCCCAGTTTGCTTTCTCTGCCAGCACTGCTTTTAAGGGCTTGGCAGAGAGGATTGAGCATATATTTAAAGAACCTGACAGGTCGGACAGTAATGCAGTTGTCTGGGCTTTTATTTTCTACATGGAATCTGCTTTGCTAAGCCCTGCTACATTAGAATGAAGTGCCACGGCGGAACGGAACGGAAAGAGATACTCCCCACATGAAAGTTTTAAAACCATGCTAAAAGAAAAATTAATATATTAATTGTAATTTGTCCAAACGCATAAGGCAAAAGGCTTACAACAATTAGCTAAGACTTTAATAGTTTAACTGGTTTGCTGTTAAATAAGTGGAATGCATGAAATTATGTTCTAATTCGTTGATTTAGGTTGACGTTAAATTAAATATGGAAGCAAATGTTGCACGCTAATGTTTTTGACATCTGCCAGAGTAAACCGTAGTCGACAGTTTAAGACAAAGCCTCAGGCCCAAAATGGAGACCGAGGGGCATTACAATCTGGCTTCCTCCACAAACACTCCCGATTCCTTTAACAAGCTCCAAATTGCAAGACTTTTTCAGTTTATCACCAGCGTTCCCTATAATTTCTGCTTGTGGCATTGTATATCCATCATTGTAAATACACATAAAATGCCACAGCTGTGGCGTTTTTAAGAGGACACACCTAATCAGATAGGAACGGGGACACCACTGTTACAAAATCACATCTGCTTCAACGTGCACTACAATAGCAACACAAGCAGAACTGGAAGCCTAGCTCATGTTGTTTGTTCAACCAAACACACAGTGTTGCAGTGCAGCCTCAGCCACAGCTGGAAAGCATCGTGAACATGAGGACAGGACCAATGTTCTGCACCCAACGCAAGGCAGCGCTCAAACCTGGCACTGGCTTTTATTCGCTCATAAAAATGTGTAAGGCCTGATTAGCTTCCCACATTTTCAGAGGATAAAGGAATTAAGGACCAATTTCCTGGTGTTGTAAACGTTAATGCTGAGAAAGAGGATGGCTGTTTGATTTTTGCAGGCTATATTTGCAGCCGAGGTGGTTGGAAGGGCGATCGTGACGGTTGTCGGGGCCCACCCATGAAATATCGACGGATGAAGAATGTAATACTCCATTTAACGTTAACTGCCTGTGTTTGGGACGTCTGGCTTCTGTATCCGCTTAGCGTGGTGTGAAATACCGCTCTTTTCTAAAACCGCG